>NC_083235.1:6914767-7214767 GCF_032191835.1 Heteronotia binoei | reverse complement strand
TTCCCAACGCTATAATATTCTTTTTGAGGTGCAGAGACCAGAATTGTACACAGTATTCCATATGAGACCGCACCATCGATTTATACAGGGGCATTATGATACTGGTTGATTTGTTTTCAATTCCCTTCCTAATAATTCCCAGCATGGCGTTGGCCTTTTTTATTGCAATCGCACACTGTCTTGACATTTTCAGTGAGTTGTCCACCACGACCCCGAGATCTCTCTCTTGGTTAGTTAGTCTCTGCCAGTTCACACCGCAAGACGGATTACAGCAGCAGCTCAGCAGAACCCTTCCCCTTCTTGGTGCAGGTTTTGTGAATGGTTAAAAGCACAGCCTGGGTATAAGGTTTTTTTTAGCATCTATAGTGCTTTGCAATATCACAGGGGTGGCCAACGATAGCTCTTCGGATGTTTTTTTTTGCCTACAACTCCCATCAGCCCCAGCCAGCATGGCCAATGGCTGGGGCTGATGGGAGTTGTAGGCAAAAAACATCTGAAGAGCTACCGTTGGCCACCCCTGCAATATCTCATTGCAATCCTTAGAATAACAACCCTGTGGGAGTGGGAGGTCTCGTTTTGGGCAGGAGCTCACAGGAGCGGAGCTCCGGAACTTCTAAATTTTATTGTGCTTTCTTTCTTAACCACCACCCCCCTCCAAAAAAAACCCATCTGGTGATGTCAGGGGTGTATGGCATATGCGAATGTGTCATACAAATGAGTTGTGCTAATGATATCCGGCACCTCTTTTTCTACAAAAGGACCCCTTGAGAGGTATTGTTTCCATATTGTGGGGAAGAAAGGGTATTGCTGTTGAGGAAACAGTGACTTGGGGGGTTTTTTTGTGGCCACTGTGTAACACAGAGTGTTGGACTGGATGGGCCATTGTCCTGATCTAACATGGCTTCTCTTGTGTTCTTATGTGACACAGAGTGTTGGACCAGATGGGCCATAGGCCTGATCCAACATGGCTTCTCTTATGTTCTTATGTGACACAGAGTGTGGGACTGGATGGGCCATTGGCCTGATCCAACATGGCTTCTCTTATGTTCTTATGTGACACAGAGTGTTGGACTGGATGGGCCACTGGCCTGATCCAACATGGCTTCTCTTATGTTCTTATGTGACACAGAGTGTTGGATTGGATGGGCCATTGGCCTGATCCAACATGGCTTCTCTTATGTTCTTCTGTGACACAGAGTGTTGGACCAGATGGGCCATAGGCCTGATCCAACATGGCTTCTCTTATGTTCTTATGTGACACAGACTGTGGGACTGGATGGGCCATTGGCCTGATCCAACATGGCTTCTCTTATGTTCTTCTGTGACACAGAGTGTTGGACCGGATGGGCCATAGGCCTGATCCAACATGGCTTCTCTTATGTTCTTATGTGACACAGAGTGTTGGACTGGATGGGCCATTGGCCTGATCCAACATGGCTTCTCTTATGTTCTTCTGTGACACAGAGTGTTGGACCAGATGGGCCATAGGCCTGATCCAACATGGCTTCTCTTCTGTTCTTATGTGACACAGAGTGTTGGACCAGATGGGCCATAGGCCTGATCCAACATGGCTTCTCTTCTGTTCTTCTGTGACACAGAGTGTTGGACTGGATGGGGCCATTGGCCTGATCCAACATGGCTTCTCTACCACTGAGCCATGGTCTCCCAATGGTCGACAACAAGAAAAACAGTACTGTCATGCTCACCTGAGAAAGGAGACCACCAGGGAGTTCTTGAACTTCGAGTAGGTCCGGGAATTGAAGCGGTTCATGCCGCTGAAGCCCTGGCAGGGCGGACCCCCGCACAGCATCTCCACGTCCCCCTTCTGCGGCAGCTTCTGGCCCAGGGAGTTGGTCTTCTCTCCTGACATCACCAGCTTCAGCAGGACGTTGCAGTCCTCCGTGAAGACCGTCGTGCCGGGGTTGTTCAAGCGGAAGGCCTGTGCGGCCGGTTCCCACATCTCAATGGCCCACAAGGTCTCAGAGACTTCTGATGTTGGGAGAAAAACAGAACAACAACAAAAAATAGCTTTATACTGGAAGCCAGTGTTGTATGATGGTTAGGAAAGGAAAAGGAAAGGTCCCCTGTGCAAGCACCTGTCGTTTCTGACTCTGGGGTGACGTTGTTTTCACAACGTTTTCACGGCAGACTTTTTACGGGGTGGTTTGCCATTGCCTTCCCCAGTCAGCTACGTTTCCCCCCGGGCAAGCTGGGGACTCATTTGACCAACCTCGGAAGGATGGAAGGCTGAGTCAACCTGGAGCCGGTTACCTGAACCAGCTTCTGCTGGGATCGAACTCAGGTCGTGAGCAGAGGGCTCCGACTGCAGTACTGCAGCTTTAACACTCTGTGCCACAGGGCTCTTTAATGGTTAGAGATTGGACCAAAAAAGGGAGGGAACGTACAACTCTCCCAGTAGAGGAAGGGTAACAAAAAAAAGGATGACACAAAAAAAACAACTGAGTGAAGCTGAACACACACGGCTATTATAAAATATACAGTATATTTTAATTATGGATTAAAAATGTCAAAACCAAAGTACACACCACCTATCTATGGTTCTGTATATAAGCACCTTTACCCAATATAAGGGCAAATGTCAAAATATATGCATAAAGGTTTTAAAAAGGTAAAGGTAGTCCCCTGTGCAAGCACCAGTCGTTTCCGACTCTGGGGTGATGTTGCTCTCACGTTTTCACAGCAGATTTTTTACAGGGTGGTTTGCCATTGCCTTCCCCAGTCATCTACACTTTCCCCCCAGGCAAGCTGGGTCCTCATTTTACCAACCTCGGAAGGATGGAAGGCTGAGTCAACCTAGAGCTGGCTACCTGAACCAGCTTCTGCTGGGATCGAACTCAGGTCGTGAGCAAGCCGTGGCTGATTGGTTGCAACAGAGCCGGCTGAAACTGAATCCATCGAAGACGGAGGTGCTGTGCCTAGAGGCTATAGGGGGCTGGGATCAGAGATCAGGTTCCCAACCTTTGATGGGGCTCCGTTGATGCCCACATCGAGGGTGAAGAGCTTGGGGGTATTTCTGGATGCCTCTCTAACTATGGAGGCCCAGGTTGCCACCACTGCCAGATCGGCCTTTTTCCATCTGAGGCGGGTCAGGCAGCTGGTCCCGTATCTCGACTCCCCCACGACCTGGCCACAGTGACCCATGCAATCGTCACTTCCAGGCTAGATTACTGTAACTCTCTCTACGTGGGGCTGCCCTTGGCCCTCCTCTCGAAACTCCAGCTGGTGCAGAACACTGCTGCACTGCTGCGTGAACTGCACTGGCTACCCAATGAGTACCGGATCCGGTTCAAGGTGTTGGTACTAACCTTTAAAGCCCTATAGGGCCAGGGGCCAGCACACCTTCGGAACCGCCTCCCCCTGTATGAGCCCCGTAGGTCCTTACGGTCAGCAAACCAACAACGTCTAGTAATACCCGGCCCCAGAGATGTCCATCTGGCCCCTGACTGATGGAATGAGCTCCCCCTGGAGATCCGGGCCCTGCGGGATCTGCTTCAATTCTGCAGAGCCTGTAAAACAGAGCTCCTTCACCAGGCTTTCAGCTGAGGCAGTGGGTGTCACTTGTCACCGGCCTCCCCCCACTCATTCCCCCAGCCTCCCCCCCTAATGTATATGTGGGTGTGTATGTATATATACACACACACATATATTGGCCACTGTGTGACACAGAGTGTTGGACTGGATGGGCCATTGGCCTGATCCAACATGGCTTCTGTTATGTTCTTATGTGACACAGAGTGTTGGACTGGATGGGCCACTGGCCTGATCCAACAGGGCTTCTCTTATGTTCTTATGTGACACAGAGTGTTGGACTGGATGGGCCACTGGCCTGATCCAACAGGGCTTCTCTTAGGTTCTTCTGTGACACAGAGTGTTGGACTGGATGGGCCGTTGGCCTGATCCAACATGGCTTCTCTTATGTTCTTCTGTGACACAGAGTTTTGGACTGGATGGGCCATTGGCCTGATCCAACAGGGCTTCTCTCATGTTCTTATGTGACACAGAGTGTTGGACTGCAGGGGCCATTGGCCTGATCCAACAGGGCTTCTCTTATGTTCTTATGTGACACAGAGTGTTGGACTGGAGGGGCCACTGGCCTGATCCAACAGGGCTTCTCTTATGTTCTTATGTGACACAGAGTGTTGGACTGGAGGGGCCGTTGGCGTGATCCAACATGGCTTCTCTTATGTTCTTGTGTGTATAAACAATTTTATTAGTAACACATGGTAGTAGAACTATTTCTACAGCTTATAAAAAACCTTAAGATAAAAGCATCATTCTACCCCACATCTTACTTTCCTCCCACCCCACCCCCCAATAATTGACCCCCGCCAGTGTTATTTTTTAGAAAACAGATATTAAAGGTACCTTAACTATCAAGAAAAAACAAAAATTGATTAAGAAAGAAAGAAAAAAAACCCTTCAAAAGTTATATTCTTGTCTTAAAGGTCTTAATCTTCAAAAATTGTCCAGTGTCCTTTTATTTTCCACTCTTTTTCTACATATCTTCTGAATTTCTTCCACTCCCGATTAAAGAGTTCTAAATCGCAGTCTCTTAATTTTCTTGTTAGCTTATCCATTTCACTCCATGACATAACTTTTAAAGTCCAGTCCCATTTTTCTGGTATTTTTTCTTGCTTCCACAACTGCGCATACAATGTCCTAGCAGCTGAGAGCAAGTACCATATTAAAGTTCTATCTTCTTTTGGAAAATTCTTCATTTGTAATCCCAGCAGAAATGTCTCTGCTTCTTTTTTAAATTCATATCCTAGGATCTTAGATATCTCTTGTTGAATCATCTGCCAAAACATTTTAGCTCTTTCACAAGTCCACCACATATGGTAGAAAGAGCCTTCATGCTTTTTACATTTCCAACACCTATCTGGCATCTTATTGTTCATCTTTGCTAATTTTTTTGGAGTCATGTACCATCTATACATCATCTTAAAACAGTTCTCTTTAATACTATGACATGTTGCGAGTTTCATAGAGTTTTTCCACAAATGTTCCCAAGATTCCATCTTTATTTCTTTATTTACATTAATTGCCCATTTTATCATTTGAGATTTCACTACTTCATCTTCTGTAGTCCATTGTAAAAGTAATTTGTACACTTTTGAAATTAATTTCTCATTATCTCCAAGCAGAACTCTTTCCATTTCTGTTTGCTCTTTCCTTATTCCTTCCGCTTTTACATCCTTCTCCATCAAACTTTTTATTTGTTGCATTTGAAACCAATCATATTTATAATTCAATTCTTCTGCAGTTTTCATTTCTATTTTCCCACTTTGTATTTTTAGTAGTTGGTTGTATGATAGTTGTTTTTCCTTAACTGTTTTGGCCGTTAATTTTATCACTTCCGCCGGCACTATCCACAAAGGTCTTCTCTCATCGCCATATTTCTTGTACTTTATCCACACATTTAGTAAGCTACTCCTTATATAATGGTGAGAGAAAAGACCGTCCATCTTCTTTTTCCCATAATACAAGTAGGCATGCCAGCCAAATTTTTTCCCATAGCCTTCTAGCGCTAAAAGTTTTTTATTTAATAACGTTATCCATTCTTTCAACCATACTAAACAAATTGCTTCATGATACAGTTTCAAATCTGGTAATTGAAATCTACCTCTTTCTTTTGCATCTATCAGGACTTTCATTCTAATTCTGGGTTTCTTTCCGGCCCACACAAATTCCGAGATTTTTCTTCTCCATTTATCAAATTGCTTAGCATCTTTCACAATGGGGATGGTTTGGAACAAATACATAACCCTTGGTAAGATATTCATTTTTACTGCAGCTATTCTGCCCAACAATGACAGATTGAGCTTGTTCCACTTTAGCATATCTTCTTCTATTTTGCGCCAGAGTTTTTCATAGTTGTTCCTAAACAGATCAATATTTTTCATTGTTATCTCTACCCCTAGGTATTTTACCTTAGAGGTAACTTCACAACCCGTTAATCTTTGTAGTTCTTGCTGTCTATTTTTCTGCATATTCTTACATAAAATTTTTGATTTTTCTTTATTTATGTAAAATCCCGCCAACTCCCCAAACTCTTGTATTCTCATTAACAACAACGGTGTAGCTTGTAAGGGATTTTCATTTATAAACATTATATCATCCGCAAATGCTCTATATTTATAGGTATATCCTTTTATTTGTAATCCTTCTAGAACTTTTTCTTCTTGAATCTGCATCAGTAAAATTTCAAGAGTCATTATAAATAACAATGGCGAAAGCGGGCAGCCTTGCCTAGTACCTTTACTGATTTTCATTTCATCTGTAAGATCTGCGTTGATGCACAACCTTGCCCTTTGTTCAGAATATATTGCTCTTATCATCCTTATAAAGCTCTCTCCAAGCTCCATTTTTTTCATCACTGCAAACATGAAGTCCCAATTTAAATTATCAAATGCTTTTTCTGCATCCGCAAAGAATAGTGCTACTTCCTTCTCTGGATGTCTTTCATAATATTCTACAATGTTTACAACAGTTCTAATATTGTCTCTTATTTGTCTTTTGGGAAGAAAACCAGCTTGATCCTCCTTTATAAAATTTATCAGATATTGCTTAAGTCGTTCCGCCAGAATTCTTGTAAATATTTTATAATCATTGTTCAAAAGTGAGATTGGTCTATAATTTTTCACATTTGTAACGTCTTTTTCTTCTTTAGGTATCAAAGAAATAACCGCTTCTTTCCATGTATTTGGTACCTTCCCTTTAGCTCTTATTACATTCATCAGCTTCTGTAATTTTGGTATTAATTCATCTTTAAAAGTTTTAAAGTACTTGGCTGTATAACCGTCTGGCCCGGGAGCTTTATCATTCTTCATCACATTGATTGCTACTTCAATTTCTATTTTTTCAATTGGGTCATTCAAAGTTTTTCTCATATTTTCAGTTAAAGGCTCAATTTTTATTTTCTGTAAATATTCATCTATCTTTTTTCTCTTTACTTCAACACCTTTAAACAACTTGGCATAGTACTTAAAAAATTCTCTTTTTATTCCCTCTTGAGTAACTACATCTCTTCCATCTATTACAATTCTACTAATTGTTTTGTTTTCTCTCTTTTTTTTCAGCTGCCACGCCAAGTATTTCCCCGTCTTATTTGCTCCTTCAAACGATTTCTGCTGAAGCCTTTTCAAGTTCCATTCCACTTCTTTGTTTAGTAAATGTCTTAGTTGAGTTTGTAATATTGATATTTCCCTTAGAATCTTCTTTTTCCCTGGTCTTTTCCTCAACGCACCTTCTTTTTTCTTTATTTCATTTTGAATGTCCAATAATTGTTTTTCTTTTTCCCTTTTATCTTTGTTGTTCAATGTAATCAACAACCCTCTCATTACTGCTTTATAAGTATCCCAGACCGTCTGGAAGTCAATATCTTCTTTATCATTCATTTGGAAAAATTCCTTAGTCTCTTTTCCTAGGAAAGACACTGTTTCTTTATTCTGTAGCAAATCTTCATTCAGTCTCCATCTTCTCAGTCTTTTGGACAATTTTGTAATCCACATTATTGGGTTATGGTCGGCACCGATTTTAGGCAAAATATCTATCTTCTTTGTTATAAGGCCTAAGTCTCTAGTTCCCCACAGCATGTCAATTCTAGAAAAGGTCTTATGTCTTGCAGAAAAAAAAGTATAGTCCCGCACTTCAGGATTAAACTTTCTCCATATATCTTCCAAGTTTTCCTGTTTAACTAACTCAAAGAAAGACTTTGGCAATTTCCCTTCTTTCACGCTGTTTTTTTTCCCTCCGGATCTATCCAATGAGTTCTCAACTGTTCCATTAAAATCTCCCATTAAGAGTATTTGATCGTAGGTCAACTCATCTAGTTGTTGTATAATATCTTTAAAAAAAACATCTTTTGCACCATTAGGTGCATATAGTCCCAATAACAGCATTTTTTTCCCATTTGATGTTATTTCCACTGCTACAAATCTTCCATCTTTATCTTTAAACATCAGTTTTGGCTCCAAGTCCTGTTTAACATAAATGACTACTCCCCTTTTTTTCTGTTTGGCTAATGAAAAAAATTCCCTTCCCAATTGTTTATTCCATAAAAATTTATAATCCTTTTGTTTGATGTGGACTTATTGCAGACAAATTATGTTACAATTTTGCTTCTTAATCCAATGAAAAGTTGCCCTTCTTTTTTGTGGTGAATTTAGTCCATTAACATTCCAAGACAGTAATTTGTAATCCATCATGGTGCAAATTCCTTATTTTCTTCAAAAAATCTCAACTCTCTAGCATTTGTAATTGTTACTCTCTTCCCCTGAAGTTCAAAGCTCAAACCCTCAGGGATTATCCATCTGTACCTTGTGCCATTGTCTTTCAGTTTTTCTGTCAACTTTTTATATGTTCTCCTGTCGTTTATCACTTCTTTGGGTAGCTCCTTCATTATTCTCACTCTGCTACCTCTTATTATGGCCTGATCCAACAGGGCTTCTCTTATGTTCTTATCTGACACAGAGTGTTGGACTGGATGGGCCATTGGCCTGATCCAACATGGCTTCTGTTATGTTCTTATGTGACACAGAGTGTTGGACTGGATGGGCCGTTGGCCTGATCCAACATGGCTTCTCTTATGTTCTTATCTGACACAAAGTGTTGGACTGGATGGGCCATTGGCCTGATCCAACATGACTTCTCTTATGTTCTTATCTGACACAGAGTATTGGACTGGATGGGCCACTGGCCTGATTCAACATGGCTTCTCTTACGTTCTTATGCGACACAGAGTGTTGGACTGGATGGGCAACTGGCCTGATCCAACATGACTTCTCTTATGTGACACGGAGTGTTGGACTGGATGGGTCATTGGCATGATCCAACATGGCTTCTCTTCTGTTCTTATGTGACACAGAGTGTTGGACTGGAGGGGCCACTGGCCTGATCCATCATGGCTTCTCTTATGTTCTTATGTGACACAGAGTGTTGGACTGGATGGGCCATTGGCCCGATCCAACATGGCTTCTCTTATGTTCTTCTGTGACACAGAGTGTTGGACTGGATGGGCCATTGGCCTGATCTAACATGGCTTCTCTTATGTTCCATCCCAATGCTACAAGATCTGCTGGACTTGGACAACAGGTCACATCTGTGAGGCAGAATCTGCCATCTTAATCTTTGTAATCTTAGATTTTATATTTTAAATTGTTTTTTTACTGTTTTTACTATGGACCGTTCTCACGATGTAGCCCTCCTGGAGCCTGTTCTACGGGAAGGGTGGGCTAAAAATCGAATAAAACGAATAAATAAATAAAACACCCCCCACCCCATTTCAAACAACAGCCTTACCTGCTTGGTGAAACCCTTCCGACAAGCCTCCGCAGCCCGAGAAAACATCCAGCGTGCGCAATTTCGGGGGCTTCATCTCGGGGGCTTCGAGTTCGCTGGGCTCGGACGCCCCTGACGATTTCACTTTGCTTTTGCCTGCGTCAGAAAACAGATGTTTAGTTAGGACAGGGGACCCCAACATGGCGCCTGTGGGCACAATGGCATCTCTCCTGGCACCCACCAAGTGCTTTTAGGAACTGGGCGGGGCCAGGTGGGGCTTTTGCCTAGCAAGACTGCTGATTGGCTGGGCAGATTTTTTTAAATGTCCTTTTAAAAAAATAACAGCAGCTGTCACCACACCACAAATATCTTCGCTGTGTGACTGAAGGTGAGCCGCAGCAGCTGACTCTGCCTCCTGCGGCGGCCATTTTGTGGCAGCCATCGGTGTCAGAAGGTTGAGAACGCCTTATGTAGTACTTTTTTTATTCCACATCCCTAGAGGTGCCCCCAAAGTGGCTATTAGCCACAGTGTGTGTATATATATATATCTGTGAGGCAGAATATGCCATCTTAATCTTTGTAATCTTAGATTTTATATTTTAAATTTTTTTTTACTGGTTTTACTATGGACCGTTCTTACGATGTAGCCCGCCCTGAGCCACTGTGTGACACAGAGTGTTGGACTGGATGGGCCATTGGGCTGATCCAACAGGGCTTCTCTTATGTTCTTATGTGACACAGAGTGTTGGACTGGATGGGCCCTTGGCCTGATCCAACATGGCTTCTCTTATGTTCTTATGTGACACAGAGTGTTGGACTGGATGGGCCACTGGCCTGATCCAACATGGCTTCTCTCATGTTCTTATGTGGCACAGAGTGTTGGACTGGATGGGCCACTGGCCTGATCCAACATGGCTTCTCTCATGTTCTTATGTGACACAGAGTGTTGGACTGGATGGGCCACTGGCCTGATCCAACAGGGCTTCTCTCATGTTCTTATGTGACACAGAGTGTTGGACTGGAGGGGCCACTGGCCTGATCCAACATGGCTTCTCTCATGTTCTTATGTTCAAATGACTTGTGGCAGTAACAGAAAGACAGGAAAATCAGTCAAAAGGCAACCAGCAGTGCATATGTCCCCCAGAGGGTACTTCGATCTGGGACACAGAATCTGTTATCGATCTCTGAAGGCTGAGGGAGGCGAGACTGAAGAGCACCAGAGAGCGAGCCTTCTCTACAGCGGCCCCCTATTGGTGGAACCCAGAAGAAGTAAGAGCCTTGTGGGACCTTGTGCAGTTCCGCAAGGCCAGTAAGACAACTTTGTTTCAACTCGCCTTCAACTGGCAGTGTATGTATGAGGATACCCAAGAGGGCTGAAGATACTGGAATTTAACACTGGCACCAAACTGTTTTGAAGAAGAAGAAGATGAAGAA
This sequence comes from Heteronotia binoei, assembly GCF_032191835.1. Lineage (NCBI taxonomy): Eukaryota > Metazoa > Chordata > Lepidosauria > Squamata > Gekkonidae > Heteronotia > Heteronotia binoei. Next base: position 7,204,033 of record NC_083235.1, on the reverse strand, counting down.
GAAAATATTGGATTTATATCCCGCCCTCCACTCCAAAGAGTCTCAGAGCGGCTCACAATCGCCTTTCCCTTCCTCCCCCACAACAGACACCCTGTGAGGTGGGTGGGGCTGAGAGGGCTCTCCCAGAAGCTGCCCTTTCAAGGACAGAGTCTCAGAGGGGCTCACAATCTCCTTTACCTTCCTCCCCCACAACAGACACCCTGTGAGGTGGGTGGGACTGAGAGAGCTCTGACAGAAGCTGCCCTTTCAAGGACAACCTCTGCCAGAGCTATGGCTAACCCAAGACCATTCCAGCAGGTTCAAGTGGAGGAGTGGGGAATCAAACCCGGCTCTCCCAGATAAGAGTCCGCACACTTAACCACTACACCAAACTGGCTCTCTTATGTTTTAATCGTTTGTATCGTTTAATGTTTTAATGGTTAAAGTTTAGTACTGTAAATATTTCATTGCTGTGACTCACCCTGATCCTGCTTCAGCAGGGAGGGCCGGATATAAATCCAATTAAATTAACAAACTAACAAACAACTTGAGCCAGTGGCAAAATCCTCATGAGCAGGCCAATGGTGAAGCAGCTACTCGACTTCACCTGACCCAGAAAAATCGTCACAAAATTATGCTGTACTATCCTAACGTCTGCTATATAGAGACCCATTGTAACTTTGTTTGCTATATAATACGATTTAATTATTTTTTAAAAAATATGCATGGGATAGAGGCGGTAGAGAAAGTACTACCTTTCTCACAATACGATAACTTGCTGACAACGAAAACGTAGGCTTAGAACAGATAAAAGGAAGCGTTTCTTCACTCAAGGAATTATTAACATGGGAAATTCCCTGCCGCAGGCGGCTACAAGCACAGAGAGCTTCAAGAAGGGGTTGGATAAACATGCGGAGCAGAGGTCCATTGGTGGCTATGAGCTACAAGGTGTAGATGGAACACTCTGTCTGGGAAAAGTGATGCTCTGTATTCTTGGTGCTTGGGGAGCCACAGTGGGAGGGCTTCTGGTGTCCTGGCCCCACTGGTGGACCTCCTGGAGGCACCTGGGTTTTGCCTGCTGAGTGACACAGATTGTCGGACTGAATGGGCCACTGGCCTGATCCAACATGGCTTCTCTTATGCTCTGATATTCACAGTGGAAAATGGAGACAGCAGCCTTTGAATCATTCCGGCAGCGCCTAATGACTAGGGAGGAAGGACTTTTTTGGTTATGGCACCAAAACTTTGTAACTGCCTCCCTAGAGAGATTCATCTGTCTCCCTCTGAAAAAAATTCTGTTCTGTCTGAGGAAGTACCCTCAGTAATGATGACCGGCCTTCCTTCCTGGGTCTGGTGTTTGTGTGTTTTTACTGAAATATTTTATCGTTTTCAGATGTTGTTTCTAATTGTTGGAATGTCTGAATCTTTCCCCCTTGGGAATCCTGACTGGGTGGAAGGCATAAGAAAGGTGTTAAGCTCTGGCAGAGGTTGTCCTTGAAAGGGCAGCTGCTGGGAGAGCCCTCTCAGCCCCACCCATCTCACAGGGTGTCTGTTGTGGGGGAGGAAGATAAAGGAGATTGTGAGACTCTGTCCTTGAAAGGGCAGCTTCTGTCAGAGCCCTCTCAGCCCCACCCACCTCACAGGGTGTCTGTTGTGAGGGAGGAAGGGAAAGGAGATTGTGAGCCGCTCTGAGACTCTGTCCTTGGAAGAGCAGCTGCTGGGAGAGCCCTCTCAGCCCCACCCACCTCACAGGGTGTCTGTTGTGGGGGAGAAAGATAAAGGAGATTGTGAGACACTCTGAGACTCTATCCTTGAACGGGCAGCTGCTGTGTGAGCCCTCTCAGTCCCACCCCCTCACAGGGTGTCTGCTGCGGGGGAGGAAGATAAAGGAGATTGTGAGTTGCTCTGGGATTCTGAAATTCGGAGTGGAGGGCGAGATATAAATCCAATATCATCTTCTTGTTCTTCTTCATAAGTAAATAAATAAAAATGTGCAAAAAGCCTAACACAAAGAATGCTATTTTGGGTCGAAAAAGCTATTCTTAATGCAAACGTTGGCAGGGAAGCAAGCAGATTTGTCTTTTGGGGGGGGGGGTATTTGGATTTGTTTTTTCAGGCTGGTCTAGACAGAGCCCTGCTTTCGGTCTCCCTAAGGTATGCTGTGCTCAAACGAGGGCTTTGGGGACTGGGGGGGGGGGGAGTGAAAAGGAGGGAGAGACTGAAAATGTATTTTTAAAGAAATCTTAAGATTGCTCACCTTTCCCTTTCCCCTTCCCTTTGTTTCCAGAACTTCGGGCATGATACGGAGGGTCTTCAAAGCTTTTCGTTTTCGCATTGTATGCCTGGGGGAAAAAAAAGATGAAATTAAAACAAAATTTGCCACCGAATCGGGGCTGTTCGAAAGATGCTACTTCCGAAGGGCTCCTCTAAAGCCCGAAGAACACCAACAGGAAGGAGACAGAACCAAAGAAGAAGCATTTAATTTAATTTTTCATCTTATACCCCACCCTATCCCGCACGCGGGCTCAGGGCGGCTTACAATATTACAAGAAGAAGAGTTGATTTTGAACTCTGCCCTTTGCTACCCAAAGGAGTCTCAGAGAGGCTCTCCATCTCCTTCCCCTCCCCTCCCCTCCCCACAACAGATATCCCGTGAGGTAGGTGGGGCTGAGGGAGCTCTGAGAGAACAGTAGTTGGGTGTGTGTGTTACACAGACTGAAAGACGGGTTCCTATGAAATTAATTTAACTTAAAATGGGAAATGATTGAAATTGGGCGGAAAGCACCGTAAGACTAATATTGGAATTTCACAAATACGAAGTAAAAATATTCAGGAGTAATTTCCGTGAACACTGAGGTCCAGAACAATTCCTTTAAGCTCATTCCATTGTTGAAGATGTTATAAAATTGAAACGGAGAAAACGAATTCTGGGGTCTTCGCCTGGAACGGACCTTGAGCTGAACCACTGCGTGGCATCTTTGTTCATAATTGCCTAGTGTCGGGTTGCCGTTTAAAATTAGAACTGCGATTGGCCCAGGGTCACCCAGCTGGCTGTACATGGAGGAGTGGGAATCAAACTCAGTTCTGATTAGAGTCTGCCAGTCTTAACCACTGCATCAAACTGGCTTTCGTAACCCCTACACCAAGAGTCGTGAGTTCATAGAATCACAGAGTTGGAACGGACCTCTAGGGTCATCTAACCCCTGCACAATGCAGGAAATTCACAAACACTTCCCCCTAAATTCACAGGATCTTCGTTGCTGTCAGGTGGCCATCTAGCCTCTGTTGAAAAACCTCCAAGGAAGGAGAGCCCACCACCTCCAGAGGAAGCCTCTTCCACTGAGGAACTGCTCTAAACTCACAAACACCTCCCCCTAAATTCACAGGATCTTCATTGCTGTCAGGTGGCCATCTAGACTCTGTTGAAAAACCTCCAAGGAAGGAGAGCCCACCACCTCCCAAGGAGGAAGCCTGTTCCACTGAGGAACCGCTCTAAACTCACAAACCCCTCCCCCTAAATTCACAGGATCTTCACTGCTGTCAGAGGGCCATCTAGCCTCTGTTGAAAAACCTCCAAGGAAGGAGAGCACACCACCTCTCGAGGAAGCCTGTTCCACTGAGGAACCCCTCTAAACTCACAAACACCTCCCCCTAAATTCACAGGATCTTCATTGCTGTCAGGTGGCCATCTAGCCTCTGTTGAAAAACCTCCAAGGAAGGAGAGCCCACCACCTCCAGAGGAAGCCTCTTCCACTGAGGAACTGCTCTAAACTCACAAACACCTCCCCCTAAATTCACAGGATCTTCATTGCTGTCAGGTGGCCATCTAGCCTCTGTTGAAAAACCTCCAAGGAAGGAGAGCCCACCACCTCCAGAGGAAGCCTCTTCCACTGAGGAACTGCTCTAAACTCACAAGCACCTCCCCCTAAATTCACAGGATCTTCATTGCTGTCAGGTGGCCATCTAGACTCTGTTGAAAAACCTCCAAGGAAGGAGAGCCCACCACCTCCCAAGGAGGAAGCCTGTTCCACTGAGGAATCGCTCTAAACTCACAAACACCTCCCCTAAATTCACAGGATCTTCATTGCTGTCAGATGGCCATCCAGCCTCTGTAGAAAAACCTCCAAGGAAGGAGAGCCCACCACCTCCCAAGGAGAAAGCCTGTTCCACTGAGGAACTGCTCTAAACTCACAAGCACCTCCCCCTAAATTCACAGGATCTTCATTGCTGTCAGGTGGCCATCTAGCCTCTGCTGAAAAACCTCCAAGGAAGGAGAGCCCACCACCTCCCAAGGAGGAAGCCTGTCCCACTGAGGAACCACTCTAACTGTAAGGAAGTTCTTCCTAATGTTGAGCTGGAAACTCTTCTGATTTAACTGCAACCCACTGGTTCTGGTCCTCCCTTCCAGGGCCACAGAAAACAATTCCACACCATCCTCTATCGGACAGCCCTTCAAGTACTTGAAGATGGTGATCACATCAGTTTATCCAGATGGTACCTCCTGTGGTGAAGCAATTGCCCCCAAGGGTGGGTTTGGGGCATCAGTCAGACAGACTTCAGACCCCCATTAGGGTTGCTAGCGAACGTTTTAAGTAAATAAAACAGAGAAACAAACACTGCAGGGGTCCAGCTACACCATGAGAAAGGTCACCTCTAGGAAGTAGAAGCGATCGGAGCCGCTGGCCGAGTAGTCTTGGATGCACTCCGTCAGGTCTTCCCCATACACCGCCGTGCAGCGGCCCTGGACGTCTCTGAACTCCACGGTGGCCTCTTCGTCGCTCCAGTACAACAGGTTGATGTCCGCGTGGTAGCTGGCTTTCACGGACTTGTGGGTGTTCTCTGGCCTGGGGAGAGAGAAGACTGAATGTTGCCTTCTGGCAGGAGGAAAGGGGGACGGGGAACCAACCCTCCGGAGCGCCAAAGAAAATAGAAAATGCACTGAGCTTCCTTGATTCCGCAAACAAGCCTCTCCCATAAACCTTTGACGAACCGAACACCAAATAAGCTCTCTTTCTTGGGCTGCTTTCAAACGATATTTCTGCAGTCGCTTCAAGCCACAGTGCAGTGCGAGGGGATCGATTGATTTTATTCTTCCCGTTTCGCTTCCATGCTTTATCACCAGCAAAAGCTTATTCGGTCATCAAACATGATTTATCTTATATCCAGCGCTCTACTCTCATTCTCATTAGAACCACCATTCAGCAGAGCTACTGAGCCAAGGCTCTCTTCCTTCTGTTGGCTGAGGCTCAGCAAGCCAGTGAGGTGGATTAGGCCGAGTGTGTGTGTTTGTCTGTGTCATAAGAACATAAGAGAAGCCACGTTGGATCAGGCCAGTGGCCCATCCAGTCCAACACTGTGTGTCACATAAGAACATAAGAGAAGCCATATTGGATCAGGCCAATGGCCCACCCAGTCCAACACTCTGTGTCACATAAGAACATAAGAGAAGCCATGTTGGATCAGGCCAATGGCCCACCCAGTCCAACACTCTGTGTCACATAAGAACATAAGAGAAGCCATGTTGGATCAGGCCAATGGCCCATCCAGTCCAACACTCTGTGTCACATAAGAACATAAGGGAAGCCATGTTGGATCAGGCCAGTGGCCCCTCCAGTCCAACACTCTGTGTCACATAAGAACATAAGAGAAGCCATGTTGGATCAGGCCAGTGGCCCCTCCAGTCCAACACTCTGTGTCACATAAGAACATAAGAGAAGCCATGTTGGATCAGGCCAGTGGCCCCTCCAATCCAACATTCTGTGTCACATAAGAACATAAGAGAAGCCATGTTGGATCAGGCCAGTGGCCCCTCCAGTCCAACACTCTGTGTCACATAAGAACATAAGAGAAGCCATGTTGGATCAGGCCAGTGGCCCCTCCAGTCCAACACTCTGTGTCACATAAGAACATAAGAGAAGCCATGTTGGATCAGGCCAATGGCCCATCCAGTCCAACACTCTGTGTCACATAAGAACATAAGAGAAGCCATGTTGGATCAGGCCAGTGGCCCATCCAGTCCAACACTCTGTGTCACACAGTGGCCAATCTATATATACACACACACACACACACATACACACACAAACATATACGTGCGTGCGCGCACACACTGTGGCTAATAGCCCCTGATGGACCTCTGCTCCACATTTTTATCCAATCCCCTCTTGAAAGCTGGCTATGCTTGTAGCCGCAGCCACCTCCTGTGGCAGTGAATTCCACATGTTAATCACCCTTTGGGTGAAGAAGGACTTCCTTTGATCTGTTCTAACCCGACTGCTCAGCAATTTCATCGAATGCCCACGAGTTCTTGTATTGTGAGAAAGGGAGAAAAGGACTTCTTTCTCTGCTTTCTCCATCCCATGCATAATCTTGTCAACCTCTCTCATGTCACCCCACAGTCGACGTTTCTCCAAGCTAAAGAGCCCCAAGCGTTTCAACCTTTCTTCCTAGGGGAAGTGTTCCAAACTTTTAATAATTCTAGTTGCCCTTTTCTGGACTTTTCCCAATGCTATAAAATCCTTTCTGAGGTGCTGTGACTACCTCAAAAAGGATGTCCTTTATGACGTTTCCATCTCCCCTACCTGGCATTACATTCTATGATGCCCATGGCCCAGCCCGAAAAGGTGAAGATCCGGCCCTCGTAACAAATGAGTTTGACGCCCTTGCCCTAGAGGGCCGCCATGACGTGACGGCACGTTCCACCTCCACCGGAGAGCACAACACATCATTGCTCGCCTTTTGGATACCTTCTCTCCCAGAGACTCAGTAAGGGGCAGCTGCTCTGTTTCTGCACGCAAGTTTAAAACGGTGGCCGGTGGGAGGGAAGAGTCTCATTTGTAGGGTTCCAAGACCTATTCCTTCAAGACTGATCCGTGTGCTTTGGAAACCGGACCACGCAGGCAGCTGTTCACCTGTAAAGCTTGTAGACCCGCAGTTTGATTTCCGCTTCATTGGGGCGGCCGTTGCTGCGCACGTTGCAGAAGATGGCTTTGATGCGGCCGATGCGGTATGGCTCTGGCGCATCCTGGTTGCTACCTTTGATGTACTCCGAGTACTTGCGGTAATGCTCTGGGTGCAGCTCTTCGTCCACCGCTTCCTTCTTCTGGCGCTTGACGGGGCTGGCCAGCCTCAGACTGGAGAGAAAAAGATGATATTGGATTTATATCCCGCCCTCCACTCTGAAAAGTCTCAGGGCGGCCTACAATCTCCTTTCCCTTCCTCCCCCACAACAGACACCCTGTGAGGTGGGTGGGGCTGAGAGAGCTCTCCCAGAAGCTGCCCTTTCAAGGACAGAGTCTCAGAGCGGCTCACAATCTCCTTTCCCTTCCTCCCCCACAACAGACACCCTGTGAGGTGGGTGGGGCTGAGAGGACTCTCCCAGAAACTGCCCTTTCAAGGACAGAGTCTCAGAGCGGTTCACAATCTCCTTTCCCTTCCTCCCCCACAACAGACACCCTGTGAGGTGGGTGGGGTTGAGAGAGCTCTCCCAGAAGCTGCCCTTTCAAGGACAGAGTCTCAGAAAAGCTCACAATCTCCTTCCCTTTCTCCCCCACAACAGTCACCCTGTGAGGTGGGTGGGGCTGAGACAGCTCTCCCAGAAGCTGCCCTTTCAAGGACAGAGTCTCAGAGCGGTTCACAATCTCCTTTCCCTTCCTCCCCCACAACAGACACTCTGTGAGGTGGGTGGGGCTGGAGAGGGCTCTCCCAGCAGCTGCCCTTTCAAGGACAACCTCTGCCAGAGCTATGGCTGACCCAACACCATGCTAGCAGCTGGAAGTGGAGGAGCGGGGAATCAAACCCGGTTCTCCCAGATAAGAGTCTACACCAAACTGGCTCTCCAGAGAGGAAACACAAGTCCAGAACAGTTTCTGGTTTTATCTTGTACTTCTAATCTTACTTTGCATGGACTCTGTACTCTCCTAATATGTAATGTGGCCCATCTTCTACTGTCAATGTCCATACTTGCCAATAAAGGCTTGTCTGATGATGAGGAAGTCCAGAAAAGGAAGTGAGGGTTGGAGCTGGTGCACATAGTTAAGAAACTGTCAGAACTGCACCCATTTTTTTGAAACTTAAAACTGCTTTGCCTTTGAAAGCTTGAATGGTCTTGTTCAGTTCGTGACTCGATGCGAATACAAATTATTCAAGCCTCAACGGCATGCCCTTTGGACGCTTACGTGCAAATTTATCCAAAAGCTGCCACTCGCTCTTAGAAGGAAAGGCTGGTTCGTATTTAACTGCTTCCTTTGTTCACTGACACAGTAACATACCAGAATCACCCTTGACAAACAGAAGAGATGTGCCCTAATCTCCAAAAGCATCACTGATCAAGTTTGCCCTCGCCAATCAATATGGACCACATTGGTACATCGACCAACTAGCGTGCCAACTGTTTGACTAATTACAGCTAATTGATTGCTAATTAGTTTGGCACACACTACGGAACGCTGTTTGCCTTCAATAAGGTTTGCTGTTTAATATTTCTTTTATTTAGAATACTTTCACGCCGCCTCTTCAGAGTCCTGTTCGAGGGGCTCGCACTTCAAATCCGCAGCATTGTAACGCAAGCCATTAAAGTGGCACAAAGACTATGTCTGACGATGCTCTACTGTACTGTGGTGCTGTATTGTGGTACTACTTTGCGCTATACCACCTTGCTGTCGTGTCGTCTTGCTGAACAATTTTGTTGGCAGTTTGACGAATGAACCTATGAAGCTGCCTTATACTGAATCAGACCTTTGGTCCCTCAAAGTCAGTCTTGTCTACTCAGACTGGCAGCAGCTCTCCAGGGTCTCAAGCTGAGGTTTTTCACGCCTATTTGCTTGGAGCCTTTTTAGTTGGAGATGCCGGGGATTGAACCTGGGGCCTTCTGCTTACCAAGCAGCTGCTCTACCACTGAGCCACAGCCCCATTCATGGCTCTCCAGGGTCTCAAGCGGAGGTTTTTTACACCTATTTGCCTGGACCCTTTTTTGGACATGCCGGGAATTGAACCTGGGACCTTCTGCTTCCCAAGCAGATGCTCTACCACTGAGCCACCGTCCCTCCCCAATTGGTCTTATTATGGTTTTATCGTGACTTTATTTCTGTTTGATGTACACTGCTCTGAGCCCCCAATGGAGGAATGGGCGGAATATAAGTAAACAAACGCTCCACGCACGGAACAACCACTATCTATAAAACAGAAACAGGTCATAAAAAAGGCTAAAGACCGTTTCTGAGGGTAGCCTTGCTAATCTCCTAAAAAGCTGGTAAGAGAGTCAAAGCTGCTTTCGCTGGGATTCATATCTAGCGTCCCTAAAGATAAAACAACAACTATCTATAACAGGGGTGGCCAACGGTAGCTCTCCAGATGTTTTTTTTTTGCCTACAACTCCCATCAGCCCCAGCCATTGGCCATGCTGGCTGGGGCTGATGGGAGTTGTAGGCAAAAAAAACATGCAGAGAGCTACCCTTGGCCATCCCTGACCTATACTACCGTATTGCAGCCTGCCACTTCAAGTCCGCTCCAGGCTGGGTAGCTTCCTCACCACTTAGAGCCAGTGTGGTGCAGTGGGGAAGTGCGCGGACTCTTATCTGGGAGAACCGTGTTTGATTCCCCACTCCTCTGCTTGCAGTTGCTGGAATGGCCTTGGGTCAGCCATAGCTCTCTTATCTGGGAGAACGGGGTTTGATTCCCCACTCCTCCACTTACAGCTGCTGGAATGGCCTTGGGTTAGCCATAGGTATCTCAGAAGTTGTCCTTGAAAGGGCAGCTTCCGGGAGAGCTCTCTCAGCCCCACCCACCTCACAGGGTGTCTGTTGTCAGGGAGGAAGATAAAGGAGATTGTAGGCTGCTCTGTTCTTGAAAGGGCAGCTTCTGAAAGAGCTCTCTCAGTCCCACCCACCTCAAACAAATGGAAAAAGTTCTGCTTGGAGATAATGAAAAATTTCACTGGGATTCATATCTAGTGTCCCTAAAGATAAAACTCCTAAAAAGCTGGTAAGGTAAGGGTCAGAGCACCCATCATTGGGATTCAGATACAGCACCCCAAAGACAAAAATTCCCACAAAGCTAATAAGAGAAAACCCCGTTCCAGCCTGATCAATAAACGAGCCACCCCTCCGCACAATGCAAAGTGATCTGCACGCTGCTTTTGGCTGACCGGAAACCCTGCCTTCCTTACCCCGCGCCCCCATCCGGTCGCTTCGAGAACCCACCTGAACGAGAAGGCCTCCGGCAAGAGGAAGACTCCGTCCCCCACTCGGTACTGCACCCCGTTCTTGGTTGCCACCCCATAGTACATCTTCCCCTCCGCCTCCTCCTGAGGCTCCAGGACCTTGGGAATCTCCTTCTGCCTCACTTCGTCCAAGCGAGTGCAGCTCATGCAGAACCTAGGAAGAAACAAAGACTATGGGGGCCCGGAAATACAGCAAAAATAGTTTTACAGCCAGAATTACTGGTATATGTTAATACAAAATTTATAATAAATATTTTATGAAGATATTGGATTTATATCCCACCCTATACTCTGAATCTCAGAGCAGTCACAATCTCCTTTACCTCTCCCCCCACAATATATAATAAAACATTTACATACCTATTAACGATCCATCATTCCATTCGTTAAAAGTCCAAGATGGCAAGTTTCTAATTTCCATTATATTAGTGCAGTGAGACTGTCGGTGCTGTAAGGCAATAGCTACCTCCCCCTAACGGTTGAAGGCGAGTTTGAATAATTCAGTCTTAGAGGCCCTGCGGAACTGTGGCAGGTCCTGCAGGGCCCTGATGTTTTCGGGGAGGGCATTCCACAAAGTGGGGGGCTATTACTGAGAACGCTCTGGCTCTGGTGGTGGACAATCGAGCTTCTTTTGGTCCAGGGATCTTAAGGAGATTTTGAGACCCTGAACGTAGTGCTCTTTGGGGTATGTACAGGGAAAGTCAGTCCCGGATGTAGACAGGTCCCTCGCCATGTAGGGTAGGGCTTTAAAGGTTATAACCAGCACCTTGAAGCGAATCCGGAACGCCACAGGCAACCAGTGTAGCGCTTTCAGCCCAGGTTGAATGTGCTCCCGTACAGGTAGCTCCATTAACAGCCAGCTGCAGCCTCCAAAGTTGAGTCATGGGTCAGCCGGCGACGTTTTAACTATCACTGTAAACTTCCTCGGACCACCACAAAAGGTAGGAATGTAACCGTTATAACAAATAATAAAATCAACTCTGTGACACTCACTTGTATTTGTTGTCCTCGGACGGCTGGGTCTTCGGGGGAGTTTCAAACCTGGCGTACTCTTGATCGTACCACATTTGGTAGAAATACGTCCTGCCGTCGTCTTCCACCAATTTGATTTCCATATCGAGCCCTCCCTATAAGACGAAAGGGGCGAGATCACGTAAGCAGGACTACAGCGCAGGGGCAAACATCTCCTTGGCATGCAGAAGGTATCCCAGGTTCAGTCCCTGGTTTCTCCATTCAAAAGGACCCAGGTGAAGAGGAAAGACCTCTGCTTGGGACCTTGGAGAGCTGCTGAGAGGTCTGAGTAGATAATACTGATTTAGATCAGGGGTGTCAAGCATGTGGCCTGGGGGCCTGATGGGCTCTTATCAGCCACCAGAGCAGCTGGCCGTCCCTTGTGCTTCCTTCTCCCCCTCTCTCGCTTCCTTCTGCACAACAGTTTGCTTTGCCAGGCTTGCTCAATCGCACAGAAGCTACAGAGCAAAGCCTCTATTTTTTTCCATTGGCTGAGGCTCCTCCCTTGGGGAGGGGGGGGGAGAAGAGACTTTACTTTGCCGGGCTCGCTCTCAATTGCACAGCAGAGCTACTGAGCCAAGCCTGTCTTCCTTCTATTGGCTGAGGTTCCTCCCCCTCCTGGTCCCCTGGGGAAGCAAGGAAAGAGCCAGAGCTTCCTTTGCCCAGTTCCCTGGATCCCATGGGAGAGATACAAAGAAAGCACCTTTAAGATCGAGTGCTAAGGTTTTTAAGCATGTTTAAGTTTTTTTAGAAAAAAAAATTGTGTTTGTCAGTGTCCTTTATAAAATTTACCTCTCTGCTACTTGGCATTACATTTTATGACTTACATGGCCTGGTCCAACAAGGTCTCATTTATGTCAGATCCAGCCCTCATAACAAATGAATTTGACACCCCTGATTTAGATGGGCCATTGGAATCTCAGTTCTGGACAAGACTTAGGAAAGGAAAGGTCCCCCGTGCAAGCACCAGTCGTTTTCGACTTTGGGGTGACGCTGCTTTCACAACGTTTTCACGGCAGACCTTTTTACGGGGCAGTTTGCCATTGCCTTCCCCGATCCTCTACGCTTTCCCCCCAGCAAGCTGTGGACTCGTTTGACCGACCTCGGAAGGATGGAAGGCTGAGTCGACCTCGAGCCGGCTACCTGAACCAGCTTCCGCTGGACTCGAACTCAGGTCGCGAGCAGAGGGTTCCGACTGCAACACTGCAGCTTTACCACTCTGCGCCACGGGACTAGACTTCTACATTAAAACAAGCAGCGCCGTTGCGTTTTTCAGAAGCAGTAGCCCTTCGTGTCAGAACGCTCCATGCCCGAACCGCTGAGTCCCAGCGGTTTACAACAGTTTTGCAGCACTGAGTTTCAGCAGTACAATACTACTTTCAGGCAGCAGTCAGAGCTGCAATCTGTTCAGGTACAAAGGAGCGATTTAGATCCAAAAGACGAGCTGGAATAAAAGGTGGCTTCCTTACAGGCCTAACATTTGTACATTACACGTCTAGCTTCAGTATATGGCAGCATGATGTGGCCCTATTAGGATTTCAGCATTAGAATACAACACTGCAGCAGCCGCTGTTGCTGCAACGTCGCTCGAGCCTTTCCTGATTGCGACAGTGACAGACGGGGCATGACTCGGATCTCAGAAGGTTATTGTGGCAGAGGTTTGCCCAGCCAGCCAGAGAGAGAAACGGGATTGCTCACGGTAACCCTGCAAAGCTAGATATTTTATTAGGGTTTGTAGAATCTTTCGGGATCAAGTGCCGTGTTCTACTGGAGAAAGTTTTCCTTCCAGACGTTTCGTTCTCAGCTGCGGAGAACATCCTCAGTGGCGTTGCAGCCGGAGCAGGCGCTCAGACCTTCTTGGCTGCTGTGCGTTGAGTGATATTTTATTTAGTACATCTTTACGCTGCCTCCAGCGATGTCTTTACGCCGCCTCCAGCGACGCTATAACCAGTGTTCCCTCCAAGCTGAGCGAGCTCAGATTTTTGGCCTCCAGCGCATGCATTTTTGCCTTAGCTCAGGAAAAATGGCCCCAGAGCTGTCGATATCATGTAATGAGAATGGCTACTTGTATCCCAAAAACCTGGGAAAATCAGGTCCTGACCTAATGACCAGCTATCAAGAGATTTGCCAAGCTTGCAAATCTCTGGGAAAAAACCCAGCAACCTTCAACGTCGTAGTGTGCCTTCTGTTTCCTCTTTTCCTGACAATGTTACTTTGGGAAGCAACATCCAGACTATCGTAAACTCTTGCGGACTAAGCGAGATGTTAGCTCCCAAGCCAGACTTCCCCGTGACGCTCTATTTTGTCATTGTATTTTGAGACGAGAATGGTTTTGAATAGCTGGCGGACATATATAAAATAAAGACTGCAGGCTGAACGCATTCCCTCCTCAAACTACTCGCGCCAAGAGTCTTCATTGCAACACAGAGCAAACTAATTTATGCGGTCGATCACAACTTTGACGCCAGTCGCTCACAGAGCAGAATTTTTGCTCAAAAGACTCCACAGCTAAGAGCGGGGGTGTCGAACTCCTTTATTATGAGGGCCAGATCTGCTATAAATGCGACCTTCTTGGGCAGGCCATGTGTGTACCATTTAAGATTAGGTAGCAGAGATATAAACTTTATAAAGGACACAGACAAACACAAACAACCCCCCCCCTTAAAACATGCTTAAAACATTAGCTGGTCTTAAAGATGCTGTCTTTGTATCTCTCCCATGGGATCCAGGGAACTGGGCAGGCGAAGGAAGAGAGGCTTGGCTCAGTAGCTCCGCTGTGCGATTGAGAGAGACTGGGAAAAAGAAAAGCAAGCTCTGCCGTCCCCTCTTCCTCTCCAAGGGAGGAGCCTCAGCCAATGGAGAAAATAGAGGTTTTGCTCTACAGCTCCTGTGCAGTTGAGCAAGCCTTGCAAAAGCAAGCTGTGATGCAGAAGGAAGCGAGAGAGAGAAAGCAGCAGATGACAGCCAGTTGCTCTGGGGCCTGATTGAAGCCCTCTGGGGGCCTGATTTGGCCCCTAATCTACATGTTTGACACCCCTGGCTTAGAGCAGGGGTGGGGAACTTCCATCCCGAGGGCCATATACAGCTCTCGAGGTCACTTAGTGTGGCCCTCAGGGATTGCTGGCCTGAACTGAGCCATGTGGCGGCCTCCCTGGGGCCTGGCTGGCTAGAGAGGATCGTGGGGCCCAGCCACGCTGTGCAGCAGCCTCCCCAGGGCCAGGCAGGGATCACAGGGCCCAGATGTACTGAGCGGCAGCCTCCCGGGGGCCTTGCTGGCCGACCAGAATTGCTGCAGGGCCTGGAAAAGTTACTGTCACCGTTCCGTTTCCGCTTGATTGTCCCAGAGGGTATGGGCTAATATGCCAATGAGTGTGTGACCTAATATGCTAATATTAGGGGATGTGGTCTAATATGCTACTGAGTTCCTGCTGAGTTCCCTATGCATTTGCCTAGGGAAGCAGGCCGGGCGTGTGTGTGTGTGTGGGCCAGATTAGGCTCTCCTCACATGACTTCAAATAGAAAAAACAATTATTTGCATTAATAGTGCTGGCCTGAATCCTTCTCCCTCGGCGGAGTACTGTTTTTTAAGTTGATAATTTTTTATGGCCCGCGAATGATGTTGTAAATATCCATATGGCCCTTGGCAGAAAAAAGGTTCCCCACCCCTGGCTTAGAGGGAACACGGACTGTAACCCACCTCCAGGGCCCAGTTCTCCGAAGGAGCTTTATAGATGACATTGACTTTGCCGTGGATGTAGGCCAGCTGCATGTCTTCGCATTCGTCCACCAAGAAGAGTTCCAGAGGGTCGGAGGTCGCTCCCAGGCAAGTGTCCGTACCACGGCAGAACCAGTGGACGTGGAACATGGGCTCGTTGTTGGCGTCCTCCCACATGGCGGTGATTCTAAGGAAATAGGGGAGGGTGGGCAGGAGAGAAAGAGAGAATGAGTTTCCAAGGAGGATCTGAACAGAGGGTCTTATGCGGTCTGCAGTGCTTGTTTTGTCAGCCTTGAAGCACACGGGATGGGGAAGCGGCATTTGGGTTCTACCTCCTGTTTCCGGGCAAATGGGTAAAAGGTACCGGAAGATCTTCAGTCATCCTGACAACCCCAATAAGACAGATCAGTATTACTGCCCCTTTACTCAGAGTTGCCAAAATACTATGAAGTCCACCCTTCAAAGCATCTATTTTGCAGTTCTAAGCTCAATGTCTCCACACACACAGGGTAAGCACATAAGAGCCATGCTGGACCAGACCAATAGTCATAGAATCATAGAGTTGGAAGGGACCCCCAGGGTCATCTAGTCCAACCCCCTGCACAATGCAGGAATCTCACAAACGCCTCTCCCTAAATTCACAGGATCTGCATTGCTGTCAGATGGCCATCTAGCCTCTGTTGCAAAACCTCCAAGGAAGGAGAGCCCATCACCTCCCGAGGAGGAAGCCTGTTGCAATGAGGAACCGCTCTAACCGTCAGGAAGTTCTTCCTCATGTTGAGCTGGAAGCTCTTTTAATTTCAACCCACTGGTTCTAGACCTACCTTCTGGGGCCACAGAAAACAATTCCACACCATATTCTATATGACAGCCCTTCAAGGACCTGAAGATGGTGATCATATCACTTCTCAGCCGCCTCCTCTCCAAGCTAAACATACCTAGCTCCTTCAACCTTTCTTCATAGGATTTGGTCTCCAGACCCCTCACCATCTTCGTTGCCCTCCTCTGGACCAGTTCCAGCTTGTCTATCTCCTTAAAATGTGGTGCCCAAAACTGGTCCATTTGGTCCAGCATCCTGTCTCACACAGTGATCGACCAGTTCCTCAGGATAGCCAGCAACAGAGCAGACAAGCCAAGGCCTTCATAAGAACATCAGAAGAACCCTGCAGGAACAGACCAGTGGAGGTCCATCTAATTTAGCACCCCATCTCACAAAGTGGCCAACCAGTTCCTCTGGAGGGCCAACAACAGGGCAGAGAGGCTGAGGCCTTCCCCTGAGAAGAACATCAGAAGAGCCCTGCTGGATCAGACCAGGGAGGGTCCATCTAGTCCAGCATCCTGTCTCACACTCTGGCCAACCAGTTCCTCTGGAGGGCCAGCAACAGGGCAGAGAGGCCGAGGCCTTCCCCTGAGAAGAACATCAGAAGAGCCCTGCTGGATCAGACCAGAGAGGGTCCATCTAGTCCAGCATTCTGCCTCACACAGTGTCCAACCAGTTCCTCTGCAGAGCCAGCAACAGGGCAGAGAGGCTGAGGCCTTCCCCTGAGAAGAACCTCAGAAGAGCCCTGCTGGGTCAGACCAGGGAGGGTCCATCTAGTCCAACCTCCTGTCTCACACAGCGACCAACCGGTTCCTCTGGAGGGCCAACAACAGGGCATAGAGGCCGAGGCCTTCCCCTGAGAAGAACCTCAGAAGAGCCCTGCTGGGTCAGACCAGGGAGGGTCCATCTAGTCCAGCCTCCTGTCTCACACACTGGCCAACCAGTTCCTCTGCAGAGCCAACAACAGGGCAGAGAGGCTGAGGCCTTCCCCTGAGAAGAACCTCAGAAGAGCCCTGCTGGGTCAGACCAGGGAGGGTCCATCTAGTGCAGCCTCCTGTCTCACACACTGGCCAACCAGTTCCTCTGGAGGGCCAGCAACAGGGCAGAGAGGCTGAGGCCTTCTCCTGACGTTGCCTCCTGGATCTGGGAATCAGAGATTTAGGGTGCCCCTTAGTAGCCATTGATAGACTTATCCACCGTGACTTTATTTAATCCCCTTTTCAAGCTGGTCATCACTACATCCCGTGGCAGCAAATTCCACATTTTAATTGCTCTCTGTGTAAAGAAGTATTTTCTTTTGTCAGTCCTGAACCTACAGCCCATCACCTTCATCGGATGCCCTCACGCTCTAGAATTTTGGGGTAGAGGAATTAACACGTTCCCATGTCGACTCTGAAGGATGCACGTTTATTCCCAAGAGCACGCACCTTGCCAAGTAAAGAGGTTTTGTGGGGTCGTCGGGGCTGACGGAGACACAGTCGCCCACCTGCAACGTCTCTGAATCAATGCACACCTTCTGGTAATAGTTCTTCTTACCATCACTCTGTAGTTCAGAAAAATTTAAAGATTACCTTCGCGGTAGGGGTCAACAACTACATTGAGTCAGTTTGGTGTAGTGGTTAAGTGCGTGGACTCTTATCTGGGAGAACCGGGTTTGATTTCCCACTCCTCCACTTGCAGCTGCTGGAATGGCCTTGGGTCAGCCAGAGCTCTCTTATCTGGGAGAACCGGGTTTGATTCCCCACTCCTCCACTTGAACCTGCTGGAATGGCCTTGGGTCAGCCATAGCTCTCTTATCTGGGAGAACCAGGTTTGATTCCCCACTCCTCCACTTGCACCTGCTGGAATGGCCTTGGGTCAGCCAGAGCTCTCTTATCTGGGAGAACCAGGTTTGATTCCCCACTCCTCCACTTGCACCTGCTGGAATGGCCTTGGGTCAGCCAGAGCTCTCTTATCTGGGAGAAAGGGGTTTGATTCCCCACTCCTCCACTTGCAGCTGCTGGAATGGCCTTGGGTCAGCCAGAGCTCTCTTATCTGGGAGAACCGGGTTTGATTCCCCACTCCTTCACTTGCAGCTGCTGGAATGGCCTTGGGTCAGCCATAGCTCTCTTATCTGGGAGAACCGGGTTTGATTCCCCACTCCTCCACTTGCAGCTGCTGGAATGGCCTTGGGTCAGCCATAGCTCTCTTATCTGGGAGAACCGGGTTTGATTCCCCACTCCTCCACTTGAACCTGCTGGAATGGCCTTGGGTCAGCCATAGCTCTCTTATCTGGGAGAACCAGGTTTGATTCCCCACTCCTCCACTTGCAGCTGCTGGAATGGCCTTGGGTCAGCCATAGCTCTCTTATCTGGGAGAACCAGGTTTGATTCCCCACTCCTCCACTTGAACCTGCTGGAATGGCCTTGGGTCAGCCAGAGCTCTCTTATCTGGGAGAACGGGTTTGATTCCCCACTCCTCCACTTGCAGCTGCTGGAATGGCCTTGGGTCAGCCATAGCTCTCTTATCTGGGAGAACGGGTTTGATTCCCCACTCCTCCACTTGCAGCTGCTGGAATGGCCTTGGGTCAGCCATAGCTCTCTTATCTGGGAGAACGGGTTTGATTCCCCACTCCTCCACTTGCAGCTGCTGCAATGGCCTTGGGTCAGCCAGAGCTCTCTTATCTGGGACAACCGGGTTTGATTCCCCACTCCTGCACTTGCAGCTGCTGGAATGGCCTTGGGTTAGCCAGAGCTCTCTTATCTGGGACAACCGGGTTTGATTCCCCACTCCTCCACTTGCAGCTGCTGGAATGGCCTTGGGTCAGCCATAGCTCTCTTATCTGGGAGAACCGGGTTTGATTCCCCACTCCTCCACTTGCAGCTGCTGGAATGGCCTTGGGTCAGCCATAGCTCTCTTATCTGGGAGAACCGGGTTTGATTCCCCACTCCTCCACTTGCAGCTGCTGGAATGGCCTTGGGGTCAGCCATAGCTCTCTTATCTGGGAGAACCGGGTTTGATTCCCCACTCCTCCACTTGCACCTGCTGGAATGGCCTTGGGTCAGCCAGAGCTCTCTTATCTGGGAGAACAGGGTTTGATTCCCCACTCCTCCACTTGAACCTGCTGGAATGGCCTTGGGTCAGCCATAGGTCTTGTAACAGTTGTCCTTGAAAGGGCAGCTTCTGGGAGAGCTCTCTCAGCCCCACCCACCTCACAAGGTGTCTGTTGTGGGTGGTGGTGGGAAGGTAAAGGAGATTGTGAGCCACTCTGAGACTCAGATGGTGCATTCACATTACACTAAATAATGCGTTTTACATCCAGATTTTTGCTATTTTTAAGTAAATCCTTTTACTTTTAATCCTTCTATTTCTTTATCTTCTTGAATTTGCATCAGTCATATTTCAAGAGTCATTATAAACAACAGTGGGGAAAGTGGACAACCTTGTCTTGTACCTTTACTAATTGTCATGGCTTCTGTAAGATCTGCATTTATACATAGCCTTGCACGCTGTTCAGTATATATTGCTTTTATCATTCTTATAAAGCTTTCTCCCAGCTCCATTTTCTCCATTACTGCAAACATAAAATCCCAATTTAAATTGTCAAATGCTTTCTCTGCGTCCGCAAAAAATAATGCTACTTCCTTTTCTGGATGTCTTTCATAATATTCTACAATATTTACAACAGTTCTGATATTGTCTCTTATTTGCCTTTTGGGAAGAAACCCCGCTTGATCTTCCTTTATAAAATTTATCAAATATTGTTTAAACCGTTCTGCCAAGATTCTTGTATATATTTTATAGTCATTATTTAATAATGAAATTGGTCTATAATTTTTTACATTCGTAACATCTCTATCTTCCTTTGGAATCAGTGAAATAACAGCTTCCTTCCACGTATTTGGTATTTTCCCTTTTGTTCTTATCATATTCATCAATTTCTGAAGTTTCAGGATTAACTCCTCTTTGAGGGTTTTAAAAAATTTAGCTGTATATCCATCTGGCCCAGGTGCTTTTCCATTTTTCATTGCATTAATTGCTGCTTCAATTTCTATTTTTTCAATTGGATCGTTCAAAACTTTTCGCATATTTTCTGCTAAGGGTGCTATTTTTATCTTTTGTAAGTACTCATCCATCTTTTCTTTCCTTATTTTAACCTTTAAATAACTTGGCATAATACTTAAAAATTCTCTTTTTATTGCTTCTTGATCTACCACCTCTCTTCCATCCAACACAATTTTATTAATAATTTTACTTTCTCTCTTTTTCTTCAGTTGCCAGGCCATATACTTTCCGGGTTTGTTTGCTCCCTCGAAAGATTTCTGCTGCAATCTTTTCAGATTCCATTCCAGTTCTTTATTTAACAAATGTCTCATTTGCGTTTGTAATATTGTAATCTCCCTTATAATTTTCTTTTTCCACTATTTAGTGTAGTGTGAATGCACCAAGAGTGAAGGGAGGGATATAAATCCAATATTTCCTTTTTCTTAATGCAAGAGGCACGTAGAATAAATGTCACATTGAGAGCCACAAGATATGAATGTCAGATGTTTGAGAGCCGGGAGGGAGGGAGGGAGGGAGGGAGGGAGGGAGGGAGGGAGGAAGGAAGGAAGGAAGGAAGGAAGGAAGGAAGGAAGGAAGGAAGGAAGGAAGGAAGGAAGGGAGAGAGATGGGGGAGGGAGGAGGAACACAGAGGTTGAAATAAAGCAACTTTAACTTTAAATGTATTCTCCAGGCCACCAGCCAACAGGGCAGTGGGGGTTTCAAGAGTCTTATGGCATGTGTGAAAGAGCCACAATTTGGCCACCTCTGGTCTGAAGCAACGGAACAAAGAAGAAGAAGAAGATATTGGATTTATATCCCGCCCTCCACTCCGAAGAGTCTCAAAGTTTGAGTCCAGGTTGAAGAGTGTGCTCGCACATGAAAGCTTATATTTGGAATAAAATTGTTTGTCTTAAAAGTGCTCCCGGACTCAAACTGTTCTAAACGACGCAAAACTACACAGCTGTTTCAAGCTATGGCATCCAAAAGACTCCTCCCACGCGACGAACAGCCGCTTCAAAAGCAGAACTTCAAACGCCTCCCTTTTCCAAACGGCCGAACGCCTGCCGGTTTTTCTCCCCAGCCCGATTACCTTGACAGGATCTCCCACCCAGGCGATCCGGCTCTTGTTTTGCTTCTTCTTCCTTCCTTGGAGCATCTTCTTGGGCGAGGGCATTTCGGGGATGTTGTCGTCCACCTCCTCGTCTTCGTCGGCTTCTTTCACCGCCAAATTGGGACATCTTACAACAAAATATGAAAATATGCAGCACCAGCAGCAGAGAACTGTGGCCTCAACCGTTCGGCAACAACCACCCCCCGCCAAATCATCCCGGTTTCCCCTCCAGATACCCACGTATTGAAGATTTCAGCAAATGAAATTTTAAAAGATTACCTCCTCTGCAGGCAGGCTTGCTTCGATTTCCCGCTGCCGCCAAACTTAATCATATCCTGGCAAGCTTTGCATTTGCCGCACTCAGGCTGCTGGCAAACCTGGAAGGGAAGGAGATGAGAGGTGAAGGCAGGAGGACATCGCAAGGAAACTGAGTCAGGAGGAGCGAGTGTGGCCGGTGTGCTTCTGGGGGGCACGCCACCGGTCTGCTTCAGCAGGGGAAAAAAAGGTCTATTCAGCCACGAAGACAACCTGACAAACTTTCGAAGAGCACTAAATGGGAACTCGCGACACTCAGATACTATTTCAAACACAAAACCGACCCCCTGGACTGCAAAGAGAAGGAGGCGCACACTATGAAACAGAAACGGAAGGGAGATCCCTTTGCCAACTCTTGACGGGGTGCCGCTGAAACCGGCCCCAAAGGTCAAGAGCTTGGGAGTGCTTCTTGAGTCCTTTTCGACAATGGAGGCTCAAGATGCAGCCGCTGCCAAATCCGCCTTTTTCCATCTCTGGCCGGCTCGGCTGTTGGCCCCTTCCCTGGAACACGATGACCTAGCAATGGTCACCTCAAGAACAGATCACTGTAATGCTCTCTACATGGGGCTGCCCTTGACCCTGACTCAGAAACTGCAGCTAGCGCAGAACGCAGCTGTTAACGAGGTTCCCTCGATGGGAGCACATTCAGCCAGTGCTGAAAGAGCTGCACTGGCTACCTGTTGTGTTCCGAGTCCATTTCAAGGTGTTGGTATTGACCTTTAAAGCCCTATATGATCGGGGGCCTGTCTATCTTCGGGACCGCCTTGAACATATGAAGCTGCCTTATACTGAATCAGACCTTCGGTCCATCAAAGTCAGTCTTGTCTACTCAGACTGGCAGCGGCTCTCCAGGGTCTCAAGCTGAGGTTTTTCATGCTTGCTTGCCTGGACCCTTTTTAGTTGGAGATGTCGGGGATTGAACCTGGGACCTTCTGCTTCCCAAGCAGATGCTCTACCACTGAGCCACCGTCCCTCCCTTTCTCCACATGTTCCCCAGAGAGCACTGCGTTCAGGGATGCAACATCTACTGCCCATCCCCGGACCAAGGGAGGCCAGGCTGTGTTCTACACGGTCTAGGGTCTTCTCCGTGGCAGCCCCTGAAATATGGAATGCTCTCCCGGAGGCCATGTGGGCCCTGCGGGACCTCTCTCAATTCTGCAGGGCCTGCAAAACCGAGTTATTTCGACAGGCCTTTGGCACGTAAACCGGGAGAGGACTGCCACCTGCACTACTGATTTATTGGAACTACTACGGGTTTAACTGTTAGTAAAGGACAATCCTTTATTCCCAGTAGCAATGTATGATTGTGAGAGCAGGACCATAAGGAAGGCCGAGCGCAGAAGGATAGATGCTTCTGAGATGTGGTGCTGGAGAAGACTCTTGAGAGTCCCTCGGACTGCAAGAAGATCCAATCAATCAGTCCTAAGGGAGATCAACCCAGACTGTTGAACTCAAAAAGGATATTATAGCATTGGAGAAAGTCCAGAAAAGGGCAACTAGAATGATTAAAGGGCTGGAACACTTTCCCTATGAAGAAAGGTTGAAACGCTTGGGGCTCTTTAGCTTGGAGAAACGTCGACTGCGGGGTGACATGATCGAGGTTTACAAGATTATGCATGGGATGGAGAAGGTAGAGAAAGAATTACTTTTCTCCCTTTCTCACAATACAAGAACTCGTGGGCATTCGATGAAATTGCTGAGCGGACAGGTTAAAACGGATAAAAGGAAGTACATGATTAACATGTGGAATTCACTGCCACAGGAGGTGGTGGCAGCCACAAGCATAGCCACCTTCAAGAGGGGTTTAGATAAAAATATGGAGCAGAAGTCCATCAGTGGCTATTAGCCACAGTGTATGTATATGTCTGTATGTGTGTGTATATATATATTGCCACTGTGTGACACAGAGTGTTGGACTGGATGGGCCATTGGCCTGATCTAACATTGCTTCTCTTATGTTCCCTGGAAGGTCAGATGCTGAAGCTGAAGCTCCAATACTTTGGCCACCAAATGAGAAGGGAGCACTCGCTGGAGAAGACCCTGATGCTGGGAAAGACAGAAGGCAAAAGAAGAAGGGGACGGCGAAAGAGGAGATTGCTGGACAGCGTTAGTGATGTAACAAACATGAATTTGAGCAGAATTCGGAGGATGGTGGAAGACAGGAGGGCCTGGCGTGACTTGGTCCAGGGGGTCGCAAAGAGTTAGACTCGACTGTGCGACTGAACAACAACAACGAAAAGGACAATCCCACCTAGGTAGTTATTTAACAGCACAGTAAAATGTTTTTAAAATGTTTTAATGGTGTTTATTGTTTGAAGTTTGATCGTTTAATTGTATTTATTGTCTGAAATTCTGAACTGATTGTTAGCTGCCCTCTGAGTCCGCTTGCGGAGAAGGCGGGGTATAAATTAAACTTAATAATAATAATAATAATAAAATGAAATAAAGGGCAAGATAAGCAGAAGCCGCAACCATTCACCTTGGAGCGATGCAGGAGCCCTGGGAATATACCAGGAAGGAAACAGTTGTATATGAGGTGTGAACTGTTCTGCTTTGTGGAACAGAAGTTCTGGAGATACGGGGGCAGAAGAGCTTGTGTCCTGCCTAGTCTGGAAGTGTTTCAGATGTCTAAGTGTCTAGATTAGAGCGTAATGGGAGAAAGAATCGCTTGGACAACAGAAATTTGGTGTCCTAGGAAATGACAGGTAATTTGAAAAGTGGGGAATCAAATCTGGTTCTCTTAGATAAAAAGGTCTGTGAACTTAACTGCTACACCAAACTGGCACTATGCCAAACTGAATATCAGCTGAAGCTGCCTTATACTAAATCAGACTCCAGTATTGTCTACTCAGACTGGCAGCGGCTCTCCAGGGTCTTCTCATCTCTTGCTACCTGATCCTTTTAACTGGAAATGCTGGGGATTGAACCCGGGACCTTCTGCATGCCAAGCAGAGGCTCTGCCACTGAGCCAGGGTCTCAGGTCAAGGTCTTTCTCATCACCTCTTGCCTGGTCCTTTTAACTGGAGATGGTGGGGACTGAACCTGGGACCTTCTGCATGCCAAGCAGAGGCTCTGCCACTGAGCCAGGGTTTCAGGTCAAGGTCTTTCCCATCCCCTCCTGCCTGGTCCTTTTAACTGGAGATGCCGGGGATTGAACCTGGGAGCTTCTGCCTGCCAAGCAGAGGCTCTGCCACTGAGCCAGGGTCTCAGGTCAAGGTCTTTCCCATCACCTCCTGCCTGGTCCTTTCAACTGGAGATGCCGGGGATTGAACCTGGGACCTTCTGCATGCCAAGCAGAGGCTCTGCCACTGAGCCAGGGTCTCAGGTCAAGGTCTTTCCCATCCCCTCCTGCCTGGTCCTTTTAACTGGAGATGCTGGGGATTGAACCTGGGACCTTCTGCATGCCAAGCAGAGGCTCTGCCACTGAGCCAGGGTCTCAGGTCAAGGTCTTTCCCATCCCCTCCTGCCTGGTCCTTTTAACTGGAGATGCCGGGGATTGAACCTGGGAGCTTCTGCCTGCCAAGCAGAGGCTCTGCCACTGAGCCAGGGTCTCAGGCCAAGGACTTTCCCATCCCCTCCTGCCTGGTCCTTTTAACTGGAGATGCTGGGGATTGAACCTGGGACCTTCTGCATGCCAAGCAGAGGCTCTGCCACTGAGCCAGGGTCTCAGGCCAAGGTCTTTCCCATCCCCTCCTGCCTGGTCCTTTTAACTGGAGATGCCGGGGATTGAACCTGGGAGCTTCTGCCTGCCAAGCAGAGGCTCTGCCACTGAGCCAGGGTCTCAGGCCAAGGACTTTCCCATCCCCTCCTGCCTGGTCCTTTTAACTGGAGATGCTGGGGATTGAACCTGGGACCTTCTGCATGCCAAGCAGAGGCTCTGCCACTGAGCCAGGGTCTCAGGCCAAGGTCTTTCCCATCCCCTCCTGCCTGGTCCTTTTAACTGGAGATGCCAGGGATTGAACCTGGGACCTTCTGCATGCCAAGCAGAGGCTCTGCCACTGAGCCAGGGTCTCAGGCCAAGGTCTTTCCCATCCCCTCCTGCCTGGTCCTTCTAACTGGAGATGCTGGGGATTGAACCTGGGACCTTCTGCATGCCAAGCAGAGGCTCTGCCACTGAGCCAGGGTCTCAGGCCAAGGTCTTTCCCATCCCCTCCTGCCTGGTCCTTTTAACTGGAGATGCTGGGGATTGAACCTGGGACCTTCTGCATGCCAAGCAGAGGCTCTGCCACGGTGCCACAGCCCCTTGTCTGACTCTACCTCGCAGACCCCGCAGCGCCGGCGCTTCATGGCGTTCTCCTTGTCTTCCTCCTTCTCATTCTTCTCAATCTGCTCAGAGAAGAAGGTGTCGAAGATCAGGTAGACCAGCTTGGTGGTGGTGGCCTTCGTGGGGCCCTTGTCCTTGTCGATTTTGGTGGGGTGCCGAATGGCCTGCCTTCTCGCAGCTCGCCTGGGAGGGGGAGACAAGAGGTGAAAACTGCATGCTCCGGGTCTTTGCACGCAACTGAAGGACCGCCAAATCCCCCATGAACAGGCCTGACGGCGATGGTCATCTATGAAGGCCTTGCTTTGGATACCCTGCCTTTTGAGATGATGGCAACGCAGGACGGAGCCTTCTTGGTTGCGGCTCCGAAGCTTTGTAACTTCCCCCCCATAGATGCCCACCTGTCCCCTTCTGTTGCCATCGTTTGCCAGCAGGTGAAGACGCTCCCCCCTCCCTGTTTTGTATTCCCTCAGTGATCCCTATTTCTTATCCGCTGTGTTCTGACATCGTTGTTTTAATGCGTTTTAAAATATGATATGAATCGGGTTACGTTTTAAATTGTTAGCTGCCTGGGTGGCCATGTGAGGGAAGAAAAGGGGAGGAGGAAATACATATTTTGTGAATAAAATCAACCAATCAAGCAGAACCAGATCTTCTTGGAGTACTGTGTACAATTCTGGTCACCCCACCTCAAAAAAGATATTTTAGCATTGGTAAAAAGTGCAGAAAAGGGCAACTAGAATGATTAAAGGGTTGGAACACTTTCCCTATGAAGAAAGGTTGAAACGCTTGGGGCTCTTTAGCTTGGAGAAATGTCGACTGCGGGGTGACATGATAGAGATTTACAAGATTATGCATGGGATGGAGAAAGTAGAGAAAGAAGTCCTTTTCTCCCTCTCTCATAATATGAAAACTCGTGGGTACTCCATGAAACTGCTGAGCAGTCGGGTTACAACGGATAAAAGTCCTTCGTCACCCAAAGGGTGATTAACACGTGGAATTCTCTGCCGCAGGAGGTAGCGGCGGCTACAAATATAGTCAGCTTCAAGAAGGTGTTGGATAAACATATTGAGCAGAAGTCCATCAGTGGCTATTAGCCACAGGGTATAGATGGAAGTCTGTCTGGGGCAGAGATGCTCTGTATTAAGAACATAAGAGAAGCCATGTTGGATCAGGCTAATGGCCCATCCAGTCCAACACTCTGTGTAACACAGTGGCCAAAAGAAAATTTACATATATACACACACACACACACTATGGCTAATAGCCACTGATGGACCTCTGCTCCATATTTTTATCTAACCCCCTTTTGAAGCTGGCTATGCTTGTAGCCGCCACCACCTCCTGTGGCAGTGAATTCCACATGTTAATCACCCTTTGGGTGAAGAAGGACTTCCTTTTATCCGTTTTAACCTGACTGCTCAGCAATTTCATTGAATGCCCACGAATTCTTGTATTGTGAGAAAGGGAGAAAAGGACTTCTTTCTCTACTTTCTCCATCCCATGCTTTATCTTGTAAACCTCTATCATGTCACCCTGCAGTCGACGTTTCTCCAAGCTAAAGAGCCCCAAGCGCCAATTCTTGGTGCTGGGGGTGGGGGGGCACAGGCTTCTAGTGTCCTGACCCCACTAATGGACCTCCTGACAGCACCTGGTTTTGGCCACTGTGTAACAGTGTTGGACTGGATGGGCCACTGGCCTGATCCAACATGGCTTCTCATGTTCACACTCACAGATGCATTCATTTTGTTCTTTTGCGAATGAGGGAGATATGTACTGACATTTCTTCAGATGGTACCCAGCCAATTCATGAAAACACAGGGCAACGACTTAGGGCTTATTCTTATTGAGCTGGTCAGCCTTCTCGTATGGTGGCCAGTAAGTCACATGGTCGAAGGCTCCTCCATATTCCATCCATTTATACCCCGGCCTTTCTTCTCCCCACCTTACGTCGCTCCCCCCTTCTCCGTTTTATCCTCATGACAAGGCAGGTGAAGCTGAGAGTACTTGAGTGGAGCAAGGTCACCCAGCGAGCTTCATACATTAAGAAACTGCCTTATAAGAAATAAGGCCCTTGGTCCATCAGGTTCAGTACTGTCCACTCAAACTAGTGGCAGCTTTCCAGGGTCTCAGGCTGAAGTCTTTCCCATCACCCCCTGCCTGGTCCTTTCATAAAATCATAGAGTTGGAAGGGACTTCCAGGGTCATCTAGTCCAACCCCCTGCACAATGCAGGAAACCTACGAATACCTCCCCCTAAATTCACAGATCTTCATTGCTGTCAGATGGCCATCTAGCTTCTGTTTAAAAACCTCCAAGGAAGGAGAGCCCACCACCTCCCGAGGAGGAAGCCTGTTCCACTGAGGAACCGCTCTGAACTCACAAACACCTCCCCCTAAATTCACAGGATCTTCATTGCTGTCAGGTAGCCATCCAGCCTCTGTTGAAAAACCTCCAAGGAAGGAGAGCCCACCACCTCCCGAGGAGGAAGCCTGTTCCACTGAAGAACTGCTCTAAACTCACAAACACCTCCCCCTAAATTCACAGGATCTTCATTGGTGTCAGATGGCCATCTGGCCTCTGTTGAAAAACCTCCAAGGAAGGAGAGCCCACCACCTCCCGAGGAGGAAGCCTGTTCCACTGAAGAACTGCTCTAAACTCACAAACATCTCCCCCTAAATTCACAGGATCTTCATTGCTGTCAGATGGCCATCCAGCCTCTGTTGAAAAACCTCAAAGGAAGGAGAGCCCACCACATCCTGTGGAGGAAGCCTGTTCCACTGAAGAACTGCTCTAAACTCACAAACACCTCCCCCTAAATTCACAGGATCTTCATTGGTGTCAGATGGCCATCTGGCCTCTGTTGAGAAACCTGCCAGGAAGGAGAGCCCACCACCTCCCAAAGAGGAAGCCTGTTCCACTGAGGAACCGCTCTAACAATCAGGAAGTTCTTCCTAATGTTAAACCGGAAACTCTTCTGATTTAATTTCTGGTCCTGGTCCTACCTTCTGGGGCCACCGAAAGCAATTCCACACCATCCTCTCTAGGACAGCCCTTCAAGTCCTTGAAGATGGTGATCCTATCACCTCTCAGCCGCCTCTTCTCCGGGCTAAACATCCCCAGCTCCTTCAACCTTTCCTCATAGGACTTGGTCTCCAGACCCCTCACCATCTTTGTCACCCTCCTCTGGACCCATTCCAGCTTGTCTATACCCTTCTTAAAATGTGGTACCCAAAACTGAATACAATACTCTAGGTGAAGGTCTTACCAGAGCAGAGTAAAGCGATACCATCACATCACATGATCTGGACACTATACTTCTGTTGATACAGCCCAAAATTGCATTTGCCTTTTTAACCACCGCATCACACTGTTGACTCATGTTCAGGGTATGATCCACTAAGACCCCTAGATCCTTTTCGCATATTCTCTCCCGTCCTATAACTATGCATGGGATTTTCCCTACCGAATTGCAGGATTTTACATTTATCTCTGTTAAAATTCATTTCATTGATTTTAGCCCAGTTTTCCAGCATCTCTTTCAACTGGAGATGCTGGGGATTGAACCTGGGACCTTCTGCATGCCAAGCAAAGACTGAGCCATAGCACCTCCTGGTGGCAGAGTGGTGGATTCAAACCTGGATCTCCCAAATCCTTGAAGTCTAACACTCAAACTGCTGTGTTGGCATTCCTTCATAAAAGTATATTCCCTGCCCTCAGAAAGATAGCACATCAGGGTTCTTGGGATGGGGAAGGAGTTTTCCTCCAGGCCAGGTAGGAGGAGGGTAGGGAACAGTGGCTCTCCAGATGTTTCTTGCCTACAACTCCCATCAGCCCCAGCCAGCATGGCCAATGGCTGGGGCTGGTGGGAGCTGTAGGCCAAAAAACATCTGGAGAGCCACTGTTCCCTACCCCTGGCACTAGATAACCACTGGGGGGTCCCTTCCAGCTCTGTTTCATATCTCTTTGCCCGGAGGGGCGTTCACCCATATAAGCTCCTGGCTGCAGCCAGGACAAATCCACAAAGCCCCGTGCTTTACCCTCCGTGCGAAAGCAAGACCTAGTACGACATGTAGCAACCTCCCTGCAAGTCGGCCCCGAGACAGGCGTTCCAAAGAAGTCCACCCTACCTCTTCCCCAAGGTGACTCCGGCCAGCTTGATGAGGTCCCTCATGCAGGGGGTGATGAGGACGGGGGGCTCGTCGCTGTCTCCTGCCTCGTCGTAGCTCTCCACCTGCTCCACCACAAACTGAGCGTGCCGCAGGAGGGAGTCTTCCGTGAAGCGGTTGAAGTTCAGGCCGGCGGGAGGGACGGTCGTCTGGAGACAACGACAGCGATGCAGCAGAGTTTACTGTACAGCAGGGCACCCCCAGCCTTTTCGAGCCAGCGGGCACCTTCGGGAACCTGACTCAGGGGGTGGGTGGAACCACAAACATGCCCGTTGCGGGAGGCGGAGCCAATCACAAAATTAATCTATAGATTAGACTGGGGTAGCTAAACTTGTTTAATGTAAGGGGAAGGAAAGGTCCCCTGTGCAAGCACCAGTCGTTTCCGACTCTGGGGTGACGTTGCTTTTGCAATGTTTTCACGGCAGACCTTTTTACGGGGTGGTTTGCCATTGTCTACGCTTTCCCCCCCGGCAAGCTGGGGACTCCTTTGACCGACCTCGGAAGGAGGGAAGGCTGAGTCAACCTGGAGTCGGCAACCTGAAAACCCAGTTTCTGCCGGGGATCGAACTCAGGTCGTGAGCAGAGGGCTCCGACTGCAGTACTGCAGCTTTAACACTCTGTGCCACGGGGCTCTTATAAGCATCATAAGGAAAAGGAATGGTCCCCTGCGCCAGCACCAGTCGTTTCCGACTCTGGGGTGACGTTGCTTTCACAATGTTTTCACGACAGACCTTTTTACGGGGTGGTTTGCCATGGCCTTCCCCAGCTGTCTATGCTTTCCCCCCCGGCAAGCTGGGGACTCCTTTGACCGACCTCGGAAAGAGGGAAGGCTGAGTCAACCTGGAGCCGGCAACCTGAAAATCCAGCTTCTGCCGGGGATCGAACTCAGGTCGTGAGCAGAGCTTAGGACTGCAGTACTGCAGCTTTAACACTCTGTGCCACGGGGCTCTTATAAACATCATAAGGAAAAGGAAAGGTCCCCCTGTGCAAGCACCAGTCGTTTCTGACTCTGGGGTGATGTTGCTCTCACAACGTTTTCACAGCAGACTTTTTACGGGGCGGTTTGCCATGGACTTCCCCAGTCATCTACACTTTCCCTCCAACAAGCTGGAGACTCATTTTACTGACCTCGGAAGGATGGAATGCTGAGTCAACCTCAAGCCACCTAACTGAAAACCCAGCTTCCGCTGGGGATCGAACTCAGGTCATGAGCAGAGCTTAGGACTACAGTACTGCAGCTTTAACACTCTGCGCCATGGGGCTCTTCCAGTTTAATGTAAGAGCCACACAGAATAAGTATCATGCCTCAAGACATGAGCATCAATTGTTTGAGAGAACGAAGGAAGGAAGGGGGGAGGGAGGTGGAGGCGCAAAGAAAGCACCTTTAAATGCATTCACCAAGCCATTTGCTGTCTTGGTTTGGAGAAGTGATTTAAAGAGAGAAATGCCTTCTTCAAGCTCACTAATGGGGTGGTTTGGACTTCAGGAGCCACACGTAGCTCCCAAGTCTGGCCACCCTGTATTAGACTTTTATCCTCCTCCTATTCCCAGCAAGTGGGGCTCAGGGCCGGGAG
This sequence comes from Heteronotia binoei, assembly GCF_032191835.1. Classification (NCBI taxonomy): domain Eukaryota; kingdom Metazoa; phylum Chordata; class Lepidosauria; order Squamata; family Gekkonidae; genus Heteronotia; species Heteronotia binoei. The sequence goes on along the minus strand of NC_083235.1, from coordinate 7,172,837 downwards.
GGCGGCCGTGCCGAAAACTGACTGAAACTCTTTAACGTTTCAGGCAGGAGCTCTGCTTGTGATGGGACTGGAGACCAAGCCCTATAACGAAGAAAGGCGGAAGGAGCTGGGCCTGTTTCGCCTGGAGAGGAGGCGGCTGAGAGGTGACAGGATCACCATCTTCAAGTCCTTGAAGGGCTGTCATCGAGAGGAGGGTGCGGAATTGTTGCCGCAGAAGGTCAGACCAGAACCAACGGGTTGAAATCACATCAAAAAAGTTTCCAGCTCAGTAGTAGGAAGAACTTCCTGACAGAGCAGTTCCTCAGTGGAATGTGCTTCCTCGGGAGGGCGTGGGCTCTCCTCCCTTGGAGGTTTTTAAAAAGAGGCTAGATGGCCATCTACCAGCCCCGTGGCACAGAGTGCAGTACTGCAGTCGGAGCCCTCTGCTCACGACCTGAGTTCGATCCTGGCGGAAGCTGGGTTCAGGTAGCCGGCTCCAGGTTGACTCAGCCTTCCATCCTTCCGAGGTCGGTCAAAGGAGTCCCCAGCTTGCTGGGGGGAAAGTGTAGATGACTGGGGAAGGCAACGGCAAACCACCCCATAAAAAAGGCTGCCGTGAAAACGTGAAAGCAGCGTCACCCCAGAGTCAGAAACGACTGGTGCTCGCACAGGGGACTACCTTTACCTTTAGATGGCCATCTGACAGGGGGGTTGGACTAGATGACCCTGGGGGGATCTCTTCCAACTCTATGATTCTATGATTCTCAGCATGCTTTTAAAAATGAACATTTCTTTTTTTTTAAAAAAAAAAAACCACCTTGCAAATGCATAACTGAACATATGAACATATGAAGCTGCCTTCTACTGAATCAGACCCTCAGTCCATCAAAGTCAGTCTTGTCTACTCAGACTGGCAGCGGCTCTCCAGGGTCTCAAGCTGAGGTTTTTCACACCTACTTGCCTGGACCCTTTTCAGTTGGATGCCAGGGATTGAACCTGGGACCTTCTGCTTCCCAAGCAGATGCTCTGCCACTGAGCCATGGTCCCTCCCCAATTCTGCCTGTTGAGCTAAGAAATGCTCAACTGGCAGTACCTGGCAAATCTTCAATGGCCGTTAAGGAGTTCTGCTGGCACTTCCTGAAAACTTTTTGGTGGGCACCATGAAGGGCGGTGGCAGGTGTCACGGTGCCCCGCGGGAACCATTTCGGCGACCCTTTGCTGTACAGCTTTAAATATACATCTGGGGAGAAATGGAGGCTGCCCATTCCCGTCCCCACAGGAGGGCCGTTTGGTGGTTGTTAAGCTGGGCTTCCTACTGCTTCAACCAGCTCGGGGTGGGGGGGTTGGAATCCGGAGCTCCTCCTGTGCCAAACTGACCTCGATCTTGTTCAGCAAGTCCTCGTAGCTGACGTCCGGGTTGTTCTGCAGGAATTCCACCACGATCTTGCTCATGTAGATCTTTTCCTGCATCAGCGCGAAGATGGGGGCGTACTCCTCGCTCGACTCCATCAGGATGTAATCGGCAAAAGCTGGGGGCACAAAGAAGACGTGGGGGGGGGGGGGTCTAAGGCAGCGGTCCTCAACCTCTTTGGCACCAGGGACTGGTTTTGTGGAAGACAATGTTTCCACGGACCAGGGGAGGGAGGTCAACGTTTTCGGGATAATACAATTGTGCACTTTATTTCTATTAGTTTGGTGTGGTGGTTAACTGCGCGGACTCTTATCTGGGAGAACCGGGTTTGATTCCGCACTCCTCCAATTGCAGCTACTGGGATGGCCTCGGGTCAGACATAGCTCTCGTAGGAGTTGTCCTTGAAAGGGCAGCTTCTGGGAGAGCTCTCTCAGCCCGCCCACCTCACAGGGTGTCTGTTGTGGAGGAAGAAGATAAAGGAGATTGTGAGCTGCTCTGAGACGCTGAAATTCAGAGTGGAGGGCAGGATATAAATCCAATCTCTTCTGTCTCCTTCTTTCCTTCCTCCCTCCCTCAAGAGCCAGTTTGGTGTAGTGGTTAAGTGTGCAGTCTCTTATTTGGGAGAACAGGGTTTGATTTCGCACTCCTCCAATTGCAGCTGCTGGGATGGCCTTGGGTCAGCCATAGCTCTCGCAGGAGTTGTCCTTGAAAGGGCAGCTTCTGGGAGAGCTTTCTCAGCCCCACCCACCTCACAGGGTGTCTGTTGTGGAGGAAGAAGGAGATTGTGAGCCGCTCTGAGATTCTGAAATTCAGAGTGGAGGGCAGGATATAAATCCAATTTCTTCTTATTATTTTTACTGCATTGTAATATATAATGAAATAATTATACAACTCTCATCCTGGTTGCTGACAGGCCATGGATTGGTACCGATTGGGGACCCCTGGTCTAAGGAACGGACCCAGCCTCAAATTCACTTACATCAAGTTCACCCCATAAGAACATATGAACACAGCATTTACCCCTCAAGGAATCACTTGGAAAGGCTCAGAACTGAAAACTGTTTGCGCACTTCCCTCATGTGAAATGGTTTTGCCCTATTTGAGCCAGTTTGGTGTAGGGGTTAAGTGTGCAGACTCTTATCTGGGAGAACCGGGTTTGATTCCCCACTCCTCCACTTGCACCTGCTGGAATGGCCTTGGGTCAGCCACTGCTCTCATAGAAGTTGTCCTTGAAAGGGCAGCTTCTGTCAGAGCTCTCTCAGCTCCATCCACCTCACAGGGTGTCTGTTGTGCGGGAGGAAGATAAAGGACACTCTGAACCGCTCTGAGACTTGGCGTGGAGGGCGGGATATAAATCCAATGCCGTCTTCTTCTATTTTGAGAGGCTTTCCCTTTGAGAGGCACACAAGCAGGGCAGATGCAAAACCCAGTGCGGACACAATTAACCGCTGCTTGCAGTGAAGGCAAACCGATCCTCCTCCTCCTGTGGCCTTACCTGTGGTGAAGCCAATCAAAGCCTTCTCCCCTCCGTCGAAGCCGGTAATCCACCAGGCGTTGATGGGACCCATCTTCTTAGCCCGGACACCGCCTGAATCAAAGAAGCAGGAAGAGGTCAACACAAATCTGGGTCTCCCTAGATGCCCATCAGCAAGCCCTCAACTTAAAAGAAGCCGAGTTCAAATCCAGGAGCACCTAAGAGACCAACAAGATTTTTAGGGTTTGAGCTTTCAAGAATCAAAGATACTTCCATCAGATGTAAGCAGGAATGGAGGTCTCCGAGTCCTTGTACCCCAGTCCAAAGGTGGGAGGCATGTTGCAAAAAAGGAAGTCGGGATGGAGAGGCATAATGCAAAATGCAATCAGCTTTGATTAGAGCAGAGGAGAAATGCTCAGGGGGCAGCTCTAACCAAGCTGGTTCCTATATGCCACGAAGATGAAAATGGGGTGGCACTTACCTGTCACCACTGTTCCTCGAGTGATCTGTGCTGACACATATCCCTCCCTCCTACCCCTCTGTGAACTCTTTGTAACTTCGTGCCTTAGGTTCTCCGGTAGCGGCATGGAGAGAACTGGGGGAGTAGCACCCCTCCTCCCAGTCAGGTGATCTTTTTAGCGGGAAAGCTCCTGAGGGAGGAGGGGCACTCCTAGTCTATTAGAAAGCTTGGAAATCTTTTCTGTGACAGGCCTGCCCTCCATCCTGTCTCACACAGGGGCCAACCAGTTCCTCTGGAGGGCCAACAACAGGGCAGAGGCCGAGGCCTTCTCCTGAGAAGAACATCAGAAGAGCCCTGCTGGGTCAGACCAGTGAGGGTCCATCTAGTCCAGCCTTCTGTTTCACACAGCGGCCAACCAGTTCCTCTGATGGGCCAACAACAGGGCAGAGAGGCCGAGGCCTTCTCTTGAGAACAACCTCAGACGAGCCCTGCTGGATCAGACCAGGGAGGGTCCATCTTGTCCAGCCTCCTGCCTCACACAGTGACCAGCCAGTTCCTCTGGAGGGCCAGTAACAGGGCAGAGAGGCTAAGGCCTTCCCCTGAGAAGAACATCAGAAGAACCCTGCTGCATCAGACCACTGAGGGTCCATCTAGTCCAGCCTCCTGCCTCACACAGTGACCAGCCAGTTCCTCTGGAGGGCCAGTAACAGGGCAGAGAGGCTAAGGCCTTCCCCTGAGAAGAACATCAGAAGAGCCCTGCTGCATCAGACCACTGAGGGTCCATCTAGTCCAGCCTCCTGTCTCACACAGGGGCCAGACAGTTCCTCTGGAGGGCCCACAACAGGGCAGAGAAGCCAAGGCCTTCCCCTGAGAAGAGCATCAGACGAGCCCTGCTGGATCAGACCAAGGAGGGTCCATCTAGTCCAGCCTGTTGGTCGGCTTGGAGAAGCCATTTATCTCTTTAAATCGCTTTTCCAAGCAAAGCCAGGGGGTGGATTGGGGAATGCATTTAAAGTTGAAGTTGTTTATTGCTACCTTTCTCTCCCTCCATCTATTTTCCTTCCTTCCTTTCTTAATTTCTTCCTTCCTTCCCGTCTTGTGGCTCTTAATGTTAAAACACAATTTTTATTGGTAACATATGGTAATAAATCTGTATCTAACAACTTTTAAAAAATTATCTACCCCATATATTACTTTCCACCCACCCCTCCCCCCGTTACTTGACCCCCGCCAATGTTATTTACTTAAAATGCAAATATTTAAAGGTACCCTTAACTATTAAAACTCATTTAAAGGTACCCTTAACTATAAAATTTATATTCTTCTTTTTAAAACTTAATCATTATCAAAAATTGTCCAGTGTCCTTTTATTTTCCACTCTTTTTCTACATATCTTCTAAACTTTTTGCACCCTGTCTGAAAAGTTTCTAAATCATAGTCTCTTAATATTCTTGTTAATTTGTCCATTTCACGCCATGTCATAACTTTTATAATTCAATCCCATTTCTCTGGGATTTTTTCTTGCTTCCACAACTGCGCATACAATGTTCTAGCAGCTGAAAGCAAGTACCCCTGTCTTGTGGCTCTTAAGCACCTGATATTTATTCTATATGGCTCTATTATTAAGCAAGTTTGGTCACCCCTGTTCTAGTATTTGGGGAGAGGGAGAAAAATTCCCCAAGAAGAAGATATTGGATTTATATCCCGCCCTCCACTCCGAAGAGTCTCAGAGCGGCTCACAATCTCCTTTACCTTCCTCCCCCACAACAGACACCCTGTGAGGTGGGTGAGGCTGAGAGGGCTCTCACAGCAGCTGCCCTTTCAAGGACAACCTCTGCCAGAGCTATGGCTGACCCAAGGCCATGCTAGCAGGTGCAAGTGGAGGAGTGGGGAATCAAACCCTGTGAGGTGGGTGGGGCTGAAAGGGCTCTCACAGCAGCAGCCCTTTCAAGGACAACCTCTGTGAGAGCTATGGCTGACCTAAGGCCATTCCAGCAGCTGCAAGTGGAGGAGTGGGGAATCAAACCCTATGAGGTGGGTGGGGCTGAGAGGGCTCTCACAGCAGCTGCCCTTTCAAGGACAACTCCTGCGAGAGCTATGGCTGATCCAAGGCCATTCCAGCAGGTGCAAGTAGAGGAGTGGGGAATCAAACCCTGTGAGGTGGGTGGGGCTGAGAGGGCTCTCACAGCAGCTGCCCTTTCGAGGACAATTCTGTGAGAGCTATGGCTGACCCAAGGCCATTCCAGCAGCTGCAAGTGGAGGAGTGGGGAATCAAACCCGGTTCTCCCAGATAAGAGTCCGCGCACTTAACCACTACACCAAACTGGCTCTCCAACAAAGGGCGACCCTCAAAAACAGCTACGCTTACCATCCAGGCAGGGGTTATCGTCGTAAATGGGCTTCACGGTGCCGCTGAAGTAGAGCTCGATATTTCGTTCTATCAGGCCGGTATCAAAAGGACACAGGTGACCTTTACGATCGTAAACGCTGTTCAGAAAAAGTTGAGATTTTTTTTTAAAAAAAAAATGATGAAAGATATTGATAGAGAGTATTTACACAAAAAAGAAAAGAAAAGAAATTAACAAAGAGAATTGCTATTACACAATAAACAATTCATAATAGTTCTAATCACTGCCGCAGATTTTATAACAATTCATACTTCCGGCTAGCCCATACCTAGCCTATATTTAGCTAGGATGACAACTTGAGGTAACTGGCCAGCCATCTGTTTACAGGAAACTGAATTACTCTGTTTTTAATGTTTTTAACTGTTTAAATATTTAACTGTTTATACTTGAAATTGTTTAAATTTTATTGTTGGAAGCCGCCCTGAGCCATTCGTGGGAAGGGCGGGATATAAATCTCAAATAAAATAAATAAATAAATAAATAAATAAATCTCCTGATTAGAAAGGAAATAAATTTGATCTCAAAAAGCCCCGTGGCGCAGAGTGGTAAAGCTGCAGTACTGCAGTTTGAGCTCTCTGCTCACGACCTGACTTCGATCCCGGCGGAAGCTGGGTTTTCAGGTAGCCGGCTTGAGGTTGACTCAGCCTTCCATCCGAGGTCGGTAAAATGAGTACCCAGCTTGCTGGGGGGAAAGTGTAGATGACTGGGGAAGGCAATGGCAAACCGCCCTGTAAAAATGTCATGATGCGATGTCACCCCAGAGTCGGAAATGACTGGTGCTTGCACAGGGGACTTACCTTTTTTTTTTTACTAAATTTGATCTCTGGCTTAAAGGACCTTTATGCTGAAGCATACACTACTAAGAATTGCGAGTGGAGTCTGCTGTCCTCGTTACATTTTGCTCCAATAATTTATGAACAAAGACCATCTTTGTGCCCATCCGTTGCCTCCTTTTAGCTGCTTACAAATGGCTATTTTTCCATACCCATGATTAACCAACATTTCTGCAGCCCGATTCCAGTAGATGGTATAGGAATAGGTTTCCTTGTGACTAATAATCTTATTTATTTAATATCTTGCTTTTCTTCCCAATGGGGACCCAAAGTGGCTTCTGCATCATTGGCGCAGAGTGGTAAATCAGAAGTACTGCAGTACTGTGGTCTGAACTCTCTGCCCACGACCTGAGTTCTATCCCAGCGAAAGCTGGTTCAGGTAGCCGGCTCGAGGTTGACTCAGCCTTCCATCCTTCCGAGGTCGGTCAAATGAGTCCCCAGCTTGCTGGGGGGAAAGTGTAAAAGACTGGGGAAGGCAATGGCAAACCGCCCTGTATAAAGTCTGCCGTGAAAATGTTGTGAAAGCAATGTCACCCCAGAGTCGGAAACGACTGGTGCTTGCATAGGGGACCTTTCCTTTCCTTGTTTATTTTATTCCTGTCTTGTCTTTGTCCCGTGGCGCAGAGTGGTAAAGCAGCAGTACTGCAGTATTGTGGTCTGAACTCTCTGCTCATGACTTGAGTTCTATCCCAGCAAAAGCTGGATTCAGGTAGCCGGTCCAAGGTTGACTCAGCCTTCCATCCTTCCGAGGTCGTTAAAATGAGTACCCAGCTTGCTGGGAGGAAAGTGTAAAAGACTTGGGAAGGCAGTGGCAAACCACCCCGTAAAAAGTCTGCCGTGAAAACGTTGTGAAAGCAACGTCACCCCAGAGTCGGAAATGACTGGTGCTTGCACAGGGGATTTTTCCTTTCCTTCCTCTCCTCCCTTTTACTCTCACAACAACCCTTATGAGGTAGATTAGTCTGAGAACATGCCACCTGCCCAAGGTCACCCAGCGAGCTTCCAGAGCTCAGTGGGGATTCAAACCTGGGTCTCCCAGATCACAGTCACGACCCCATGATTGGCTCGTGGCGACAGCCAAATTTCTTAAAACATGAGCGTGCTTCTTCTCTAAAGACTCCTCTACTTGGGGGAGTACAGTATAGATATCTCAGATTCAACAAACCCAAACAGCTGTGTTCAATGACGCTACAAAGAGTATACAATGTCCAAAGAAATATATTCAACAAACGTGTACAATATTGGTATACTGGCACAATCCTTGTTACAGAAATTCTTTTTGTAATAAAGCCCTTAATTCAAACAGCCTCTCAGTGGAGGGATAGGACCCAAACTTTGAATTATGTGAAGCTGGTAAACTGAGTAACGTCGTTAATGGGGACCCCGAAAGGAAGTTATACACAATTTTTTTCTTTATATGTGTTTGGAATGAGTATGTGAACAGAATTTTCACTTGAAGGAAATAGAACTTACCTGAGGAAGGGCCACGAACTGCAACGTGCTTCAAAATCTGGAAATCGCGTAGTGTGCGGAATTATAATCTTAGGCTATTTGTGTGGAATTATATTTTGAGGCTGCTTTCCAAGAATATATATTCATCTGAAGACAACTGTGAGCATTGTTTGGCTGGAAGGGCTTTACTACGAAAAGAATTTCTATAACAAGGATTGTGCCAGTATACCAATATTGCAGGGGTGGCCAACGGTAGCTCTCCAGATGTTTTTTGCCTACAACTCGCATCAGCCCCAGCCAGCATGGCCAATGGCTGGGGCTGATAGGAATTGTAGGCAAAAAACATCTGGAGAGCTACCGTTGGCCACCCCTGCAATATTGTATGCATTTGTTGAATATATTTTTTGGGACATTGTATACTCTTCGTAGCGTCATTGAACACAGCTGTTTGGGTTTGTTGAATCTGTGACACCTTTTCAAGTGTTTTTTAGAAAGTGGGCAGCAAGGCTTCAGATTGGCTGGGCAGATTTTTTTTTTTAAAGGTTGCTGCGGCTACAGCTGCTACCACAGCAAACGGATCTTCACTGTGTGACTGAAGGTAAGCCTGGGCAGGCATTCTACCTCCTGCCGTGATGGTTTTGTGGCTCTGCTTACCCAGCTGCGGCAGAATTCCAAGGATGCCCACGGGCTCAAGAAGGTCACAGAGCCCAGCCTTACAGCGAATCAGCTCACCTGAAGGACGTCACTTTGTGCTGGGGCAGGTCGTCGTAACTCTCAAAGCCGTCTTCGTTGGCGTCGAAGATGGACAAGCGCTCGTCTGTCAGCATCTCTGGCTCGTCCAGCTGGGGAGAGAGAACGCGCTGCCTGTTGATTTCTGACACCGAATGGGCCAACGCGGGATTCTTGCCCCGTGGCGCGTCTTTGGTGGGATACTTACTGCATCATCAGGATCCCCCTGGAAAAACTTGAGGTCGGGGTCGTCCAGGTACTGCCTGCAGTCGGCGCACTTGGGAGGGGTGGTCTGGAAGAGGGGGGACACAGCAGGGGCCGTCAACGCCACAATCTGTCCAGAGTGGCTGAAATCCGTAGCTAATAGTGTGTTCCAGTCTGGTACGCTAAATTTTACACTGCGCTGGCTCAAATATTCAAGCTAAAAGCCGCAAACAACAGCAGTAGATTTTTACAAGTTTTTCAAAGGATTTCACAAGGTTGGCACTTCGTCCTTTAAGAGGGTGAAGTTGGATGAACCAGAAACACACATTTGCTGCCTGAAGGCTATTAACAGCATGAAGACATAATCAGGCATGGCGTTTGTCTGTATCAGGATTTATACCACACCCTTCTCTCTGAATCAGTCTCAGAGCAGCTTACAATCTCCTTTTATCTTCTTCCCCCACAACAGACACCCTGTGAGGTGGGTGGCGCTGAGAGGGCTCCCCCAGCAGCTGCCCTTTCAAGGACAGAGGCTCAGAGCGGCCTACAATCTCCTTTATCTTCTTCCCCCACAACAGACACCCTGTGAGGTGGGTGGGGCTGAGAGGGCTCCCCCAGCAGCTGCCCTTTCAAGGACAGAGGCTCAGAGCGGCCTACAATCTCTTTTATCTTCTTCCCCCACAACAGACACCCTGTGAGGTGGGTGGGGCTGAGAGGGCTCCCCCAGCAGCTGCCCTTTCAAGGACAGAGGCTCAGAGCGGCCTACAATCTCCTTTCCCTTCCTCCCCCACAACAGACACCTTGTGAGGTGGGTGGGGCTGAGAGAGCTCTCCCAGAAGCTGCCCTTTCAAGGACAGAGTCTCAGAGCGGCCTGCAATCTCCTTTTATCTTCTTCCCCCACAACAGACACCCTGTGAGGCGGGTGGTGCTGAGAGGGCTCTCACAGCAGCTGCCCTTTCAAGGACAGAGGCTCAGAGCGGCCTGCAATCTCCTTTCCCTTCCTCCCCCACAACAGACACCCTGTGAGGTGGGTGGGGCTGTGAGAGCTCTCCCAGCAGCTGCCCTTTCAAGGACAGAGGCTCAGAGCGGCCTACAATCTCCTTTCCCTTCCTCCCCCACAACAGACACTGTGTGAGGTGGGTGGGGCTGAGAGAGCTCTCCCAGCAGCTGCCCTTTCAAGGACAAGACCTATGGCTGACCCAAGGCCATTCCAGCAGCTGCAAGTGGAGGAGTGGGAAATCAAACCCGGTTCTCCCAGATAAGAGTCCGCACTACACTTCACCACTACACCAAAACTGGCTGTCTTACACTGAGTCAGACCCCTGATCCACCAACGCCAGAACTGTCTACTTAGATTGGCAGCAGCTCTCCGAGGTCTCAGGTAGAGGTCTTTCACACCACCTACTGGAGATGCTGGAGACAGTACCCGGGGCCCTCTGCGTTCCAAGAAGATGCTCTGCCACTGAGCCATGGCCCCTTCGTGAATGGTTTGTTGAAGAAGGCAGCTGACACTATCCTTTTGGATAAGAAAGATGCCAAAAGCATCCTTCGCTCCAGCCAGGTTTTCTTTAAAAAAGCCAAAGGAAAGGAAATGTGCTACTTACTTTAACAGGCGGTATAATTTTAACCTGACTGGCTTCTTCTTTGACTTCAGGCCTGGGCAGAAACATACAAGACAACCAGGTTAAAGGGTAGCACAAGCCTAACATGGACCATGTTTGAAAAGAGAGACTCTGAAAGACAGAAGAAGCAGTTCAAAACCCCAATATCTGACATACTTTCGAGAGTTATTCACTGTTGCTGGGAATGTCCAAGGGTTTTAAATTTCTGGGGAAAAATCCTACCATCCATTGGATTAATTATAAATCACAAGATCCCTTTCTCCCCAGAATCAATTTTACTAAATTATTGGAAAAAATGAAGAGGTGCCAAAACATAAAGCTGATTTGACCTCTCTCCTTATATTAGCAGCAAAAATTTTAATAGCACATCAATCGAAATCAAAGGCACTGCCTACAAAAAGATGATGGTTCTTGAAGATCTGGGACGTAATTGTAATGGACAAGATAGCAAGCACCATCCAGCAATCTGAAGTTCTAGAAAGCGGAAATGATAATAATACGTTTGTAGAAAAATGGTTTTATTTCTTTGAGTTTGTGCAAAAACAACAAAATGCTTTATGTAAACTACCAGAAAAATATATATAAATTTTGTATTCTATTAAGTCTCTCAACTTAATATTGTAATCATAATGAGATAGCTAGCGTTATAGATATTGTTAGAGTTGTATATGTTAGAGTTGTTAATGTTTTATTAATATTAATAAAAAATTATTTAAACTGGGAAAAAACAACTAACAAGGCCTTCCATTATTAAGGAGGAAAGAAGACGACGACGACATTGGATTTATATCCCGCCCTCCATTTAGAGTCTCAGAGCGGCTCACAATCTCCTATATCTTCCTCCCCCACAACAGGCACCCTGTGAGGTGGGTGGGCTGAAGAGGGCTCTCACAGCAGCTGCCCTTTCAAGGACAACCTCTGCCAGAGCTATGGCTGACCCAAGGCCATGCCAGCAGGTGCACGCTGAGGAGTGGGGAATCAAACCCGGTTCTCCCACATAAGAGTCTGCACACTTAACCACTACACCAAACTGGCTCTCTCCAAAGAGCCAGATTGTAAACATTTCACATCCTGGTTCAGACATTCCACCACTATTGGCTGCTATGCTCCATTTTGGTATAATTCTTTGGGTACAAATACACTTTTGCTCAAACTGTCAATTTCCATCTAGTCCAGCCTCCTGTCTCACACAGTGGATATCCAGTTCCTCTGGAGGGCCAGCAACAGGGCAGAGAGGCCGAGGCCTTCCCCTGAGAAGAACATCAGAAGAGCCCAGCTGGGTCAGACCACTGAGGGTCCATCTAGTCCAGCCTCCTGTCTCACACAGTGGCCAAACAGTTCCTCTGGAGGGCCAACAACAGGGCAGTGAGTTATTATGCCTTATTATCACTTTAGCCTGTGACCCAAACAATGAAGAAATGGAAGGAGGGGTTACCTGCCTGCCTATGCTGTGTCTAGACTAATAATAATGACTGTATGGCAGTGGGTGTGGTATAGCCAGGAGATCCTATGATTGTCTGGCAGTTTGAAACTCTAGCCTGACCTCATCAGATCTTGGAAACTAAGCGAGATTGGCGCTGGTCAGTATCTGGATGGGAGACCACCAAAGAAGTCCAGTGTTGCCACCTAGAGCGACACAACGGGGGATTGCCTTTGAGCGTCTCTTGCTTTGAAAGAGTTTGCCGTAAGTCATATGGGACTTGTCATCCCCCTTCTAGCAAGACGATCAACAGCAGAGGTGGCCAAAGTGTGGCTCGGGAGCCACGTGTGTCTCTTTCACACATACTGTGTGGCTCTCAAAGCCCCCACTGGTCCATCCAAGTCAGTCTCGTCTTCTCAGACTGGCAGCGGCTCTCCAGGGTCTCAAGCTGAGGTTGTTCACGACTCTTTGCCTGGGCCCTTTTGAGTTGGAGATGCCGGAGACTGATTTCTCTCTTGAAAGCACTTCTCCAAGCCAGCCAGTGACTTGGATAATGCAATTTAAAGTTAAAGTTGCTTTCTTCCCACTTCTCCCTCTCCCATCTGTTTGGCTTCCCCCCTCCCTTTCGCTCAGCCACCTGACTTCCACATCTTGCAGCTCTCAAACATCTGACATTTTATTTTATGTGGCCCTCACGCTAAGCGAGTTTGGCCACTCCCGATCTACAGCATTACAGAATGCTAATTCCTGCGCATGCAATGTAGATATATGGCATAGTTTAGCATACGTTTATTGTTTAAACGTGTACAATTTATTTGAAAGTGTATATTGTATAAAGGTGACTCATATCGCCCAAAATATAATATACATATAAAATGCTACTGGAAACCTCATTGTCATAAAAGTTCTATTCAATATCTAATTTGTCTGCCAGTCCTATTTTGACAGCATGGCACCAGTTCTTCTTTGGAGAAGCCCTGTTAACAGATGTTTGTTCTGTACGTTGCTACAAATTACGAGGACGTTTGCTAGAAAGACGTGGCAGTGGAAAGAGGAAGCACTGCTGGCCGGGCACTTACGTGTCTTTGTTTTCTATTTTGATTCTTTTCTCATCTTGGTCCTTGAAAGGGAAATGAAACGGAAGCCCCGTTAAGGCGGCAGCGATCTTTTTTCACGTAAAACAGATAAACGTAACAAGGTGCAAGCTTATATCCAATACGGCTTGGGAGCCACATGTGGTTCTTTCACGCGTACTGTGTGGCTCTTGAAGTCCCCACTGCCCCGTTGGCTGACTTGGAGAAGGCATTTGTCTCTTCAAAACCCTTCTCCAAGTCAAGCTAGCTGGCGGCTTGGCAAATGCATGTAAAGTTAAAGCTGCTTTCTTTCCACTTCTCCTCTCATCTCCTCCCTCCCTCCCTTTGTTTTGTAGCTCTCAAACATTTGATGAGCATATGAAGCTGCCTTCTACTGAATCAGACCCTCAGTCCATCAAAGTCAGTCTTGTCTACTCAGACTGGCAGCGGCTCTCCAGGGTCTCAAGCTGAGGTTTTTCACACCTACTTGCCTGGACCCTTCAAGTTGGAGATGCCGGGGATTGAACCTGGGACCTTCTGCTTCCCAAGCAGATGCTCTACCGCTGAGCCACCATCCCTCCCCTATCATATGAGTATACGAAGCTGCCTTATACTGGTCCATCAAAGTCAGTCTTGTCTTCTCAGACCGGCAGCGGCTCTCCAGGGTCTCAAGCTGAGGTTGCTCATGACTCTTTGCCTGGACCCTTTTTAGTTGGAGATGCCGGAGATTGAACCTGGGACCTTCTGCTTCCCAAGCAGATGCTCTACCGCTGAGCCACCATCCCTCCCCTATCATATGAGTATATGAAGCTGCCTTATACTGGTCCATCAAAGTCAGTCTTGTCTTCTCAGACTGGCAGCGGCACTCCAGGGTCTCAAGCTGAGGTTGTTCACGACTCTTTGCCTGGACCCTTTTTAGTTGGAGATGCTGGAGATTGAACCTGGGACCTTCTGCTTATCAAGCAGATGCTCTACCACTGAGCCACAGTTCCTCCCTTTGTTTGTTCTATGTTTGTTCTATGTGGCTCTTAAGTTAAGCAAGTTTGGCCATCCCTAATCTACTAGATGCTAAGTATCCATCGTCCCACAGGTTTCTTCTGAAGAATTCAAGTTGTGCATCTGGGTATTTCAAGAATTTGGAATAATTGTTACAATTTTGTGTGTGTGTGTGTGTGAGATTAGGGACTCCTTACCTTCTCCCCAGACTCCTCCTCCTCTTCTTCTGGCTCTGCGTTGATTTCATGTTTCACTTCTCCGTTCACCTCTTCTGATTTCCTTTTCGTGGAGCTGCTGGGACTGACCACAAAATGGACAGCCAAAAAGAAAGTCCGTATGGGAAAACGTTTCTTGTAACTATTTGCACGAGGGAGGCAAAGGTCGCTAAATCAAGAGGAACAAGAAAGCTAAACGGGTTTCGCAAAGGATGTTCAAGTCTGATAAAATGTAGGCCGGGGGTGCCCAAATATGGTGCCTGGGAGAGCCACGGTCCCCAACAGCACCTTTAGTGATGCCTGCCAAGGGCTTTTAGAAAGTGGGTGGGGTTAGGTGGGTCTTTTGCTCGGCAAGGCTTCTGATTGGCTGTGTAGATTCCCAGGGATCCTGGGAATGTCGCTAGAAATGCCGAAGAGATACTGTTGGAGTTATATCAATATGGGTAGCTGTGTTAGTCTGTCTGTAGCATTAGAGAAGAGCAACGGTCCGAGAAGGAGACGATATTGGATTTATCCCCCATTCTTCACTACCTGAAGGAGCCCCAGAGAGGCTTACAGTCTCCTTTCCCTTCCCTGGATTAAACCCTGCAGAGGCCCCTAGGCAGTCAAAATCTTGGTGGCCCCCTCACAAATGATCTCAGCGTGCCCGCACTGTCGCCCACGGCCCCCGCTGCAGCCACCTTCTTAAAACCCCTTTGGCAAAGCTGCGGCGGGAGAGGCAGAGAGAGGCAAACTTGGCGACCGCAGCAGCCGCACCAGGCAGTCGGGCAAAGAGCGGCTCAATTGCTGGCTGCGTGTGCAGGCTGGGAGGTCTACAAGCAGGGGGGGAAACCGGGGGTGAAAGCAAGCCCAGGGTCCTAAAAGTGTGGGGGCCCATAGGCCAGCACCTACTTGGCCTAATTGTTA
This sequence comes from Heteronotia binoei, assembly GCF_032191835.1. Classification (NCBI taxonomy): domain Eukaryota; kingdom Metazoa; phylum Chordata; class Lepidosauria; order Squamata; family Gekkonidae; genus Heteronotia; species Heteronotia binoei. The sequence continues at coordinate 7,157,655 of NC_083235.1, read as the reverse complement.
ATCCAGCTCTGCCTCCGGCCTGTTTTCAGCGCCCACTGCTCAGAGAGGTACGTTAGGCAGGGGGAGAGCAACTGGGCCAAAGTCCCTCATTCCACACTGGTGGAACCAACTACCGGATGAAGGCCGGGCCCTGCGGAGTCTTGTTCAATTCCGTAGGGCCTGCAAGACTACCCTTTTCCAACTGGCCTTCTCTTAATGCGGATTTTAGTCTACTGCATACGGCCATCATAAATTACAAGAGGGGAACATCTAGAACATAGCACCTGTCAATGTTAGTTTTTAACTTTCGATGGTTTTAATTGCAATGGTTTTAAATAGCAGCTATTAAGACTTATATATTGTATTGATATAATGTTTCTATTGTAATTATGTATCTATTATATGTTGTGAGCCGCCCTGAGCCTGCCGCGGCGGGGAGGGCGGGATATAAATAAAATATTATTATTATTATTATTGTATGTTGCACCCAAATCTATATAGACTTGGAACCCGGAGTGGAATTCTAGCAGGAGCTCCTTTGCATATTAGGCCACACACACCCCTGATGGAGCCAGTCCTCCAAGAGCTTACAAAAAAGAGCCTTGGGAGCTCTTGGAGGATTGGCTCCATCAGGGGGGCGTGGCCTAATATGCAAAGGAGCTCCTGCTAGAATTCCACCCCTGCTTGGAACCCTGTAAAGGGGGGGGGAACCTGCTGAGGTAGCAAATCCCACAACTGTCTCTTCTGTCAAACCTGCTCTCCCTTTTCCTTAAATAATAATAAAAAAGGCACGACCTTGAGGCTACCTGCGTCGACGTAACCAGCCAGCGGGGACATAAAATTAAGGAAGAGGACCCAGAGCTAGTAAATGTGACGCAGGAGCAGCACGGAAAGAGAAACCCCATAAAATAGGGGTGGCCAAGGGTAGCTCTCCAGATGTTTTTTTCGCCTACAACTCTCATCAGCCTCAGCCAGCATGGCCAATGGCTGGGGCTGATGGGAGTTGTAGGCAAAAAAAAACATCTGGAGAGCTACCCTTGGCCACCCCTGCCATAAAAGCCCTCACATGCCGAGCTGACCTTACTCACCTTTTGGCAAACATGGCCAGGATGGTGGGCTGCTTGCCAGAACTGCGGGTGACCCTTGAACTGCCGGAGGATCCTGCACATTAAAAAAATGAGTTGCTGTAAACATATTTCAAACATTGCGGCCACGGGCGTTTTCCCAGCGCGTAAGGCTGACCTGGTTGGCCGAGGCGAGTCTGATCTTGCCAGATTTCGGCAGGGCTCCTTATGAGCAGGGACGCAGTTCCGGCTGGCTTGGCATCAGGGGGTGTGGCCTAATATGCTAATGAGTTCCTGCTGAGCTCTTTCTACAAAAAAGCCCCGCGTGAAACAATGGTGATGTCAGGGGGTGTGGCCTAATATGCAAACGAGCTCCTGCTGGGCTTTTTCTAGCAAAAAAAGTCCCCCGTGAAACAATGGTGAGGTTAGAGGGTGTGGCCTAATATGCAGACGAGTTCCTGTCGAGCTTTTTCTAGCAAAAAAGCCCTGCATGAAAGAATGGTGAGATCAGGGGGTGTGGCCTAATATGCAAATGAGTTCGTGCTTGGCTTCTTCTAGCAAAAAAAAGCCCCGCGTGAAACAATGGTGAGGTCAGGGGTGTGTGGCCTGATATGCAAATGAGTTCCTGCTGGGCTTTTTCTACAAAAAAAGGTCTTTTAGGCTCTAGCAGGGGTCACTGGGTGCATGAGGGGAGAGGTGTTTGTGAATTCCCTGCATTGTGCAGGGGGTTGGACTAGATAACCTTGGAGGTCCATTCCAACTCTATGATTCTAAGCCAGCAGCTTTGATTTCCATAGAGGCCTGAGCCCTCTTCTGAGGGAAGTGCCAACTAGAAGAAAAGGGTGGTGAGCCGAGACCGGACATCTCCGCCGCCCCCCGGTAGTCCCTAAATTGCCACTTACTTCTGTTCTCACTGTTGGACTTGCTCCTCCGACCCCGACGGGCTTTTGAGACCGTCGGTGAGGCCAGAGTGGCCGAGGAGGAGGAGGAAGACCCAGCCGCCTCGTCGGTCTCCATGGTGGCATCCTCTGCTCCCTTGCGGCACGCCCTCTCGGATTCATCATCGCTGCCGTAGGTGCCGTTCTCCGTGTAGCCGTTGGGCTTCTGGCTGAGTTCCGGGGCATCTCCGTTCTCCAATGAGAGCTCTTTGGGGAGCAGGGCTTTGACCTGGGCCAGGTACCGCTCCTGGAGGAGGAGGATGGAAGGAAAAGAAGAAAGAGGAGGAGGAGGAGCAAGAAGGAGAAGAAAGAGAAAAGGAGAAGGAAGGAGAAGAGGAGGAGAATGATGAGAAGAAAGAAGAGGCGGTGGAGGAAGAAGGAGAAGAAGAGGAGGAGGACAACGAGGAGGAAGAAGATAATGGATTTATATCCCGCCCTCCACGCAGAGTGGCTCACAATCCCTTTCCCTTCCACCCCCACAACAGACACCCTGTGAGGTGGGTGGAGCTGAGAGGTCTCTCACAGCAGCTGCCGTTTCAAGGACAGAGTGTCAGAGCGGCCTACAATCTCCTTTCCCTTCCTCCCCCACAACAGACACCCTGTGAGGTGGGTGGGGCTGAGAGGGCTCTCACAGCAGCTGACCTTTCAAGAACAGAGAGCAGCCTACAATCTCCTTTCCCTTCCTCCCCCACAACAGACACCCTGTGAGGTGGGTGGGGCTAAGAGGGCTCTCCCAGCAGCTGCCCTTTCAAGTACAGAGGCTCAGAGTGGCCTACAATCTCCTTTCCCTTCCTCCCCCACAACAGACACCCTGTGAGGTGGGTGGGGCTGAGAGGGCTCTCACAGCAGCTGTCCTTTCAAGGACAGAGTCTCAGAGCGGCCTACAATCTCCTTTCCCTTCCTCCCCCACAACAGACACCCTGAGAGGTGGGTGGGGCTGAGAGGGCTCTCACAGCAGCTGTCCTTCCAAGGACAGAGTCTCCGAGCGGCCTACAATCTCCTTTCCCTTCCTCCCCCACAACAGACACCCTGTGAGGTGGGTGGGGCTGGAGAGGGCTCTCCCAGCAGCTGTTCTTTCAAGGACAACTTGAAACTATGGCTAACCCAAGGCCATTCCAGCAGCTGCAAGTGGAGGAGTGGGGAATCAAACCCGGTTCTCGCAGATAAGAGAGCTCTGGCTGACCCAAGGCCATCCCAGCAGGTGAAAGTGAAGGAGTGAGGAATCAAACCCGGTTCTCCCAGATAAAAGTCCGCACACTTAACCACTACACCAAACTGGAAACAACTCAGAGCAGTGGAGAACATGAATTATACAAAGTGGTTAGATCCAGGTGAGCAGCCGTGTTGGTCTGAATCACTAGGAAATAACAAAAAAGGCCCTGTGCAAAACAATGTTGACATCAGGGGGTGTGGTCTAATAGGTAAATGAGTTCCCACTGGGGTTTTTTTTTACCAAAAAAAGAGCCCTGCTCAAGGCTGACAGTAATTCACCTCCGAAAGTTCCTCTTGGTGAAGCTTGGTCTCCAGATCTTTCAGCTGGTTCTGAATGTCCACTCGCAAGAAGCCGTGCATCAGATGCAGCTTTTGCTTGATGCACTCCTGAGGGCAAAGACAGAATATTTTACACGGCTGCAAACAAATACAAATGCTTCTCATGGGATGGATGTGTGCGGGGGTAACTGACAACGGCCACCCTCTGGGGGGGGGAAGGCTCACACTCACCCGTTCGCTGAGACCATCTTCATCCCTCTCCAGGTCTTTCAGCCTGTTGAAAAACCAAAGCAGAACGTTAAGACTGTACAAACATTGGAAGAGCCCTGCTGGATCAGACCAGAGGTCCATCTAGTCTGGCATCCTGAATCACGCAGTTACCAACTAGTTCCTCTGGAGGGCCAGCAAGAGCACAGGGAGGCCGAGGCCTTCCCCTGAGAAGAACATCAGAAGAGCCCTGCTGGGTCAGATCAGTGAGGGTCCATCTAGTCCAGCCTCCTGTCTCACACAGTGGCCAGCCAGGTCCTCTGGAGGGCCAACAACAGGGCAGAGAGGCCGAGGCCTTCCCCTGAGAAGAACATCACAAGAGCCCTGCTGGGTCAGACCAGTGGTCCATCTAGTCCAGCCTCCTGTCTCACACAGTGGCCAACCAGTTCCTCTGGAGGGTCAACAACAGGGCAGAGAGGCTAAGCCTTCCCCTGAGAAGAACATCAGAAGAGCCCTGCTGGGTCACACCAGGGAGGGTCCATCTAGTCCAGCCTCCTGTCTCACACAGTGGCCAGCCAGTTCCTCTGGAGGGCCAACAACAGGGCAGAGAGGCCAAGGCCTTCCCCTGAGAAGAACATCAGAAGAGCCCTGCTGGATCAGACCAGTGAGGGTCCATCTAGTCCAGCCTCCTGTCTCACACAGTGCCCAACCAGTTCCTCTGGAGGGTCAACAACAGGGCAGAGAGGCCGAGGCCTTCCCCTGAGAAGAACATCAGAAGAGCCCTGCTGGATCAGACCAGTGAGGGTCCATCTAGTCCAGCCTCCTGTCTCACACAGTGCCCAACCAGTTCCTCTGGAGGGTCAACAACAGGGCAGAGAGGCCGAGGCCTTCCCCTGAGAAGAACATCAGAAGAGCCCTGCTGGATCAGACCAGGGAGGGTCCATCTAGTCCAGCCTCCTGTCTCACACAGTGGCCAGCCAGTTCCTCTGGAGGGTCAACAACAGGGCAGAGAGGCCGAGGCCTTCCCCTGAGAAGAAAATCAGAAGAGCCCTGCTGGGTCAGACCAGGGAGGGTCCATCTAGTCCAGCCTCCTGTCTCACACAGTGGCCAACCAGTTCCTCTGAAGGGCCAACAACAGGGCATAAAGACCAAGACCAACCCCTGATAAGAACCTAAGGAGAGCCCTGCTGGATCAGACCAGTGAGCGTCCATCTAGTCCAGCAACCTGTCTCACACAGTGGTCAACCAATTCCTCTGGTGGGCCAACAACAGGGCATAGAGGGCAAGGCCTTCATAAGAACATCAGAAGAGCTCTGTTTGATTAGACCAACAGTCCATCTAGTCCAGCATCCCATCTCACACAGTGAGCAACCATTCCTCTGGAGGGCCAACAGCAGGGCCGAGAGGCTGAGGCCTTCCCTGAATAAGAACATCAGAAGAGCCCTGTTGGGTCAGACCAGTGGCCCATCTAGTCCAGCATCCTGTCTCACTCTGTGGCCAACAGTTCCTGTATATGTCCAACAGCAGGTCAAGGAAGCCGAAGCCTTCCCCTGATGCTGTCTCCTGGCTCTGGGATTCAGAGGATTACTACCTCTGAATGTGGAGGTTCCCCTTAATTTATGTTACCTGCAGCAAGAGAAAGACATTTCTGGCACGTAATCTTTCCTGAACACCACCAAATGTGGACAGAAGAACACATAAGAACATCAGAAGAGCCCTGCTGGGTGAGACCAGGAGCCCCTCTAGCCCAGCATCCTGTCTCACGTAGTGACCAACCAGTCCATCTAGAGGACCAACAACAAGGTAGAGAGGCCGAAGCTTTCACAAGAACATCAATAGGGCCCTGCTGGATCAGACCAGGGAGGGTCCATCTAGTCCAGCCTCCTCTCACACAGGGGCCAACCCATTCCTCTGGAGGGCCAACAACAGGGCAGAGAGACTGAGGCCTTCCCCTGAGGAGAACATCAGAAGAGCCCTGCTGGATCAGACCAGTGAGGGTCCATCTAGTCCAGCCTCCTGTCTCACACAGTGCCCAACCAGTTCCTCTGCAGGCCAACAACAGGGAAAAGAGGCCGAGGCCTTCCCCTGTGAAGAACATCAGAAGAGCCCTGCTGGATCAGGCCAGTGGTCCCTCTAGTCCTGCATCCCATCTCACACAAGGGCCAACCAGTTCCTCTGGAGGTCCAACAACAGGGCAGAGAGACTGAGGCCTTGATAGAACATAAGAAGAGCCCTGCTGGGTCAGACCACGAGGGTCCATCTAGTCCAGTCTCCTGTCTCACACAATGGCCAACCAGTTCCTCTGGAGGGACAACAACAGGGCAGAGAGGCTGAGGCCTTCCTCTGAGAAGAACATCAGAAGAGCCCTGCTGGATCAAACCAGGGAGGGTCCATCTAGTCCAGCCTGCTGTCTCACACAGTGTCCACCCAGTTCCTCTGGAGGGCCAACAACAGGGCAGAGAGGCTGAGGCCTTCCCCTGAGAAGAACATCAGCACATCAGAAGAGCCCTGCTGGACCAGACCAGGGAGGGTCCATCTAGTCCAGCCTCCTGTCTCACACAGGGGCCACCCAGTTCCTCTGGAGGGCCAACAACAGGGCAGAGAGGCTGAGGCCTTCCCCTGAGAAGAACATAAGAAGAGCCCTGCTGGGTCAGACCACTAAGGGCCCATCTAGTCCAGTCTCCTGTCTCACACAGAGGCCAACCAGTTCCTCTAGAGCAGTGGTCCCCAACATTTTGGCACCAGGGGCCGGATTTGTGGAAAGCAATTTTTCCATGGCCCGGGGGTGGTGGTGGTGGATGGTTTCAGGTGGATGGTGCACTCTATTTTGGCGTGGTAGTTAAATGTGTGCTTAAGTGTGCAGTCCCTTATCTGAGAGAACTGGGTTTGATTCCCCACTCCTCCACTTGCAGCTGCTGGAATGGCCTTGGGTAAGTCATAGCTCTTATAGGAGCTGTCCTTGAAGGGGCAGCTTCTGGGAGAGCCCTCTCAGCCCCACCCAGCTCACAGCTCTGTTGTGGGGGAGGAAGATAAAGGAGATTGTGAGCCACTCTGAGATTCGGAGTGGAGGGCAGGATATAAATCAATCAATCAACATTTAATTTATATCCCGCCCTCCCCGCCGAGGCAGGCTCAGGGCGGCTAACAACATCTAATACAACAGATTATCCAATAAGTATTTAAAATCAATATCTAACTTTAAAACAGTCTAATTTAAGATTAACATTCTGGTGCTATTTCCAATAAGCATGATGGCGAAGATCACTTAGGCAAGTCCCTCTGTCATTTAATCGGTAAAAGCCATCCCAAAAAGGATGGTCTTGCAGGCCCTGCGGAACTGTTCAAGGTTCCGCAGGGCCCGCACTTCTTCCGGGAGCTGGTTCCATAGGTGTGGAGCTACGATAGAGAAGGCCCGCATACGAGTACTCTGCAGTTTTGCCTCCTTCAGCCCAGGGGTGGTCAGTTGGTTCTTCTCTGCTGACCTCAGTGCTCTCTGGGGTTCATATGGGGAAAGACGGTCCCTCAGGTAGGCAGGTCCTCGGCCATATAGGGCTTTAAAGGTAATAACCAGCACTTTGTAACGAATCCGGTATGTAACTGGCAACTAGTGCAGTCCGCGCAGCCCCAGCTGTATGTGCTCCCACTTCGGGAGCCCTAGTAGCAGCCTCGCCGCCGCTATCCAATGTCTTCATATTATTATTACTACTACATTGTAATATATAATGAAATAATTATACAAATCACGGCCCAGTTGCTAACAGGCCATGAACCGGTACTGGGCCATGGACCAGGGGTTGGGGACCTCTGCTCTAGAGGTCCAACAAGAGGACAGAGAGGCTGAGGCCTTCCCCTGAGAAGAACATCAGAAGAGCCCTGCTGGATCAGACCAGTGAAGGTCCATCTAGTCCAGCCTCCTGTCTCACATAGTGCCCAACCAGTTCCTCTGGAGAGCCAACAACAGGGCAGAGAGGCTGAGGTCTTCCTCTGAGAAGAACATCAGAAGAGCCCTGCTGGATCAGATCAGTGAAGGTCCATCTACTCCAGCATCCTTCTCACACAGTGGCCACCCAGTTCCTCTGGAGGGCCAATAACAGGGCAGAGAGGCCGAGGTCTTCCCATGAGAAGAACATCAGAAGAGCCGTATTGGGACAGACCAGTGAGGATCCATTTAGTCCAGCATCCTGTCTCACACAGACGCCAGCCCGTTCCTCCGGACTGGCAACAACAGGGCACGCAGGCCTGAAAAATAATAGCCCCAGGCACACAAGCCCTGACAGGAGCCAGAGAAGACCTCAAAGGGAAGACCGCCTTTGAATTACCCGCCTTACCCTGCCGCATCTACACAACAGCACATGCAGGAACATGACCGAGACGTGGGCAGCCATTCGAGGGACTCGAGGAATTTCCTTCCCTTCACTGAGACAAGCTCTGGACGGTTTCCAGGGAGCCGCCACCTCAACTCCACACAAAGAGCCACTGATGGGTCAACTAAGCAGAAGAACAAAATGCTCCACCCACCCCTCGGGCCCAGCCAAAAGGGCACCGTTCAGCAACACTTTTCTGCCACACGGAACTAGGCAGGCATCTCTGCACCTTCACCTCCACCAACTCAGCTTATGAGTTCAATGAAAGCCACTTTTCTTTTCGCTTTGGGGTCTCACATGGCTTTTCACCTCCCTTTGCACGTGCAAAGGCAGGCATAACATAAGAACATAAGAGAAGCCATCTTAGATCAGGCCAATGGCCCATCCAGTCCAACACTCTGTGTCACAGAAGAACAGAAGAGAAGCCATGTTGGATCAGGCCACTGGCCCCTCCAGTCCAACACTCTGTGTCACAGAAGAACATAAGAAGCCATGTTTGATCAGGCCAATGGCCCCTCCAGTCCAACATTCTGTATCACAGAAGAACATAAGAAGCCATGTTTGATCAGTCCAATGGCCCCTCCAGTCCAACACTCTGTGTCACATAAGAGAAGCCATGTTCGATCAGGCCAATGGCCCATCCAGTCCAACACTCTGTGTCACATAAGAACATAAGAGAAGCCATGTTCGATCAGGCCAATGGCCCCTCCAGTCCAACATTCTGTGTCAAAGAACATAAGAAGCCATGTTGGATCAGGCCAATGGCCCCTCCAGTCCAACACTCTGTATCACAGAAGAACATAAGAAGCCATGTTCGATCAGGCCAATGGCCCATCCAGTCCAACACTCTGTGTCACATAAGAACATAAGAGAAGCCATCTTAGATCAGGCCAATGGCCCATCCAGTCCAACACTCTGTGTCACATAAGAACATAAGAGAAGCCATCTTAGATCAGGCCAATGGCCCATCCAGTCCAACACTCTGTGTCACATAAGAACATAAGAGAAGCCATGTTGGATCAGGCCACTGGCCCCTCCAGTCCAACACTCTGTGTCACAGAAGAACATAAGAAGCCATGTTGGATCAGGCCAATGGCCCCTCCAGTCCAACATTCTGTATCACAGAAGAACATAAGAAGCCATGTTTGATCAGGCCAATGGCCCCTCCAGTCCAACACTCTGTGTCACATAAGAGAAGCCATGCTCGATCAGGCCAATGGCCCATCCAGTCCAACACTCTGTGTCACATAAGAACATAAGAGAAGCCATGTTCGATCAGGCCAATGGCCCCTCCAGTCCAACATTCTGTATCACAGAAGAACATAAGAAGCCATGTTGGATCAGGCCAATGGCCCATCCAGTCCAACACTGTGTCACATAAGAACGTAAGAGAAGCCATGTTGGATCAGGCCAATGGCCCATCCAGTCCAACGCTCTGTGTCACACAGTGGCCAAAACCCCCAGGTGCCATCAGGAGGTCCACCAGTGGGGCCAGACACTAGAAGCCCTCCACTGTTGCCCCCCTCAAGCACCAAGAATCCAGAGCATCACTGCCTGAGACAGAGATTTCCATCAAAACGCTGTGGCTAATAGCCACTGATGGATCTCTGCTCCATATGCTTATGTGATCCCGTCTTGAAGCTGCCTATGCTTGTAGCCGTCACCACCTCCTGTGGCAGTGAATTCTACGTAATAATCACCCTTTGAGTGAAGAAGTACTTCCTTCTATCTGTTCTAACCTGACTTCTCAGCAATTCCCACGAGTTCTTATATTGTGAGAAAGTGAGAAAAGTACTTCTCTCTACCTTCTCCATCCCATGCATAATCTTGTCAACCTCTATCATGTCACCCCTCAGTCGACGTTTCTCCGAGCTAAAGAGTCCCAAGCTCATAGGGAAAATGTTCGAACCCTTGAATCGTTCTGGTTGCCCTTTTCTGCCCTTTTTCCAATGCTATCTTTTTTGCAGAGCTGAAAAAAAGCACAGAGGAGGGAAACCTGTATAAGGGGGATTGGTGTTCCTTCCTTAAAAGGTCTTCCTTCCTTAGAAGGAAAAGCGGAAGAGTCTGGGACTCTTCAGTTTAGAAAAGAGACTACTGGGAGGGGGGGCAAGGTAGAAGTTTATATAATTATGAATGGGGTGGTAAGGGCTGGCAGAGATAACTTTTTCTTCCTCTCCCCAAATACTTGAACGAAACTGAAGGGCAGTAGGATCAGGACAGACAAAAGGAAAGACTACTTTACACAGAGTGGGTGGAATTTGGTGCTGGAGGATGTAATGAGGGTCACAGGAACGAACACTTTCAAAGGGGATTAGATCAGGGGTGGCCAAACTGTGGCTCTTTCACACATCTTGCGTGGCTCTCGAACCCCCCGCCACCCCACTGGCTGGCTTGGAGATGCCATTTCTCTCTTGAAATCACTCATCCAAGTCAGGCCAGCCGGCAGCTTGGAGAACACATTTAAAATTAAAGTTGCTTTCTTTTCCGCCTCTCCTCACCATCTATCTTCCTTCCTTCCGGATCTCAAACACCTGGCGCTCACGTCTTGCGGCTCTCCAACATCTGACGTTTATTCTACGCGGCTCTTGCATTAAGCAAGTTTGGCCACCCCTGGATTAGATAGATTAATGGAGGATAAATCTATCAAAGGCCAAGGTGACACGAAGCCTCTGTATCCCAGAGCTAGGAGGCAGCAACAGGGGATGGCCTCAGTCTCTCTGCCCTGTTGTTAGACCTCTAATGCAGTGGTTCCCAACCTTTTTGGCACCAGGGACCAGTTTTGTAGAAGACAATTTTTCCACAGACGGGGGCGGGGGGATGGTTTCGGGATGATACAGTTGTGCACTTTATTTCTATTAGTCTGGTGTGGTGGTTAAGTCCGCAGACTCTTATCTGGGAGAACTGGGTTTGATTCTCCACTACTCCACTTGCAGCTGCTGGAATGGCCTTGGGTCAGCCAGAGCTCTCTTATCTGGGAGAACCGGGTTTGATTCCCCAGTCCTCCACTTGCAGCTGCTGCAATGGCCTTGGGTCAGCCAGAGCTCTCTTATCTGGGAGAACCGGGTTTGATTCCCTCCTCCTCCACTCGCACCTGCTGGAATGGCCTTGGGTCAGCCAGAGCACTCTTATCTGGGAGAACCGGGTTTGATTCTCCACTCCTCCAGTTGCACCTGCTGGAATGGCCTTGGGTCAGCCAGAGCTCTCTTATCTGGGAGAACTGGGTTTGATTCTCCACTCTTCCACTTGCAGCTGCTGGAACGGCCTTGGGTCAGCCATCGCTCTCTTATCTGGGAGAACCGGGTTTGATTCCCCACTCCTCCACTTGCACCTGCTGGAATGGCCTTGGGTCAGCCAGAGCTCTCTTATCTGGAAAAACTGGGTTTGATTCTCCACTCTTCCACTTGCAGCTGCTGGAACGGCCTTAGGTCAGCCGTAGCTCTTACAGAGCTGTCCTTGAAAGGGCAGCTTCTGGGAGAGCTCTCTCAGCCCCACCCACCTCACGGGGTGTCTTCTGTGGGGGGGGGGGGAGGCAAAGGAGATTGTGAGCCACTCTGAGACTCTGACGTTCAAAGCGGAGGCCAGGACATCGATCCAATGTTGTACTCTTATTATTACTACATTGTAATATATAACGAAATAATTATACAACTCGCGGCCCGGTTGCTAACAGGCCACGGACCAGTACCAGTCCACAGACCGGAGGACTAATGGAACTGACTGGCTACTGCATGAGACGGTGCTGGACTAGATGGACTATCGGTCTGATCCAGCTGGGCTGTTCTTTGGTTCATATGTTCTTGTTGGCTTCTAAGGAGCTACTGGACTCAAATCTAGCTGCTCCACTTCAGGCCTACATGGTTACTTCCGGAAACCGTCTTTATAATAAACGTGTTAACCTTCAAGATGCCTCACGATTCTTGGGTTTTACGGCAACACGTTAAAAGCCCCGACGAAAGGAGCTCTGAGACTCTCAAAAGCTTACGCTCTGAAAAAGAAGAACAAATTTCGAAACCAGCGGCAACTTTAAGACCAACAAAGTTTAATTCTGGGTATAAACTTCCAAGTGCATACCGGACTTGAATCTAGATCGGGGGGGTGGCCAAACTTGCTTAATGTAAGCGACACAGAGAATAAACATTAGATGTCTGAGAGCCACAAGACACGAGCTTCAGCTGTTTGAGAGCCACAAGACAGGGAAGGAGGGAGGAAAGTAAATAGGTGGGGAAGGAAGGGGAGGGAGAGGTGGAAAGAAAGTAACTTTAACTGCATTCTTCCAGCCATCAACTGGCTTGGCTTGGAGAAGTGATCTAAAGAGACAAATGCCTTTTCCAAGCCAGCCAATGGGGAAGGGGCTTGAGAGCCACACGGGTCTGAAAGAGCTACATGTGGCCACCCCTGATCTAGATTAACAGCTCTGTAATTTCTCTCTCGCGCTCTCTGGCATTGTTAGCAATAGATCGGAGCACCGAGCTCAGGTTGGTGTTTCTGACTCCGCCCCATGGCAAAGACAGATGAAACAAGAACAATTGTCCTTTATTCCCGTACAGGCCCTGGAAATTTTGATTAGCTTAAGATCAGTCATTAGATATCCCTGGGCAAAAGACAGACTGCTGAAGTGTGCTATAGACACGCCCCAATCACTAATGCAAATATACAGCGAAAGCAGCCTCTAAACGTGTAAACCAACTTCCTATAAGCAAGTTTGTTAGCAAAACCAAGCAGCTAAACAGAACTTCACTTTAAAACAGAGGCAGTTTAAAGTAGGTCGGAAACTTTACAGTTGTTTCCTGCAACAGAACGGTTGTTCCCCCCCACCCTCTCCGCCATAAGAAGACTGCAGATTTATACCCCACCCTTCTCTCTGAATCAGAGAGTGGCTTGCAATCTCCTATATCTTCTCCCCCCACAACAGACACCCTGTGAGGTGGGTGGGGCTGAGAGAGCTCTGACAAAAGCTGCCCTTTCAAGGACAACCCTTGCCAGAGCTATGGCTGACCCAAGGGCATTCCAGCAGGTGCAAGTGGAGGAGTGGGGAATCAAACCCGGTTCTCCCAGTCTGCGCACTTCACCACTACACCAAACTGGCATGGGATGAACTGAGATGGTATGAAGATTCTGTGTATGTGTGTGAGAAAAAAAAGGGAAGAAAACTGAAGCAACTCTAGTTTGAAGAAAGTACATTGGAAGTGCTTGCTTTGGGTGGGGAAGCAGTGCTGGTCCGAAGCCAAAAGATCAAAGTTTGAGTGTAGTGGCGCCTTTAAGAGCAACCACTAATTTTTTAAGGTCCAAGTTTCTGTGTGAATGCACACTTCAGGAGTTATGCTCATAGGAAGGCTGTGGATTTAAAAACGGGACAAAAAGAGTTTTAAAAAGAGCCCCTCCCAAGAGAGAAACACACGCCAGCCACCCCCCCCCCCCGATTGCCAGCTGACGGCAGACAATAGCAGTGCAGACGCAGCTTGGGTCGCTCTCAGAGGAAGCGGATACGCAAGCAGACGGCCATGCGGCGCACGCTACAGCAGTAGGCCTCAGAATCCACAGCGGCAGCGACGGCGGGAAAGACGCACATTGGAGTCGCCTTCCAGGTGCAAGGCTGGTTCGCAGGCAACCGAATGCTTTCCCTCTACCGGCCTCTGCACACGAAAAACTAGCTCGCTTCTAACAAGGACACCTCCCCGGCCTCCATTTTGCAAGTTCACCTAACGCGCCGGCCTCAAGAGACACGGAGAGAAAGAGAAGAAAGTGATTAATCAGAGAAGTAAAGAGACCCACGACTAAGGGGCAGCAAATCTATTCTTTTTTCTCCTTCTGGGTGAGGAGGGAAAAAAGAAGTGACGTCTGGATTCTCCTTTCTAAATGACCATGTCAATCTCTCCCCTACATTTCCAGAGATAAGATCAAAGTCTCAAAAACGTCATGGGGGGGGGGGGGACGGGGACGTGAGTGGCATCTTTTTGACCAATGAAGTTTTTTCCCCCAAAGTATAAGCTTTCCTGTGCATGCATGGGGATGTGAGGGAACAATCCATGGTTTTACTCTACCACGGAGGTGCAAGGGAAGGGGGGGGTCACCCTTCAGAAACCTGATCGGGAGCAAAGCTGGCGGGAAGGGGGGGGGGGACTGCAAAACTCTTGCCACTGGCACAGCAGGATAATAAAACGTGGCACGCAAAAAGCAACCAGGACAAAGGCAATTTGGCTTTGGAGGAAATAACTAAAACGCAAACCCAGTAATTATTTGGAGCGATTGTCAAGATTGGCCGGGCCCCCAAATCCGCCCCCCCCAGGGGAGGGATGGCCTCCATCGAAATGCAGCGTGCTCCCAGAGGCGCCAAAAAGGAAGGCACAGCGGCCGGCGCCCTGCAAGCTCGCAATCTGCCAACGTACCCAACCCACAGTCTTAGCCTCCCCACCCCCCGCCCCGTTTCATGCATAAGTCAGGGTGTGTTAAGCATGGCTTGCTCCACTGTGCATGTTACGTGAGCCAAGCGCCGACAGTTCCCGCCAAGGCGCGCTTTCAAGCGGATAAAGAATCTCTTTTTCTACTTCCTGTCCTGGGTGGCGCTGGAGGAGGGAAGGAAAGGTGCCCCCTGAAAACGTTGCAGAGAACATTCCCCCTCTCCAAAAAAAGGGCTCAGTTTTGCTGCTTTATAAACTCTATACGTGTATTCCCCCCCCCAAAAAAACCCCCATCTCCCACAGACGTATTAACAGTTCAGTTCCCCAAAGGAAAGTCACTTTTCAATGCACATGTGCTGCCTTTGAGATTTTTTTTTGACAGGAGGCCACACTCCATATCCCCCCCCCACTTTACATTTTTGAAGTGAACTAGAGGGGGGGAAAAAGAGTTCGATTATTCTTTTTTTAAGTGTATAGATGCACCCCCCCAAACATTAACAACTTGCACCCCAAAGGAAAGTGTTTTTTCAACACAAACACCCCCCCCCCCCTGCCTTTGAGATTTTGGGTGGGGGGCAAAGAAGGAGCTTGCAATCCCCCCCCCTTTGCGTTTCTACTAAAGAAAGTTGGAGAAGAAAGACAGAGGCTAAGGAAAAAGGGAGATCCAAGCTTCCATTGGGGGGCAATTCTTGATAAAGAAGCCACCCCTCCCCAGTATTGATACATAACAGGGGGGCAGCCCAGAGAAAACAAGCCCAAGGGAGACAGAGGAGTGGAGCGGGAGGGGTCCACAGCACTAAAGCCCCCCTTTCAAACGAAAGAACCCCACCCCCACACACAAATGACAGGAGAGGATCAACCTCTCCTAGGCCAGCAAAGGCCACTAGGAGCACAGAGACCTCTCTCCCCCAGGTAATCTCACATGGGGGGGGGGGTGTCAGAGCCCCAACTAGGCAATAAGCAGCGTGGGGGCTTATCTTATGAAAGCCCCCTCCTTCTCCCCTCAAAGCTGGGGGCTCTCCATTGCAAACACCCCTTTCTTTTTATGCAGGGGGCAAGAAAAGGGAAGGGTTTTTTAGGGGGGGGGGAGGCTAGAAGGGAGGTTGCAGAGAGGAGACAGTTCCGGGTACAGGGAGGGCAGCTACAGCCCCCCCACTTCCCAGATGGCAATAAGGCCACCACTTTCCAAGGCCAAGAGGCTGGGGGGGGAGCTATGACCCCCCTCCCCACTTCTCTCCAAGGATGGGCAAGGAAAGGGGCTAGCAACTCTTTTGGGGGGGAGAGGGGAGAAAACCTAGACGGGGGCTGGCAGAGAGGAGACAATTCCAGCACCTGGGGGGCTATTGCTACCCCTCCCCCAATTCCCAAGACCCAAAACCTGTGGTGGGGGGGGACAGGACAGCAATGACTCCCTCACTTTTCTCCCAGCGGGGCAAGGAAAAGAGGTAGC
Organism: Heteronotia binoei; assembly: GCF_032191835.1. Lineage (NCBI taxonomy): Eukaryota > Metazoa > Chordata > Lepidosauria > Squamata > Gekkonidae > Heteronotia > Heteronotia binoei. The sequence continues at coordinate 7,141,764 of NC_083235.1, read as the reverse complement.
ACCTATTTTGGGGGCAAGAAGGGAAAAAACCTAGACAGGGTCTTGCAGAGAAGAGAGAGTTCCAGGCCCCAGGAGGAGGGGTAGCAACAGCCCCCCATTTCCCAGGACCTGCAGAGGGGGGGACATCAGCGACCCCCCACTTCTCCCCAAGGGGGGCAAGACAAGAGGCTAGCACCTATTTTGGGGGGGAAACCTAGACAGAGTCTTGCAGAGAGGAGACAGCTCCAGCACGGGGGGGGGGGGTAGCAATAGCCCCCCATTTCCCAGGACTTGCAGAGGGGGGAGACATCAACAACCCCCCACTTCTCCTTAAGGGGGGCAAGGAAAGGGGCTACCACCTATTTGGCGGGGAAGAGGGGAGAAAACCTAGACAGGGTCTTGCAGAGAGGAGAAAGCTCCAGCACCCGAGGAAGGGGGGGGGGAGTAGAAATACCCCCCTTTTCTCAGTGCAATGACCCCCCCCCCACTTCTCCTTAAGGGGGGCAAAAAAGGGGGCTAGCACCTATTTGGGGGGGAAGAGGGGAGGAAACTTAGACAGGGTTTGGCAGAGAGGAGAAAGCTCCAGCACCCGAGGAAGGGGGGGGGGGAGTAGAAATACCCCCCTTTTCTCAGTGCAATGACCCCCCCCCACTTCTCCTTAAGGGGGGCAAAAAAAGGGGCTAGCACCTATTTGGGGGGGAAGAGGGGAGGAAACTTAGACAGGGTCTTGCAGAGAGGAGACAGCTCCAGCACCTGGGGGAGGTAGCAACAGCCCCCCATTTCCCACTGCAATGACCCCTCCACTTCTCCCCCAGGGGGGCTAGCACCTATTTTTTGGGGGGAAACCTAGACAGGGTCTTGCAGAGAGGAGACAGCACCAGCACGGGGGGGGGGGCTAGCAACAGCCCCCCATTTCCCAGTGCAATGACCCCCTACCCCACTTCTCCCCCAGGGGGGCAAGGGAAGGGCTAGCACCTACTTTTTTGGGGGGGGACCGAGACAGGGTCTTGCAGAGAGGAGACAGCTCCAGCACCCGGGGGGGGGGGTAGCAACAGCCCCCCCATTTCCCAGTGCAATGCCCCCCCCCCTTCTCCCGGGGGATCCCGCCGTGCCGGGGCTGCACCGAGGGAGGGGCCGTGGCCTGGACTCACCGCCTGCGCAGCTCCTCGGGGGTGAGCGGGGCGGCCCGGGCGGGCATCTGGGCGGCGAGGCGGGCGAGGAGGGTCCACGGGGCGGCCGGGCGGGGGGGAGGCTTTTTTCGCGCGCGCCGGGCAGGGAGGGGGAAGAGGGCAGCCGGGGGCGGGGCCAGCCGCGGGAGAGACCACTGGCGGCGGCGGCGCGGGGGGGGGGAGGAGGGAAGAAGAGGCTGACGGGGCACAAGAGAGGCCCGCCAGGAAGGGGCGCGACCAAGTTGGGGACTGGGGGGGGGGTTGGAGGGAGGGAGAGACCAAGAGGCCCCGAGAGGGAAGCGACCGGGGCGTACCAAGTGGCCGGCAGAGGGGGGGGGGCGCGGTGGCGGCAACGGCTCCTAACGGCTGCAAGGAGCCGTTAAAATAAAATTAAAAATTAAAAAAGGCTGAGGGAAGGCCGAAAGTTCAAAAACAATACATGTAAATGATATTAAAGAAATGAAGGAAATAAAATAATCCATATAAATTAAAAAAATAGATACATATAAATGATATTAAATAAATAAAGGAAATAAAACAATACATATAAATAATATCAAATAGACAATAAATAGATACATATAAATGATGCGAAATGAATGAAGGAAATAAAACTGCGTATAAGTAATACGAAATAAAATAAATAGACACCTAAGTGATATTAAATAAATAAAGGAAATAAAACAATACATATAAATAATATTAGATCAACATAATAAATAGACACATATAAATGGTGTTAAATAAATAAAGGAAAAATAATACATATAGATAATGTTAAATTAAATAAATAGATGCATATAAATGATATTAAATAAATAAAATAATATAAATAATATTAAATAAATAAAATAATATAAATAATATTAAATAAAATACAATTACGTGTAATCATACAATGTGAAATATATGTAATATAACCATGTTGTATTACACATTACTGCATTTTATGTTATATTAATGGAATGTCTATTAATATAACATATACTAGGGGTGGCCGACAGTAGCTCTCCAGATTTTTTTTGCCTACAACTCCCATCAGCCTCAGCCAGCATGGCCAATGGCTGGGGCTGATGGGAGTTGTAGGCAAAAAACATCTGGAGAGCTACCGTTGGCCACCCCTGACATATACATTAACATAACATTTATTTTATTTATTCTTATTTATTTTATTACATTTGTATCCCACCTTCCCCTGAAGGGCTTGGGGCGACTAACAACAGTTAAAACAACAGTGTTAGAATAAAATCGTTAAAACATTTCATACAGTTGAAAACATTCCATTCAGTTTCATTTCAATTTCATTGATGGTATCGTAGCAGGAAAACCCCCTGCAGTAGGCAATTGACGGTTGGTTCAGTGAGAGATGAGGCCTGAGGCAGGATCAGGAAAACAGCTTTGTCTTTATTAAAATAACATGCGCATGGGTCAGGACCATGTAGCTCATTCCAGAAGATATGGGTCTGACCCCGATTACAGAAAGAACACAAGGTTTTATACTGCTTAAAAGTTATACATCAGCAGAATCAAGTAAACTGGAAACACGTCAAGACACAGGCAGGACACAATCAGTCCTTTTTGGTACTTTCCATACATGGCATTACATGGAGGAAATTATATTTTATATTGTCTATGTTTTATTCTCATTATAGTATTGCCTAATTATATTTTATACTGTGTATGTTTTATTCTCATTTTACTATTGCCTGACTGTATCTTATTAAGTTATTTGTATTTAATTGATTGGTCTTTGACCGTATTAAACTTTCATTATCATTAACACAAGCTAAACCGCAGCTTTCCGGTTCAGTAAACAACAGATTTGGGATTCTCCAGAAATCGTCTCCCGGGGTGCAATACATATATTCATGTTTCAGCAAGCTGCCTTTCATAACATCAGTTTGCTAGCTAGCTAACCACAGTCGCATTTCCTGAGGTCCTTTGGGACTTTCCAAGAAAGGCCAGCTTTTCGCAACACAACAGACATATGTCACATCACATGAAGCGCCTTTTACACCGCCCTTCAAGCAAGCTTATCTGCTTCTCTTTGGTCCAACCAGTTCAATCTCACCCTTTCACTTATCAATTACCTATCAATAGCCAAATTTATTTTTATCCTTAATTAACAACTGCCACATTCCCCCCCTTTCAGGCTTGTCTGATCTATCACGGCTTAGCCTGATCCTCTAAATACTTCCCACGATTTGTTAGTATTACTTCATACACAGGGTCAACTGCTACCCTCTCATGTGAGATTCGCAAACCTTTACAACTTCTTTTCAAGGCTTGCGCACATCCAGGGAGGCACTGAGCACATCCACAGAACACAATACAGATCAAGATAATGAAAATTATAAATCCTTCTCGCAACCAGCTGAGATTTGGAAGCAAGCTGGTTAGCCACTTAAACAACTCTCCACCCGAGTTATTTATCATCACTCTCAGCTCTCTTAACCAGGCTTCTTAGGGTTTTCACACTTGTGAGTATCTGGCTAGATTCATTAATATAAAAGCAACAGACCTTGCTGAGGTAGGCACAACTTCCGCCCTGCTCTGAAAGCAATTGATCGAGGACCCTTCGATTTTGAAGCACTATATTAGATATGCCGTCCATTTCCTTTTGCAAGCTAAAGAGGGATGAGGCAGTGCTCTCTAACCCTTCCTGCAGGATCTTGGACAAGTTCCTGGTATAAACGTGCAAATCATGGACTCCCCATCTGGGTATTACTGATTGCAGGAGGTGATTGGAATCACTTTCCAATGCACTTCGGCGTACCCTAGGTTTAGGGGGCTTTGGGTTAAGCGGGTTTCCAAGATTTAACACTTTGTGCACTATGATGTCATCCCGTTTGTAAACTGAAACAGTTAAGTAGGCTACCGTGCACATCCCTTTCCAGAACATCGGTAAATACTTATAGCCCGTAGTTCCACAAACCCAATAGACACCCAGAAGGGCTGTGTATATCCCATCCGCTTGGGTATAAGAGTCATTGCACCAGTTACCAAGCAGGGCTAGAATCTTGGGGTGAGCAGATGTGTTACAAACGTGTAGGTACGCCAGACTGCTGAACCAGACAGAGGTGCAATAACCTCCCCATGTGGGGCTGTCACTATTTGTCACCCACACCAGGCCCCTGGTATTCAGTTGTAAAGTATAGTTATGCTCTCCAGTCACTGAACAATTAAGACAGATCTGCATGCCATTCCACTTAGCTTTTTCGGCATTTTCTCCTGTGCAATTTTCCCACGGATCACTCTGCTTGCACTTGGTGTGAACATATGAAGCTGCCTTATACTGAATCAGACCCTTGGTCCATCAAAGTCAGTGTTGTCTTCTCAGACTGGCAGCGGCTCTCCAGGGTCTCAAGCTGAGGTTTTTCACACCTATTTGCCGGGACCCTTTTTGGAGATGCCAGGGATTGAACCTGGGACCTTCTGCTTACCAAGCAGATGCTGTACCACTGAGTCACCGTCCCTCCCCAAATGTCTGCTAGTATGCCAGATACTTTGAACCATTTGTTTGCCACCCGGCTTTACTCGGGTCTAGGTATAGGACATATTCACAATCCTCTGCTCTCAAATATCCTACATCAGGGTGCCACTTGCATTTTTCACCCGAAAACTATCATGGGGGTTCCGAAAGATCATGCTCCCGTTGGTTCACTGGAAGACACACTGGCCAGAGGTTTGAAACCCTATGTGCAGATCTGGAGAATTAGAAAATGATATAATCCAATCCGGGCCATGGAGGGGTTCCCAGCTTAGGGCGCCTCTGGCTTCATGCGTATGAGCACACAGCCAACATTTGGACAAATCAGCTACCTTGGAGATATATTATTGGCTCATGAAAAGGATATATTATTGGCTCATGAAAAGGAAGGATAGGAGTGTGACCATAGGAAAGTAATTTAGCGGCCTCTTGGAGGGGAGGAGATCTCCCAGCGTGCTCCCGAGACTAGGCGCTGTTTGGGGAAAATGGCATCACTTTCGCCGCCTGCAGGCTCGTTGGCACCGGTGGCGTCACCACCAGCGGGTACGTTTGTCCCACTGGGGCATGCATGACAAGACTCCCCTTGCTCTGGCTCGGACCGCTGCTCTGGATTTATTTATATTAAATCTTAATATAAATAAATAAATAAATAAATAAATAAATAAACCTGCCTGATGGAGGCCACTTCCCGTAGCACAATCAATATTATGGGCAGCATCTCTTCTCCTTTCTTTTGCTCTTTCTGCGCGAGCAAGGCACAATTGACGAAGGCAGATATAGGCTATTATAGAAAAGCTTAAACAAGCTGCACCAATTAGAGAAAAGATGAATGCGTAGTCCTGAAAGAATTTCTTGACCATCTATAGCCGAGTTGCTCTCTCTGGGTTCCCTGACCCCTCTCTAGCGGCTATTATTTCTTGTTGGGCCTCGACAAGCAATCGATTACCTTCTTTATAAGCAGCCTTTATTAATTCTATGTCCTGGGGGTTCCAAGGTTGCAGTCCTTGCACAAAGGCCTCCTGCCACCAGAATTCACTGGAAGTTATAGATCCTTGGGAATTAGGGAGGCTTTGCGAGGACCTACCTCTCGGGGAAGGTGCTACAATTGAGCTTTTGTCAAGACCTCTCCCTACACACCACCTCTGAATTAAAAAAACAACAACAACACCCCACCTGCTAGTCCCCCTGCAAGCGCAACAGCTGTATACACCCCAGCACCAACTTCATACATATCACAGGAACCCTAGTTAGTCTCTTGTCGGCACCTCCAACATGCTCTGGAGACAAAACTGTTCCACTGAGGGGACTCGTGAAGCACTTCTCTCACCCAGCTCACGGGCCAAGCCCCAAAGCAGCAATCTGGATCGCAAAGGGCCCAAGCCTCTGCCAGGTGGCTTGCCTTTTGCCTCACAAACCACCAAAGCCTTCACCTACTGATTGTTCCTATGTCGTGAATATCTTGACTATACAGCAACAAGGCAGTGAGAGCAGAGGTCCTATATTCCCAAACTTGCACACTTCTATGGGGGCAAAGCTACTCTTGGCCTTCCAACCGCAAAAGGTTGGTGTCAGGTGAGGTCCCAGACCCACTCAACCAAGGTCTAATTAGATTTTTGAACCTGTCTTGATAATTCCACTCTCCTCTATCCCCTATGGTATGGTTGGGGGACAATGACATGTCCCCCATTACTTGTCACCGGGATCCAGATCTCTCAAGGGTCATTTAATGTCTTGATTGCTAAAACACTTCTTCTTAACTTCCAACCACGACTCCACGGACTCAGGCTTGGAGCTACAGTATTTACAGAAAAATCCTCTATTCTCCAAGAACTCTTGGCTTTCATTTAGCTTAGGCCAGAGCTCAGTAGGATCGGAGGTCAACAGAGAAGTCGGGCCAAATTCGTATCGTCTGGCCCACTGGCTAACCCCATTGCTCATATAGCACTGTAGGGCCAACAAGCCTTTCAACATGCCCGGGACCCCAGACAGACAAGACAGCTAGGACACACAAAAAAGAGGGAGGGTGACATGACAGGAGCCTCAAACAACCGCTTCCCTGCGTTCGCCACCCACTGCAGTCGCCTGAGTGGGAACTGGACTACAAACGGCAGCTGCCTTCAGCAAATGTCACGTCTCATCCACACTCCATGCGCACTCTCACATTCCACAAATTCCTTCCCAGCTCTTCTACTAGGCAGGCACCGGTTCAAGGCTGCTGGCAGGGAAAACACTTCCCTTTTTTCAGCAGGCTTTTAAAGGTTGCTGCCACGGGGTGATCAGTCCCGTCTTCCCTCTGAGACGGGCGGTAACCGAGCAGCCTCCAATAGAGGGGTCCTGTTCCCAAACCGGAAGATTCATACTCTCCCTCCAGAGGCCTTCTAACCACTGCTGGTTCCTGTCGCCTCTTCAGGTCCGATTAGGCTTGCAGCTCAGCCCGGCCGAGGATGGGGTAGACAGAGGACGGTCAGCCAAATGAAGCCGGGAGCTCCTACCAATAATCTGGTCTCTCCCGGCCACCGCCTATGGCTGGCCGGGGCATTGGTGGTTCAGTGGTAGAATTCTTGCCTGCCACGCGGGAGGCCCAGGTTCGATTCCCGGCCAATGCACCAGAAAAGATGTAGCAGGGAAAACCCCCGCAGTAGGCAATTGATGGTTGGTTCAGTGAGAGATGAGGCCTGAGGCAGGATCAGGAAAACAGCTTTGTCTTTATTAAAATAACATGCGCATGGATCAGGACCATGTAGCTCATTCCAGAAGATATGGATCTGACCCCGATTACAGAAAGAACACAAGGTTTTATACTGCTTAAAAGTTATACATCAGCAGAATCATTTCCTGGGGTCCTTTGGGACATATGAACATAAGAACATAAGAGAAGCCATGTTGGATCAGGCCAATGGCCCATCCAGTCCAACACTCTGTGTCACACAGTAGCCAATATATGTGTGTGGTTTTTTTTGAGCTGGAATTGCGATCCTGCTCAAAAAAAAGCCCCGCTCCTTACACAATGCAGGGAATTCACTGCTACTTCCCACTTCCCCATAAATAATTTGACATGTAAAAAAAAATCCATTGGCTGTTCCAATTGGAGATTTTGAAATTGTGGTCTTTTTTGTGTGCGGTTTTCTTAATCTTAAATAACGGCTGTTTTCTTTGCATTGCGCCAGAACAGTCTTATTGCTGCCAGATATATATATACATATAATGTAACTTAAATTATGTATTTTAATTTAACTAACTGGTTTTTATATGTTTAATTTTAATTGTTAAATCCAAAGTTTTATTATTTATGTTAACGTATGAGCTGTTGTTAGCCGCCCTGAGCCGCCTAGGCGGGGAGGGCGAGATAGAAATAAAAGCTATTATTATTATTATTATTATTGTAAACCGCAGGGAGTTCTGCAGGGTGGAGGGATGGCTTTAAAGATGTTTTAAATAAACGGAACTGTTTTGTCCTGCAGCACATACTTTCGTGTTGTTGTAACCAGGGCTTTGTGTGTGTGTGTGTAGAAACAGCCCAGCAAGAGCTCCCCTGAAGTCATCAAGGAGGCAAATATGTCTTTATTCAGTGAGTCAATTAATGTGGAATTATCTGCCAGGTATAAATACTTTTAAAAGAGAATGAGAGACTGATTCTTAGAGGAGAGGTTTATCAGTGGCTAGCAGGCAGGGCTTTTTTCTCGGGGAACGTGGCGGAATGGAGTTCCGGAACGTCTTTGTGGAAACTGTAAAGTACTGGGTTTGGAGACGTTCAACCTCTACAATACTTTATTAGCGACCATACAACAAGAACACATGGCGGGACCAGGGCCCCATTTATATACATGCACCTGGAACAACCCCCTCCCAAGTCCAGTCCAATCCTGAATGGTTAAAGTTCGCACCATAGTTCTTAATAGGCGGTCAGCTATGTCTTTCCCTAGTCAGGTGACCCGCTGTCTCCTGCGGTTCGCCTGCGTGTGTGAGGCAACACTGTGTTGGAAATTCAGAGACCAAAATGTGGTACACAACAGAAATTAAATTCTCAAAATAATGTTTAAAAGTTCATGAGGGGCAACGGGTACCATAGAGTTTTGCCCTCAAAAATAGCTAGAGCGTCTGGGGAAACCATAGAGTTCCCCCAGAAACGCCTAGAGTGGCAACGTGCAACATCGCCGGCGCAATGACGTCACCCGCAAGTGGCGGGTTGGGCTGACGGGTTGGGAACCTCCAGGGTGGGAGACATGAGGACAGATGGACTCCCATTCTAGCTGTGACTCACGGAAGCTCTTACCCTGCTACAAATTTTGTTAGTCTTTACGATGCTTCTGGCCTCTAGCTCTTTTTGCTGCTACAGACAAACACGGTTAACCAGCTTGATCCAAATGTTAGAGCAAGGGTGTCAAACATGCAGTTCGGGGGCCGAATCAGGCCCCCAGAGGGCTCCTATCAGGCCCCTGAGCAACTGGCTGTCATCTGCTTCCTTCTCCCTATGACCCATCCCGGCTGCGACGGGACGCCAACGGGAGCCCCTCCCACACCCCTAGGGGCCCTGAGATACCGCCCGGGTCATCAGAAAGCGGGGGGAGGGGAGGGAAGTGTCTGCTGGGAACTCTATTATGCCCTATGGAGATTTATTCCATAGAAAATCATGGAGAATTGATCCGCGGTTATCTGGGGCTCTGGAGGGGCTGTTGTTTGAGGGAGAGGCACCAAATTTTCAGTATAGCATCTAGTGCCTCTCCCCAAAATAACCCCCAAGTTTCAAAAAGATTGGACCTGGGGGTCCAATTCTATGAGCCCCAAAGGAAGGTGCTCCTATCCTTCATTATTTCCTATGGAAGGAAGGAATTGAAAAGGTGTGCCGTCCCTTTAAATGTGATGGCCAGAACTCCCTTGGAGTTCAATGATGCTTGTCACAGCCTGGATCTTGGCTCCACCCCAATGTCTCCTGGCTCCGCCCCCAAAGTCTCCTGGCTCCACCCCCAAAGTCCCCAGATATTTCTTGAATTGGACTTGGCAACCCTACCACAGCATCCTCGCTTATAAGCGAGGGCGGAGCTATCCGGGGGGTGGGGCCAGGGAGGACGGGAGAGGGCCGAGGACAGCATAAAAGGCCAGAGGCTGAGAGGTCAGGGAGGAAACAGGCTGCTGCAACCAGAGGGCTGCCGAACGAGAGAGAGGGAGGAGCCCAAGTACAGCCGGGAAGGACAAGAGCACAGAGGGGTGAAGTAACCCAGCTCTGTCCTCCCGCATCCCGAGACCTCTGGGAAGCCTAAACGGGCCCAGGCCCAAGCCAGGCCACCAGGAGAGTAGCGGCCATGGCGGGGCGTGACGGGGGCCACCAGGGGCAGGACACCCTATATCTTGTTTCCTTCTGCATAACAGCTTGCTTTGCAAGTCTTGCTCAATTGCACAGGAGCTACAGAGGAAACCCCTCTATTTTTCTCCATTGGCTGAGGCTCCTCCCCTCCCCAGTCCCCTGGGGAAGGAAGGAAAGAGCCAGAGCTTCCTTTGCCCAGTTCCCTGGATCCCATGGGAGAAATACAAAGAAAGCACCCTTAAGACCAATGGGTGCTAATGTTTTAAGCAAGTTTTAAGTTTTCTTAAAATATATATTTGTGTTTGTCTGTGTTCTTTATAAATTTATATCTCTGCTACCTAATCTTAAATAGGAACACAGGCGGCCCAGCCCGACATGGCTCGGCCCAACCCAACATGTCCCGGCCCCTCAAGGTCTCAGGAGTTACAGAGCAAAACCTCTGTTTTTCTCCATTGGCTGAGGCTCCTCCCATCCCCAGTCCCCTGGGGAAGGAAGGAAAGAGTCAGAGCTTAATTTGCCCAGTTCCCTGAACATATCCCGGCCCCTCAAAGTCTCCTTTATGTCACATCTGGCCCTCATAACAAATGTGTTTGACACCCCTGTGTTAGAGCCTTGAGCCATTTTAAATGGTACACAGATGGGGCAATACTGCCTTGCCACCAGCAGGTGGGGCTGCTGCCTTGGCCTGCCTGGAACCAGTTTCGAGGTTCTCCTATAGCCCACTTTGACTCTGTGTTATACCATCCAGTGAGAAAAAGGTTCCCCCCCCATCTACCAATGCAGAAACGATGTTGTATTTGTTCAGAAAAAGTTGTTGAAACAGTCTTGCATATCCTTCTCCGCTGTGAACTTTATCAAGAGGAAAGATCGCGTCTAAATTACCCCACTTTCATCTAAGAACATAAGAGGAGCCATGTTGGATCAAGCCAATGGCCCATCCAGTCCAACACTCTGTCACACAGTGGCCAATACACACACAAAACAGGTGCCATCAGGACATAAGAACATAAGAGGAGCCATGTTGGATCAGGCCAATGGCCCATCCGGTCCAACACTCTGTCACACTGAGTGGCCAATACACACACACACACACACACTGTGGCTAATAGCCACTGATGGACCTCTGCTCAATATTTTTATCCAGTCCCCTCTTGAAGCTGGTTATGCTTGTAGCCGCCACCACCTCCTGTGGCAGTGAATTCCACATGTTAATCACCCTTTGGGTGAAGAAGGACTTCCTTTGATCCGTTTTAACCTGATTGCTCAGCAATTTAATTGAATGCCCATTTCTTTTATTGTGAGAAAGGGAGAAAAGTACCTCTTTCTCTGCTTTCTCCATCCCATGCATAATCTTGTAAACCTCTATCATGTCACCCTGCAGTCGACGTTTCTCCAAGCTAAAGAGCCCCAAGCGTTTCAACCTTTCTTCATAGGGAAAGTGTTCCAAACCTTGAATCTTTCTAGTTGCCCTTTTCTGGATTGTTTCCAATGCTATAATATCCTTTTTGAGGTGCAGTGACCAGAATTGCACACGGTACTCCAAATTCAAACCCTTGGAGTTTTATATAAATTTTAGAACTGAGGTACTTCCTTCCTCCCTCCCTCTCTTCCCTCCTCCCTCCCTCCCTTCCCTCCTTCCTTACTCCCTTCCCTCCTTCCTTCCTTCCTCCCTCCTTCTCTTCCCTCCTCCCTTCCCTCCTTCCTCCCTCCCTTCCTTCTTTCCTTCCTTCCTCCCTCCCTTCCCTCCTTCCTCCCTCCCTCCTTCCTTCCTCCCTCCTCCCTCCCTTCCTTTCTCCCTTCCCTCCTTCCTCCCTCCCTTCCTTTCTCCCTCCCTCCCTCCCTCCTTCCTCCCTCCCTTCCTTCCTCCCTTCCCTCCTTCCTTCCTCGGAGGGTGCCGGGGCAGATTTCAGGGGGCTCCCTTGAGCACGCAGGCACACCAATGGGGCCTCTGGCCTTACACATTCAGCATAAGTCAGCGGCTACCTGACAGTACTTTTCCCCATCAGATTTCATAGAATCCTAGAGCTGGAAGGGACCTCCAGGGCCATCTAGTCCAGGAGTGGTCAAATTGCGGCTCGGGAACCACATGTGGCTCTTTCACACATATTTTGTGGCTCTCAAAGCCCCCACCACCTTGGAGAAGCCATTTGTCTCTTTAAACTGCTCCTCCAAGCCAAGTCAGCCAGCAGCTTGGAGAATGCATTTAAAGTTGCTTTCTTTTCACCTCCCCCTCCTCCCCCCATCTATTTTCCTCCCTCCCCCCTATGATGTTCATGTCTTGTGGTTCTCAAACATCTGACCCTTATTCTATGTGGCTCTTACGTTAAGCAATTTTGGCCACCTAGTCCAGAAGAGCCCCGTGGCACAGAGTAGTAACGCTGCAGTCCTGCAGTCCAAGTTCTCTGCTCACGACCTGAGTTCGATCCTGGCGGAAGCTGGGTTCAGGTCGCCGGTTGAAGGTTGACTCAGCCTTCCGTCCTTCCGAGGTCGGTCAAATGAGTCCCCGGCTTGCTGCGGGAAAAAGGTAGATGACTGGGGGAAGGCAAGGACAAACCACCCCGTAAAAAGTCTGCCGTGAAAACGTCGTGAAAGCAACGTCACCCCAGAGTTGGAAATGACTGGTGCTTGCACAAAGGACTACCTTTACCCTTTACCTTTACCTTCACAAATAAAAGGTAAAGGTAGTCCCCTGTGCAAGCACCAGTCATTTCCAACTCTTGGGTGACGTCGCATCACGACGTTATACGTGGTGGTTTGCCATTGCCTTCCCCAGTCCGCCCCCCCCCCCAGCAAGCTGGATACTCATTTGACCGACCTCGGAAGGACGGAAGGCTGAGTCAAGCTTGAGCCGGCTACCTGAACCCAGCTTCCACTGGGATCGAACTCAGGTCGTGAGCAGAGAGCTTCGACTGCAGTACTGCAGCTTTACCACTCAGCCTTGCTGTCAGATGGCCATCTAGCTTCTTGCTTAAAAACCTCCAAGGAAGGAGAGCCCCCCCACTTTCCTCTTTCAGGGCCAGCCTCGCCCCACTGGTAAACAGCCCACACTGATTATTTTTTGGGGAAGAGGAGCCTTTTTCAATCTTAAAGTCCTGGCCGGTGATAAAAATAGTTACAGCAGAACGCCATGACCTCAGGTTGCAATTATCGCTCCCGGCAAAAGGCAGCGAGGCTGCTCATCTGAATATGGAGGCAACTCAATAGCTGCATTGTGCCCAGGCACTGAGTTCAAGCTATAAAGAACACAGCTAAGAGGCAAACAAAACCAGTCGGACGAGATTTCTGACGGGGCGGGCGGCAACCCTAGGAGTGGTTTTGAAAAGCAACGGATTCTCTGACTGAGACGCCGAGCTCTCTTCATCGGATACAAGTTTGGAATGGAAATCCCCAAGTTCTCATATCCCTGTCGGAAAGTGGGAGGGAACATGACAAAGACAGGGCTCTAGATCAGGGGTGTCAAACGTTTTTGTTTGTGAGGGCCAGATCGGACATAAATGAGACATTGCTGGGCGGGGTCATATCAGGCCAGCCCATAGGTATACTTATTTAAGATTAGGTAGCCCCGTGGCGCAGAGTGGTAAAGCTGCAGTACTGCAGTCCTAAGCGCTGCTCACGACCTGAGTGCGATCCTGGCGGAAGCTGGGTTTTCAGGTAGCCGGCTCGAGGTTGACTCAGCCTTCCATCCTTCCGAGGTGGGTCAAATGAGGACCCAGCTTGCTGGGGGGAAAGTGTAGAGGACTGGAGAAGGCAAGGGCAAACCACCCCGTAAAAAGTCTGCCGTGAAAACGTTGTGAAAGCAATGTCACCCCAGAGTCGGAAACGACTGGTGCTTGCACAGGGGACTCCCCCCCCCTTTTTTAAACCTTTAGCAGAGATATAAACATATGGACATATGAAGCTGCCTTATACTGAATTAGACCCTCGGTCCATCAAAGTCAGTATTATCTACTCAGACTGGCAGCGGCTCTCCAGAGTCTCAAGCTGAGGTTTTTCATTCCTATTTGCCTGGACCCTTTTTAGTTGGAGATGCCGGGGATTGAACCTGGGACCTTCTGCTTACCAAGCAGATGCTCTACCACTGAGCCACCGTCCCTCCCATAAAGGACTTTATAAAGGACTTTATCCCTCCCATAAACTTTATAAAGGACACAGACAAACACAGTTCAAGATTTTTTTGTTTTAAAAAAAAAACCTAAAAACATTAGCACTTGTTGGTCTTAAAGGTGCTTTCTTTGTATCTCTCCCATGGAATTCAGGGAACTGGGTAAAAGAAGCTCTGGCTCTTTCCTTCCTACCCCATGGGACTGGGGCGGGGGGTGGGGTGGGAAGCCTCAGCCGACGGAAGGAAGAGAGGCTTGGCTCAGTAGCTCTGCTGTGCGATTGAGAGAGCCTAGCAAAGCAAGCTCTCTCCCCCCCCCCTTTCCTCCCCAAGAGAAAAACCTCAGCTAATGGAGAAAATAGAGGTTTTGCTCTGTAGCTCTTAAGCGATTGAGCAAGCCTGGCAAAGCAAGCTGATGTAGAAGGGAGCAAGAGAGAGGGAGAAGGAAGCAGACAAGAGCCAGTTGCTCGAGGGGTTTATAGGAGCCCTCCGGAAGCCTGATTCGGCCCCCCCAGCTGCATGTTTGACACCCCTGCTCTAGATGCAAAGGCGTAGGATACATAAACCTGCTGTTCAAGCAGACAGTTTGATATCCTCTGTGTCCAGCAGGGGTCAGCCATGTCTCATCGTCTGTCATGGAAACAGTGCAACAGAAAGCTCCAAAGTCAAATGGAAATTGGACAAGGGAGAAGTTGCCTCTTAAGTCGTGTGGGAGTGACCAGAATGTCATTCTCTGCTCTGGAAAAGTGCACTAAAGTATGCTTCAGTCAGACTGTTTCCACCTCCTTTGAGTAGGTCTGTCTGAGTAGAACGTGTGACCCACAGCCGCCTACCAAGATGAGAGACAAACAACCTCACCACATTTTCCCCTGCGCTGCGGCTGAACGTGTCTTTCCCCTTCCTTTCCTAGTTTCCCACCCTCCTTCGCCTCCAACTCATTCATCAAGTGTAGGTTGCAAATTTTTCCGGACTTCGTGTTAGTTTGGAGTTAGTTTGGTGTTAATTTGGAGCCAGTTTGGTGTAGTGGTTAAGTGTGCAGACTCTTATCTGGGAGAACTGAGTTTGATTCCCCACTCTTCCACTTGCAGCTGCTGGAATGGCCTTGGGTCGGCCATAGCTCTCGCAGGAGTTGTCCTTGAAAGGGCGGCTTCTGTCAGAGCTCTCTCACCCCCACCTACCTCACTTTGTTCTGTTTTCGCCAGGGGAACTGACTGCTGTGGTCCGGGGATTGCCTGCATTGCTGATGAGGATTTACTATGGCGTTCCTGCTATTATGCGTGCAAATTAGAGAAAGCTAGGAATTCTTTTGGCACTACTGGACCTGGGAAATTGTACAACACTTATAAGAATGGTCCCTGGAAGAAGGATCTGAGATCTTGTAATGTACTGAGTGACGAGACGGGTTGAAGGCAACATGCTTTATTTGGTGGTACATTACAAGAGAGAGAACACGCGGGCCGGGTCCTGCTTATATACATTTCCCGGAACTGCCCCCCAGTCTGACCAGTCCAATCCTGGCCAGTTAAATTCCCGCCACAGATCTTGATGGGCGGGGTGTCTAGCGAGCTACATCCGGGGACCCGTGGGTTTCCCCTGGTCGCCTCTGTAGCGATCGCACGCGGTACATTAGCTTACGTTTCAAGACATAACAGATCTTATGTTCTTATGTTCCGAAACGGCTTGCAAAGCGGACTGGTTCTCCATTGGACCGCCTACTTTTAATACCAGACTGAATGTTATTTAGTGGCTTTCAGCCACATAAGGACAGCAGGAGCACTGAGTAATGCAGGAGGTTTTAACTTGGTGATATGTACTGATATTATTCGTTTTGTATTTTGATACTTATTATTCACAAGAAGTTAAAATTGCATTTTACACGGAGAGCTTTTTCTTTTTGTTGTGGCACGGTCTGGGGATCGACTGTAATTCCGGGGCATCTCCGGGATGCCCCTGAAAGTTGGCGACTCTAGGTGCATGTTGGAGCCATTAAAAAGATGGAGACCCTCTTTGCAAGCCATGTCAGATGCAGTAAAAGATACCTCCCCCCCCCCCGGGGTCATTGCAAGGGTTTGGACTTCGTTCAAGGCGCAGCTCCCTTCTGGCCTGAGCGCAAGAGACCACGATCCCCAATCAAACCTTGGCAGGAAGGAAGCTCATTATCTGGTCCCTGATTGGGATACGGAGAGAGGAAGGCGGCTGGCGGCAGCGGAAGTGAGCAAAGAGCTTTTACAAGTCCCCGCAGAGCCATTAAGTGAGGCCTGGCAGGCGGCCGTGCTTGATTAGAAAGTTCTTCTTGTCCCCTAAAAGAAGAAACAGCATCTTGGCCTAATCAGCTGACCCGCCGGGCAAGAATTTGGACGCGGAGCGGGGGTGTCATGGGTGCTGGGGGCCCTGCAGAAGAAGCCGAGCCTGCAGAAGAAACTGTACCCCTGCCTCCTGCTGAAGAAGATCCCAGCCCCCCTGCCTCGCCCTCTCGGGTGGCTCGTGTGCGTGACCGCCTCCGTCAGGACCTCAGGGATCGGAGGAGGGCGGCACGCTCACGAGCAAGACGCTCCCTGAGCCCTGAGTTTTGAGAGGATTCTGGCCCTCCTAAGAGCAAGGATGCTTGAGTTGTAACAGGATCCTGGCTGCCTCCCAGAGCCAGCAATTAGCCCAAATGGGCAACAGCCAGCAGAGGGCTATATAGCTGTGGGCTTTGGGAGGAGGCTTTGTGGAAGCAACTAGTTATCTCCCTGACGTTCTAGCAGCCACTCTGGCTTAACTTTGGTTCTTGACTCCCTGACTTTGGCTTTTGACTTCTGGACTCCCTGACCTCGGCTTCTGGACCTCGGACCTGCGATACTTGCACAGCGATTTGGATTTGGCACCTTGGACACTCCTGCTTGCTGGCTACAGACCTCGGACTGCCTCTGGACTTTGCCTGACCCGGCCCCAGCCGTGACAGGGGGCACCTCTGATTTTTAGGTTTTTAGGTTGCATCTTCCATAAGAACATAAGAGAAGCCATGTCGGATCAGGCCAGTGGCCCATCCAGTCTATACAATGGGGTGTTCTTAGCATTGCCAGCTGTGGACTGGGAAACACTGACAGATTTGGGGGGTGGACCCTGGAGACTGTGGGGTTTGGGGTGGGGATTTCAGTGAGGTATAACACCAGAGAGTCCACCTTCGACAGTGCCATTTAAAAAAAAAAATTGGCCAGGGAAATCGATCTCTGTTGCTTGGAGATCAGATGTTATCCTAGACGTTCTCCAGCCGCTACCTGGAGACTGGCAACACTAGGTATTCCCAGCAAGCCTCCGCTCCCTTTAAGTAGGGTTGCCAGATCCAACTCAATAAAATATTTGAGGACTTTGGGGGGTGGAGCCAGGAGACTTTGGGGGTGGAGTCAGGTGCAAGCACAATTTACGGTAACTCCAAAGGGAGTTCTGGCATCGCATTTGAAGGGACCGTGCTCCTTCTAAATGCCTTCCCTCCCTTTGGAATAATGAAGGACAGGGGCACCTTCTTTGGGGGAATCATAGAATTGGACTCCCTGGTGCAATCCTTTTGAAACTTGGCTGGTGTTTTGGGGGGCGGCACTGGATGCTATGCTGAAAATTTCATGCCTCTACCTCAAATAGCAGCCTCTCCAGAGTCCCAGATAACCGCCGATCAATTTTCTATTATACCCTACGGGAATCGGCCTCCATAGGGAATAATAGAGTGCTCAGCAGACATTTCCCTCCCCCCTCGCTTTCTGATGACCCTGAAGTGTGGGGGGGGGGCTCCAAAGCAGGGGATTCCCTGCCCCCACCCCGGAAATTGGCACCTCTAGGCACAAAACCTCAATATGTTGATCCCTTCTGTAACGTACTCGAAGCGGAGACGAGAGTAGGGCAACATGGTTTATTAGGAGCACGTTGCAAGAGAGAGAACCCGCGGGCCGGGTCCCACTTATATACAATCCCCGGTACAGCCTACAGGGTTGGTCAGGCCAATCCTGACCCGTTGAACTTCCCGCCACAGCTGTTAATAGGCGGGTCGATTCGCGCCCTGCGCTGGGGCTTCTGGGACGGCCCAGTTGCCCCTGCGTCCGGTCGCATATTGTTTACTGATACACTACACCCCTCCCCCCCTGGTTAATGAACATAGTCTTGCAGATATGCGGGAGGTCGGCGCTCTCTGGTGGACCGTCTGGGGAGGTCCTGTGTGGGCGGCGCTGCCCCCGCATCTGATGCTGCGGGGGACCCTGGTGCGGACGGCGGCGGCCGGACTGGTTCTTCGGCACCTTCGGGCTCCGGCGGTTCCGGTGCTACCCGGGCCGGCGTTAGGGGTGATGGGGCCGCGTCCTCCGGTCGGTCCCCGCTGGGCTCTTCTCCGGCTCTTGCCTCATCTGTGTCCGCCAGTTCCTCTGGTAGCGTGCGGCGCCTCAATTGGTCTATGTGCCGCCGTAGTACCTGGCCCCCCTCAGTTGATATGTCGTAGTGGCGGGACCCGGTGACTCGTAACACTCGGCCCGCCACCCAATTGGCCCCCCTTGCGTAGTTCCGGGCGTAAACCGGGTCGCCCGCGAAGAAACCCCTGACTGCGTCCCGGACCTCAGGGCTCTCGCGGGTGTCTGACGCCCGGTCAGGGTGTAGTCTGTCCAGCCGGGTTATGAGCTTTCGCCCCATGAGGAGCTCGGCCGGGCTAACCCCTGTGACCGGGTTGGGGGTGATCCTATTGTCGAATAGGAATGCCGCTAATCGGTGGTCCCAGTCTCCCTGTACAATACGGCCCAGGGCTTCCTTGGTGGTGCGGACCATCCGCTCTGCCTGACCATTGGTGGCTGGGTGGAAGGGGGCCGACCTTATGTGCCTAATAAGGTATCGCTGGAGGAACGCCTGGAAGTCTGCGGACGTGAAAGCTGTCCCATTGTCCGAGACTATGGTGTCCGGGATACCGTGTGTGCTTAAGACCCTGCGTAATGCTCGGATTGCGGCTGCGGACGAGGTGGACCCTACGGGGATGACCTCCAGCCATTTGGTGTAGGCGTCCACAATTATCATGAAGATCTGCCCCTGGAATGGCCCCGCGAAGTCGAGGTGGAGTCTCGACCACGGTTTCCTGGTGGACTCCCACCTAGTGGCGGGGGCGCTGGGAGGCTCGGGCCGCGACTCCTGGCACGTCTGGCACCTGCGGACCCAACTCTCTATTTCCCCGTCCATTCCCGGCCACCAGACGTAGCTTCTGGCCAGGGCCTTCATGCGAACTATGCCGGGGTGGGTCTCATGGAGGGATTCTAGAACACGCCTTTGCAGCGGGGGCGGAATCACCACCCTACTCCCCCATAGTAGGCACCCCTTGTGTGCCGCTAGTTCCTCCCTCCTGACCTTATAGGGTTTGAAATCTTCCCCCATGTTCCCCTCTGGCCACCCCCTCACCACCCAGTCGAGCACCCGTGCAAGTGTCTTATGTTTCTGGGTAGCCTTGGCGACCTCCGCTGCGTGAAGGGGCGGCTCTGGGAGGCTTTCCATCAGCATGACCTGGTGTGCGGGGGCGGGGTCTGGGCCCGTTTCCGGAAGCGGCAAGCGGCTGAGCGCGTCAGCGTGACCCATAGCCTTGCCGGCCCGGTGTACCAGTGTGTAAGTGTAGGAGTTGAGGAATTGATTCCACCTCAACACGCGCTGTGACAGGATTTGGGGGGTTTGTCGATCTGGGGCCAGCAGACCTAAGAGGGGCTTGTGGTCCGTGGCTATGGTGAACCTCCGCCCGTACAGATACTCATGGAACTTGCGGACCCCCGCCACGATCGCCAGAGCCTCCTTGTCTATTTGTGCGTAATTGCGCTCTGCCGGTGTCAGTGTGCGGGAGTAGTACGCTACCGGCACCTCCCTCCCGTCCGGGAGTTGGTGCCCCAGGACTGCTCCCACCCCATACGGCGATGCATCGCAAGCCAAGATGACGGGGAGGCCCTCGTCAAAATGGTGGAGCACCGCGTTGGACACCAGAACGTCCTTGACCGCCTGAAACGCGGCGGCTTGTCGTTTGCCCCAAACCCAAGGGGCATTTTTATCCAGTAGGCGGTGAAGGGGCTCTGCTAGGGCTGCCTTGTGGGGGAGGAATGAGTGATAAAAGTTAAGGACCCCCAAGAAGCTTTGTAGCTCCGCTTTGCAGGTGGGGGCCGGAGCTTGCACGATGGCCCGTGTCTTTTCTTCCGTGGGGTGGATTCCCGCTGCGTCCACGGCGAACCCCAGGAACTCCACCCGCGGAACCCCCAGCAGGCACTTCTCCCTCTTGACTTTGAGCCCCGCAGCCTGGAATCGGCGGAGCACCTCTCTTTGGCGGTTGCCGAATTCTTCGGGGTCCGGGGCGGCGACTAAAACGTCGTCGAAGAACGGCTGGACTCCGGGGATCCCTTTAAGGAGAGCGTCCATTATACTCTGGAAGATCCCCGGAGCGACGCTTACCCCGAACTGTAGCCTCCTCACCCGGAAAGCCCCCCTGTGCGTTACTATCGTCTGGGCCTCGGCCGTCTTATTGTCTACCGGGAGCTGTTGGTAGGCCTGGGCCAGATCCAGCTTCCCGAAGATTTTAGACCCCGCGAGGGCAGCCAGGACGTGGCTCACCACCGGCACTGGGTAGGGGTTATCCTGCAGTGCCCGGTTTATCGTGCATTTGTAGTCTGCACAGATCCGCACCTCCCCGTTGGGCTTTAGTGGGGTTACGATGGGGGTCTCCCAGGGGGCGTAGTCCACTGGCTCCAGGACTCCCTGGGCTGTGAGGCGGTCTAGTTCGGCCTCAATTTTGGGCTTTAAGGCGAACGGAACCCTCCGTGCCTTGAGCCGAATCGGCCTGACCGTGGGGTCTAGGGGCAGGGAGATGGCCGGGCCCTTGTAGCTTCCCAGGGACCCGTCGAATACTTCGGGGAACTCTTTGCAAATCTCCCCGAACCCGCTGGGCGTTAAGGTTTGCCCCACCCCCTCCACGCGTATCCCCAAGGGTTTGAACCAATCCAGCCCCAGCAGGGTGGCAAGTTGGCGCTTTACCACCAGGATGTCCAGCGGCCCGTAGAAGGACCCCCTCTCGACTTGCACCCGCGCCCACCCCGCAATTTGCACCGGGTTCTTCTGAAAGTCCCGGAGTATGAAGTTCGCCGGCCGTAGTTGCAGCCGCTGCCGGGGGCACAGTTCCCTCAGGGTCTCCTCCGCTATGAGGGAAATGGAGGAACCTGAGTCCACCTCCATTTGGCAGGGGTTCCCTTCGATGAGGACTGCCACTTTAATTTTATCGGGGGTGGCGTGGGGCAAGTTCAGTACCTGTAGGGACGTGGAGTCTGCTGAGTGGGACTCCGCTGACTCGTGGTGCGTGGTCGGCCTCCGGCGGTTGAGCTTGGCCCGGCAAGCCCTGGCGATGTGGCCGGTCTTCCCGCAGCTCCGGCAGTCCCAGGTCCGGTACTGGCAATCTCTCCGATCGTGGGAGTCGCCGCAGCTGGCGCACTTGGTGGCCGGAACCCTCTCCGACGCTGGTGGTCGATCGGCCGCTCGGGGGCGTTGGGCCGCTCTGTTGGGTGGGCCGGCGGGGCGACGCAGCTGGTAGGCTTCTCTCTCCTCCATGCGGTCGTGGTCCAGCTCCTCGTGGTGGACGGCGTCGGACCGGGTCTTGGGAAAAGTCCTGGAGGTCCTCTCGAACGCCACCGCTTCGCTGAAGGCGCTCTGGAGGGTGAGCTCTTCTTTTGCGAAGAGCTTCTGTTGGAGCCTCTCGTCGCGGAGGCCCCACGTAAATCTGTCGGCCAGGGTGTCTTCCAGCTGGGGGAAGCTGCAGTTCCCGGCGATCTTGCGGAGGGCCGCCAGATAGTCGGCGGCCGATTCTCCTGCCGCCTGGTCCCTCCTGTGGAACAGGAATCTGCGAGCCACCCGGGAGGGCTGCGGCAAGAAGTGGCCCGTGAGGAGTCTGATGATCTCCTCGTAGGATTTCTCCGCCAGGCGGGCGGGCGCCGAGAGACCCTTTGCGATCTCGAACGTGGCAGGCCCGCATACGCTCAGGAGAACATCCCTCTTTGCTCCGGCGTCGGTGACCTTGTTGGCCCGGAGGTAGAACTCGACCCGTTCCGAGTAGGACTCCCAGCCCTCTGGATTTGCAGGGTCGAAGGCCTCGAGGTAGCCGGTGATTCCGCCCTGGTTGGCCATGGTGGCGGCGGCGGTCGCGACCGGTCGTTCGTTGCCCACGATCTACACCTTCCTTTCAGTCACGAATACCCAATTCATCTTCCTTAGTGTAATGCAGTCCCCGGCTTTTGTCCCAGGCCAAACGATGAAGCAATTCAAAATATTGGTGCGTCAGAAGGCCCTGCCAGGCAAACACACACAAACGGTTTGACTTGGAGGCCTCTTCTCGTGCATGATGGAAATGAGATTCCAGAGCGGTATCAGATGCTGCCACTTGGAAACCGGCAGCTCTCCCTTTCGAGAGCCAGTTTGGTGTCATGGTGAAGTGTGCGGGCTCTTATCTGGGAGAGCCGGGTTTGATTTCTGACTCCTCCAGTTGCAGCTGCTGGAATGGCTTTGGGTCAGCCATAGCTCTGGCAGGTGTTGTCCTTGAAAGGGCAGCTTCTGTGAGAGCTCTCTCAGCCCCACCCACCTCACAGGGTGTCTGTTGTGGGGGAGGAAGGGAAAGGAGATTGTGAGCCACTCTGAGACTCTTCCGAGTGGAGGGTGGGATATGAATCCAATATCATCATCATCTTCTTCTTCTTCTTCTTCTTCTCCTTCTCCGCTTGTTGTACATGTGGTTGGAATCGTATCTATGATATGGAGTGCTCGCCTGGCTCATTGGAGCCTGTAGGACTGAGCTTGGGGACTCGGGAACAATAAGCAGCAGAATCCAAATCCCTGCTGCCCTGCTCCAATCACGGGCCCCCTGCTGGTTTGAATGTTCCAATAGCACAGGGGTGGCTGACGGTGGCTCTTGAGATTTTTTTTTTGCCTACAAATCCCGTCAGCCCCAGCCAGCATGGCCAATGGCTCGGGCTGATGGGAGTTGTAGGCAAAAAAAACATCTGGAGAGCTACCCTTGGCCACCCCTGCAATAGCATGCTAGTGCGGGAACCTTGAGTGTTGGCTTAGCTCTCCAGTCTTTTGAGGTAGCGCTATACTATGCTGTATCTAATAAAAGAGCTATGGTCACTACCACCTCGCTTCATCATTGCATGGAACCCACTGCATTATACAGCTCATGAGTCATTCCTTCCTCAGTTTCCCCCCATTCTATCCCCCTATCCCCCCACTCACCAACTGCAAGGTTCCAGCAAGCCAGAAAAGGAAACAGGCAGTTCATACTGTGAGAAGGAGAAGTGTGGTCATAGAATCATAGGCCGTTTTCGCACTTAGCGTTTGCTCCCCTTTTTCCGCGGCGCAATTATGTCCAGATCATTTTTCTCGTTTTCCCACTAGTGACTCTTTGAGGAGTCGCCTTCCCTGAAGCCCCGGCTCAAATCGTTTTCCCACTGGCATCGGCTTGAGTCCGATGCCCTGTCAATCATTTTTTTTTTAAGCGCAAGTCTGGTTGCGTAATGACGTACTAACGTACTAACGTAACATCGAGCTGCTGCCTCCCCTTCTTTTCGTGGACAAACCGCATCACGTGTGCTGCTGCTGCTTATGGATTGGCTGCAGCTGTAGAATCCTCCACAGCCCTTCATGTATTAACAGAAGCATTCACAGTGGAGAATCCTAGCACTAGATTCCCCCCCCCCCCAAATTCTGAAGCACTAGATCCCCCCCCCAAATTTCCTCCGCTCTCTTTCCCCTCCCCGGCTGGCCCTTGCAACGGGGACCTGACTGATTCCTGCTGCCAGAGCTCCCCCCCCCCCCGCTCCATTCTCTCCTTCCCCTTCTGTGGCGCGTGTGAGGAGCTCGCTCGCGTCTACTTTCTAACCGAGCGGAATGTAGCCAGGGAGAAGAATGCAGGACTCCAACTTCCCATTTTATACATGGCGATTTTGTGCAGGTCCAGAAATCCTGGTGGCACAGCTGAGGGAGGCATTCCCTTCTTAAAACACACACACATGGACGCTTTGGCCCGCACCGGCACTACATTCCCCCCCCCCCCAGCAATGGTCGTTTTCGCATTATCGAGATAACGCAACAGCGGAATAACGCAACTAAAGTCAATAATGAAAAAAAATTCTAATGAAACCAATTGAAGTGCCAATTGAGGCTATTCCAGGAGGGTTTTTTTTTTTCTATTTGTTAATTTCGAAATATCGCTATTACGCAAAACTGTGAAGTTTAAAAAAAAAAAATGGCCGTGCCGGCACTTTGGGGAAGCGCCGCGAAATGCTGATGATTGGCCAAGCGGGTGGATGGGGTGGGAGGACGGAAAGGGAGAGGGTGACGCCCCCAAAGCAGTCGATCCGGCGTGGATGGATTTCGCACAGGAAACTCCGCTGAGTGGATCCGGAGTGGATCCGGAGGTTTTCGGAAACTCCGGCAACTTGCTGAAAAACATACTCCGGCGTAAAATCCCTGAAGCGCCAGAGCAAAGCGCAGCGCCGGAGCAACATGTGCGAAATCCAAGAGAAGATCCGGAGGTAAATGGGGCGCTACGCCGGAGCAAACGCTAGTGGGAAAACGGCCATAGAGTTGGAAGGGACCTCCAGGGTCATCTAGTCCAACCCCATAGAAGAAGGAGAAGAAGAAGATGATATTGGATTTATATCCTGCCCTATACTCTGAATCTCAGAGCAGTCACAACCTTCTTTACCTTTCCTCCCTCCCACAACAGACGCCCTGTAAGGTAGGTGGGTCTGAGAGAGCTTTTACAGCAGCTGCCCTTTCAAGGACAACACCTGCCAGAGCTCTGGCTGACCCAAGGCCGTTCTAGCAGCTGCAAGTGGAGGAGTGGGGAATCAAACGCGGTTCTCCCAGATAAGAGTCCGCACAGTTAACCACTACACCAGACTGGCTTGGAAGGAAGGAGCAGAGACACATGGTGCTATGGGGATTTCTCTACAAGTTTTGAGCCCAGCAGGAAGGTACAATGAAAACTAGAGAAGAAGAAAAAGACTGCAGATTTACATCCCACCCTCCACTCTGAATCTCAGAGCGGCTCACAATCTCCTTTATCTTCTTCCCCTTCACCAGTGGGGAGTCAAACCCGGTTCTCCCAGATAAGAGTCCGCACACTTAACCATTACACCAAACTGGATCTCGGGAAGCAAAGATTCTGGGAAAGATGTCGGAATGGCTCCACTATTCCTCAGATATTGGCCTTACTGTACCATTTGCATCTAGCCTGGCCACGGAGTGTCTTTCTAAAGGGAGGGACAGTGGCTCAGTGGTAGAGCATCTGCTTGGTAAGCAGAAGGTCCCAGGTTCAATCCCCGGCATCTCCGACTAAAAGGGTCCAGGCAAGTAGGCGTGAAAAACCTCAGCTTGAGACCCTGGAGAGCCCCTGTCCGTCTGAGTAGACAAGACTGACTTTGATGGACCGAGGGTCTGATTCAGTAGAAGGCAGCTTCATATGTTCAGATGTTCAAAGTGAGTTTCAGAGGGCAGCCATGTTGAAGAAAAAGACTGCAGATTTATATCCCACCCTCCACTCTGAATCTCAGAGCAGCTCACAATCTATCTTCCTCCCCCACAACAGACGCCCTGTGGGGTGGGTGGGGCTGAGAGGACTCTCCCAGCAGCTGCCCTTTCAAGGACAACCTCTGCCAGGGCTATGGCTGACCCAAGGCCATTCCAGCAGCTGCAAGTGGAGGAGTGGGGAATCAAACCCGGTTCTCCCAGATAAGAGTCCGCACACTTAACCACTATACCCAACTGGATCTCATTACACCAAACTGGATCTTGGGAAGCAGAGATTCTGGGAAAGACGTCGGAATGGCTCCACTATTCCTCAGATTGGCCTCACCGTACCGTTTGCATCTAGCTGGCCATTGAGTATATTTCTAAAGTGAGTTTCAGAGGGCAGCCATGTTGAAGAAAAAGACTGCAGATTTATATTCAACCCTCCACTCTGAATCTCAGAGTCTCAGAGCAGCTCACAATCTCCTTTATCTCCCTCCCCCACAACAAACGCCCTGTGTGGTGGGTGGGGCTGAGAGGGCTCTCACAGCAGCTGCCCTTTCAAGGACAACCTCTGCCAGAGCTAGCCTATGGCTGACCCAAGGCCATTCCAGCAGCTGCAAGTAGAGGAGTGGGGAATCAAACACTGTGTGGTAGGTGGGACTGAGAGAGCTCTCCCAGAAGCTACTCTTTCAAGGACAACTCCTGCAAGAGCTATGGCTGACCCAATTCCATTCTAGCAGCTTAGGGTTGCCAATCCCCAGGTGGGGGCAGGGGATCCTCCGGTTTGGAGGCCCTCCCCCTACTTCAAGGTCGTCAGAAAGCAGGGGGGAGGGGAGGGAAATGTCTGCTGGGAACTGTATTATTCCCTATGGAGATTTATTCCCATAGAAAATAATGGAGAATTGATCGGCAGGTATCTGGGGCTTTGGGGAGGCTGTCTTTTGAGGTAGAGGCACCAAAGTTTCAGTATAGCATCTAGTGCCTCTCCCCAAAATACCCCCCAAGTTTCAAAAGGATTGGACCAGGGGGTCCAGTTCTATGATCCCCCGAAGAAGGTGCCCCTATCCTTCATTATTTCCTATAGAAGGAAGGCATTGTGCTGGCCAGAACTCCCTTGGGAGTTCAGTTACGCTTGTCACAGCCTTGCTCCTGGCTCCACCCCCAAAGTCTCCTGGCTCCACCCCCAAAGTTCCCAGATATTTCTTGAATTGGACTTGGCCATTGGCCTGATCCAACATGGCTTCTCTTATGTTCTTATGTGACCCAGAATGTTGGACTGGGTGGGCCATTGGCCTGATCCAACATGGCTTCTTTTCTGTTCTTATGTCTGGGAAGTATGCTTTGTATTCTTAGTGCTTGGGGGGCTCGCAGTGGGAGGAATTCTAGTGTCCTGGCCCCACTGATGGACCTCCTGATGGCACTTGGGTTTTTTGGCCACTGTGTGACAGAGTGTTGGACTGGATGGGCCACTGGCCTCATCCAACATGGCTTCTCTTATGTTCTTCTGTGACCCAGAGTGTTGGACTGGATGGGCCATTGGCCTGATCCAACATGGCTTCTTTTATGTTCTTATGTGACATAGAGTGTTGGACTGGATGGGCCGTTGGCCTGATCCAACATGGCTTCTCTTATGTGACACAGAGTGTTGGACTGGATGGGCCATTGGCCTGATCCAACATGGCTTCTCTTATGTTCCCATTTCTCCAAAACTTAAACTGACAACTCAACAGCACCTCTCCACTGCCTGAGAGGAGGACAAAGGAGGAAGGAGGGTGTTAGCCTAGACTAGAGGTGGCCAAACTGTGGCTCGGGAGTCACATGTGGCTCTTTCACACATATTGTGTGGCTCTTCGAAGCCCCCGCTGCCCCACTGGCTGGCTTGGAGAAGGCAGTTCTCTCTTTAAATCACTTCTCCAAGCCAAGGCAGCTGGCAGCTTGGAGAATGCATTTAAAGTTAAAGTTGTTTTCTTTCCACCCTCCCTCCTCCCATCTATTTGCTTCCCTCCTTCCCTCCCTCCAGATGTTTATTCTTTGAGGCTCTTACATTAAGCAAGTTTGGCCACCTCTGGTTTATACTAACTTGCCTGGGACAGATGTTAGTCTGGCTGGTTTGAAATTTCCTGGTTCCCCTCTGGTTCCGTTTTTAAAAAGTGGTGTCACATTTGCTGTTCTCCAATCTTCTGGTTTAGGGGATGAATTTAGTGATAGGTTTCTCTCCCCAATGTTATTGGAAACTCCTGGAGATTAGGGGATTGAACGTGAAGACGAGTGGGACTTCAGTGCATACTATCCCACAGAGTCCCCCCTCCAAAGCAGCCCTTTCCTCCAGGGGAACTGATCTCTGAGTCTGGAGAGGAGCTGGAATTCTGAGGGATCCCCAGGTCCCCCCTGGAGGTTGGCATCCCTGAACCTCAGTGGGGCACAAGGCCACAGAGTCCCCCCTCCAAAGCAGCCCTTTCCTCCAGGGGAACTGATCTCTGCAGTCTGGAGAGGAGCTGGAATTCTGAGGGATCCCCTGGTCCCACCTGGAGGCTGGCATCCCTGAACCTCAGTGGGGCACAAGGCCACAGTGTCCCTCCTCCAACGCTGCCCTTTCATCCAGGGGAACTGATCTCTGTAGTGTGGAGAGGAGCTGGAATTCCAGGGGATCCCCTGGTCCCCCCTGGAGGCTGGCATCCCTGAACCTCAGTGGGGCACAAGGCCACAGAGTCCCCCCCCCCCCTCCAAAGCAGCCCTTTCCTCCAGGGGAACTGATCTCTGCAGTCTGG
Organism: Heteronotia binoei; assembly: GCF_032191835.1. Taxonomy (NCBI): domain Eukaryota; kingdom Metazoa; phylum Chordata; class Lepidosauria; order Squamata; family Gekkonidae; genus Heteronotia; species Heteronotia binoei. The sequence continues at coordinate 7,113,425 of NC_083235.1, read as the reverse complement.
AGAGGAGCTGGAATTCCAGGGGATCCCCAGGTCCCACCTGGAGGCTGGCATCCCTGAACCTCCGTGGGGCACAAGGCCACAGAGTCCCCCCTCCAAAGCAGCCCTTTCCTCCAGGGGAACTGATCTCTGCAGTCTGGAGAGGCGCTGGAATTCCGGGAGATCCCCAGGTCCCACCTGGGGGCTGGCACCCCCAGCAGGGCAGCCCGGCTGAAGCTTCTTGTGGAGAGGACAGGACGCCTTTCCCCTTCGTCTGCAGCACTGAAAGGGTTAAACCCACCGAGCTGATTGCTAGAGAGGCCGAGCAGGGACGTGGGGGGGGGGCGGGCACTGAAAGGCTCTTTTCCGGGGATGGGGAAGGCTTTGCTTCTGAAGGCGGGAGGCGAGCAGGACGGGCTGCAGAGCTGCAACAGCCGGGTTCCCTTCCAGGTGAGTCCTTTGGGGATGATCAGCTTTGAGTTCCTGGAAGGGATCTTGGCCACGGGTGGCTGATAGGGTTGCCAAGTCCAATTCAAGAAATATCTGGGGACTTTGGGGGTGGAGCCAGGAGACAGTGGGGGTGGAGCCAGGAGCAAGGGTGTGACAAGCATCATTGAACTCCAAAGGGAGTTCTGGCCATGACAGTTAAAGGGGCTGCACACCTTTTCAATGCCCTCCCTCCACTGGAAATAATGGATGGGGCGCCTTCTTTGGGGGCTCATAGAACTGGACTCCTTGGTCCAATCCTTTCGAAACTTGGAGGGTTGTTTGAGAAGAGGCATCGGATGCTATGCTGAGAATTTGGACCCCCTACCTCAAAAAGCAGCTCCTGCAGAGCCCCAGGTACCCATGGATCAATTCTCCATTCTACCCTATGAGAATCATTCATTTTCCATAGGGAATAATGGAGTTATCAGCAGATATGTCTCTCCCTCTGCTTTCTGATGACCCTGAAGTGGGGGGAGGGCTTCCAAACAGGGGGATCCCCTGCCCCCACCTGGGGATTGGCAACCCTACTGTTCATTTCTTCAGGTATTTTATTATCTGAAGAAGTCGGGCGTGATCCGTGAAAGCTACAGCCCTGACACAAATTCCGTTCGCCTTTAAGGCGCTCCTGGCCTCCTGTTCTTTACCAGGGGTCGGTTTCCGTAGAAAAATACGTGGTGGGGCTTATTAGCATAATTCATTAGCATATGCGCCCCCCCCCACCAGCCAAAAGCAACCAACGCAAGAAAGGAGAGCCCTGGGTGAGTGAGGCCTGTTTGGCTGGCTAGAGATCCAGCCAGTCCAAGCAGGCCTCGCTAGCCTGGGGCTCTCGTGGGCTGCCCCCTCTCCAGTCAAAAGGCCAGCAAGCCACCCGCTGCCCAAAATCACGTAAGAAGTGGAGAAAGGGTGGGGTGGGCTTCTCCACGGGTTCATGAGGGCTGCTGGGGGTGTGGCAAAGCCCCTGGTGGCTGGCTGGCTGCCCGCTCTCCTCATGCGGGGATTGTTATGCAGCTGCACCTCCTATTCCATGGACAAGGGAGGTGGGGAGGAGGAGGGGGAACCCTCAGAAAGGTTCAGAATTCAAGGCCTGCTCTTTACTAATGCACGCATTCGGCATTCTGCAACCCCTTTTGGGGTTTCCCTTAAGACTTAGCCCCAGGACAGACTGAGCCAACGGAATGAGAGGCGAAGCTGGGTCACATCCTTGAAGAGCCAAAGAGAGACGTTAACTTTCCCAAAAAACCACGGAGGCATCTCTGAAATTATGGCTCGGTTTATCACAAGCCTTGAATTCATCAGGAGCTCACAGGAGTGCAGCTCCTGAACCTTTCTGAGGGTTCCCCCTCTTCCTCTCCACCTACCTCCTCCGCAGGGTTGCCAAATCCAATTCAAGAAATATCTGGGGGCTTTGGGGGTGGAGCCAGGAGACTTTGGGGGTGGAGCTGGGAGACATTGGGGTGGAGCCGGGAGCAAGGGTGTGACAAGCGTCATTGAACCCCAAGGGAGTTCTGGCCATCACATTTAAAGGGACAGCACACCTTTTTAAATGCCTTCCTTCCATAGGAAATAATGAAGGATAGGGGCACCTTCTTTTGGGGCTCATAGAATTGGACCCCCTGGTCCAATCGTTTTGAAACTTGGAGAATATTTTGGGGAGAGGCACTGGATGCTACACTGAAAATTTGGTGCCTCTACCTCAAAAAACAGCCCCCCCCCAGAGCCCCCGATACCTCCAGATCAATTCCCCATTATACCCTATGAGAATCGATCTCCACATAGGGAATAATGACGTGGCCAAAAAACATCCCCCCCCCCCCGTTTCTGGCGACTCTGAAGTGAGGGATTGGCATCTCTACTCACGAGTTGCTGCCAACTTCTTCAAAGTAGCACAGACACCCCATCCCAAGAGGAAGCCTTTCCAATCAGGGACTGAAGCCTCCGGAGGTGGAAAGTCACATGGTGGCTGTGGGGGCGGGGCTTCCCCTCACAGGGCAGCTGACTGGGGGGTTTGAAGGAGCCTGGGAAAGCGGGAGAACCCCTGCTGGGACCCGGGGATTAGCAAGCCATTGAATAGGAGGTACAGCTGCATAACAATCCCTGGATTAGGAGAGCGGGCAGCCAGCCAGCCACTAAGGGCTTTGCCACGCCCCCAGCAGTCCTCATTAACCCTTGGAGAAGCCCACGGTGCCGTTTCTGATGTGATTTGGGTGACTGGTGGCTTGCTGGCCTTTTGACTGGGGGGGGGGTAGCCCAGGAGAGCCCCAGGTGGGCGAGGCCTGCTTGGGCTGGCTGGATCTCTAGCAGGCCTCACTCGCCTGGGACTCTCCTTTCTTGTGTCAGGTTGCTTTGGGCTGGTGGGGGGTGGTGGCGGCATATGCTAATGAGTGATGCTAATGAGCTCCACCGCCTATTTTTCTACAAAACGACCCCTGGTTTGTCGTATGGAAAAATGATATTCAACCTCGTCTACAAACCACAAAAAGCACTTTTGTTCTGATCCACAAGGGCAATGCTCATGCATCTCCAGAGCATGTGCTATTGGATTTCTATCCCACCCTATACTCTGAATCTCAGAGCGGTCACAATCTCCTTTACCTTCCCCTGCCCCCCACGCACACACACAACAGACACCCTGTGAGGTGGGTGGAGCTGAGAGAGCTCTCCAAGAAGCTGCCCTTTCAAGGTCACCTCTGTGAGAGCTATGGCTCACCCAAGGCCATTCCAGCAGGTGCAAGTGGAGAAGTGGGGAATCAAACCCCGAGAGGTGGGTGGGGCTGAGAAAGCTCTGACAGATGCTGCCCTTTCAAGGATACCTCTGCGAGAGCTTTGGCTCATGCAAGGCCATTCCAGCAGCTGCAAGTGGAAGAGTGGAGAATCAAACCCGGTTCTCCCAGAGAAGAGTCCATGCACTTCACCACTACACCAAACTGGCTCTCGTTTTATTCAGAATGTAAGCTTTATACCCCGCCCTTCTCTCTGAATCAAGAGACTCAGAGCAGCTTACAATCTCCTGTATCTTCTCCCCCCACAATAGACACACTGTGAGGTGGGTGGGGCTGAGAGAGCTCTGACAGAAGCTGCCCTTTCAAGGACAACCATGCAAGAGCTATGGCTCACCCAAGGCCATTCCAGCTGGTGCAAGTGGAGGAGTGGGGAATCAAACCCTGAGAGATGGGTGGGGCTGAGAAAGCTCTGACAGAAGCTGCCCTTTCAAGGACAACTCTGCAAGAGCTACCCAAGGCCATTGCAGCAGGTGCAAGTGGAGGAGTGTGGAATCAAAACCTGATCAGAGTCCGCACACTTCACCACTACACCAGACTTAACCACTACACCAAAGTTTGCAATGTTTCATAGTGTATCTCCATTCTCTTTTGTTTTCCGTGTGACTTCGAAGGAGAGCCCCTGAAAAATTAATGGATACCCCTATAATAATGAATGAAAGCATGCTTCTTCCTTCAAAAAGACGCAATGTTCATTAGAAACTGACTATACCGCCCTGTGGTCGTGAGCTCCAGCTGTAGGCTTAGATAAGGGAACAGCCTCGTACAGGCCACTTGCTGTATATAGATAGGTAAGGAAACTTCGTCATGGAAATTTTACTGGAAGGAGTTGCAAGGGGGGGGCGGGGAATGTTGAATCAGATAAGCCTGGGGGCCTGCCGGCTTGTTTTTTGGTGTGAACAAAACTGGCTGTATTTAGAATGATTTTGGGGGGCCCATGGCCGACTGTGTCCTGCTTATGGTGCCATAAAGTAAACCTCTCTTCACACAGTAAGTGTGCGAACCTCATAAGAACATAAGAGAAGCCATGTTGGATCAGGCCAATGGCCCATCCAGGCCAACACTCCGTGTCACACAGTGGCAAAAAAACCTGGGTGCCATCAGGAGGTCCATCAGTGGGGCCAGGACACTAGAAGCCCTCCCACTGTGCCGCCCCGCCCCCAGCACCAAGAAGACAGAGCATCCCTGCCCCAAATATATACGTACACACACACACTGTGGCTAACAGCCACTGATGGACCTCTGCTCCATATTTTTATCTAACCCCCCTCTTGAAGCTGGCTATGCTTGTAGCCGCCGCCACCTCCTGTGGCAGTGAATTCCACATGTTAATCACCCTTTGGGTGAAGAAGGGCTTCCTTCTATCCATTTTAACCCGACTGCTCAGCAATTTCATTGAATGCCCACGAGTTCTTGTACTGTGAGAAAGGGAGAAAAGGACTTCTTTCTCTACTTTCTCCATCCCATGCATAATCTTGTCAACCTCTATCATGTCACCCCGCAGTCGACGTTTCTCCAAGCTAAACAGCCCCAAGTGTTTTAACCTTTCTTCATAGGGAAAGTGTTCCAGCCCTTGAATCATTCTAGTTGCCCTTTTCTGCACTTTTCCCAATGCTATAATATCCTTTTTGAGGTGCGGTGACCAGAATTGTACACAGTATTCCAAGGGAGACCGCACCCTCGATTTATACAGGGGCATTATGATACCTCGTTATTTCTCTGCTTCAACTGTCTCTCTTCTTTGCCCCAAAGTGAAGACTCTCTTCGTATCAAATTGACTGAAGGCATCTTTATCCATTCAGACGTGACCCCGGAGAAGGGGAAAGTGATGGAAGAGAAAAACCCAGAAGGACCTGGAACTGGCAAGACAGCGAGAAAAAGCCACTCTCCCACCCGAGCTGGGAGTACTCTTGAATTCTGGGAAAGCCCGGTGCCAGAGATCTGTGATCAGCTCACTTCAGTCTCAGATGTACATTGCCAGCGCTTCCGGCAATTCTGCTACTGTGAGGCTGATGGGCCCCGGGCAGTTTGCAGCCAGCTCCATGGACTTTGCAGCCACTGGCTGAAGCCAGAGAGGCGCTCCAAGAAGGAAATTCTGGACCTGGTGATCCTGGAGCAGTTTCTGACCATCCTGCCCCAGGAGGTGCAAGGCTGGGTCAGAGGATGCAGGCCGGAGAGCAGTTCCCAGGCGGTGGCCCTGGCTGAAGGTTTCCTCCTGAGTCAGGCAGAGGAGAGGGGGCAGGTGGAAGAGGTGAGGGGATTCCAGCCGGATATGTCAAATTCAAGCAAATCCGGCCTTCTCCAAGAGCTTTCCTGCCAGATAACTGTCTGAAGTCAGGAGTGGCCAAACTTGCTTAAGGCAAGAGCCGCATAGAATAAAGGTCAGATGTCGGAGAGCCGCAAGACGTGGATGTCGGATGTTGGAGAGAAGCAAGGAAGGCAGGCAAATGGGTGGGGTGAGGGAGGAGGAAGAGAAAGGTAGAAAGGAAGCAACTTTAATTTTAAATGCATACTCCAAGCCGCTGGCTGGCTTGGCGAAGTGATTTAGAGAGACAAATGTCTTCTCCAAGCCGGCTGGCAGGGCGGTGAGGGCTTCAAGAGCCACACAATGTGTGTGAAAGAGCCACATGGGACTCCTGAGCCACAGTTTGGCCAGCCCTGGTCTAAGTGTTAATCTTCCAAATGGGATATTGAACATTCTCCTTATCTTCTAGCTCAGGGGTATCAGACTCATTTTGTTATGATGGCCAGATCTGACTCAAATGTGACCTTTTTGGGCTGGGCCATGAGCGTTATAAAATGCAGTGCCAGGTAGCAGAGAGATGAACTTTATAAAGGACAGAGACAAACACAATTAAAGATTTAAAAAAACTTAAAATAAGACATACTTAAAACATTAGTACTCAGTCTTAAAGCTGCTTTCTTTTCTATCTCTCTGGTGCGATCCAGGGAACTGGGCCAAGGAAGCTTTGGCTCTTTCCCCAGGGGACCGGGGTGGGGGGGGGACCATCAGCCAATAGAAGGAAGAGAGGCTTGGCTCAGTAGCCCTGCACTGCAATTGAGAGAGCCTGGTCTTATAGGTGCTTTCTTTGTATCTCTCGCATGGAATTCAGGGAGCTGGGTAAAGGAAGCGCTGACTGTGGGGGGGGGGAGCCTCAGCCAATAGAAGGAAGAGAGGTTTGGCTCAATAGTCCCCTTTCCTCCCCAAGGAAGGAGCCTCAACCAGTGGAGAAAACAGAGGCTTTGCTCTGTAGCTCCTGTGTGATTGAGCAAGCCTTGCAAAGCAAGCTGTGATGCTGAAGGAAGCGAGAGAGAGAGAAGAAAGCAGATGACAGCCCGTTGTTCAGGAGCCTGATAGGAGCCCTTCGGGGGCCTGATTAGGCCCCAAGGCCACACATTTGACACCCCTGTTTTAGAGAATTTCTTATTTCTCCAGCTAACTTCCCAGGTCTGCTGATGGAAGGGTGCAGAGTCTGGAAGTGAGACCGGATCCATTCCTGGGTCTCTTTTCCACTCCGTCTCTTACCCCTCTCTCTTGGTCTTCTGTTTCAGGCGTCAGGACCAGGGCTGAAGACAGAACCTACCTTTTCTGGGGCAGAAAGAGCTTCCTTGGAGCAAGGGCAGAGGGCGCAGGTCCTGGAGTGTGCCCGAGATGCCCTCTCCTATGGTAAGAACTCACGGGGCCTGGGTGAAGTAGGGACATCCTGTGAATTTGCTGGGGAGAGAGTTCAGGTCAGGAAAAGAATTAAACCAGGGGTGGCCAAACCTGTTTAACTGAAGAGCCACATGGAATAAAGGTCAAACGTTTGAGAGCCACAAGACATGAACGTCAAATGTTTGAGAACCGGGAGGGAGGGAGGAAGGAAAATAGATGGGGGAGGGAGAGGCAGAAAGAAAGCAGCTTTAAATCTTTTTTAAAAAATTATTTTAAGAAGAAAGCAACTTTAACTTTAAATACATTCCCCAAGTCAGCCGATCGGGCAGTGGGGGGGCTTCGAGAGTCACACAATATGTGTGAAAGAGCCACAGTTCGGCCACCCTGAACCGAACACTTCATTACATGACACAGAGTTAATTTGCGGCACTCGGCGTCCACTAACTGCGATGAAGAGATTGGAGGGCAATTCCCCCCCTTCATTTAAATATTTGTCTCTCGCCTCCCTTCAAAAGAGGAACTCAGGGTGGCTCAAATGAGAAAAGGCCTGGGCAGAGCTCTTCAACCTGGTGAATAAAGGGAACCTCCATCTTTTGAGGCTGTGGAGATCTGGAAACCAGTTCCTAGAGCCCAATAACGATGGGGAAATGCGGCCTCTGTGCCCAGGCTTTTAAAGGCACCTGTCAGGCTGCTGTGGGAAACAGGGGGCAATGGCCTAGCCCCCCCACCCACCGGAGCTTCGGGGTGGGTTTTGCAGAGGGCCTTGGGGCAGCTGGGTCAGGTCAACATTGTGCCTGGGTGCAAACCTGGTTGTGACGTTAGCAGGACAACAGATTCCCGGAAAACTCATTCCTATTCCCCTCAAGTCCCTAGATGCGCTCCAGTCTTGACTGGGCCAAATGTGATGAACATAAGAACATAAGAGAAGCCATGCTGGATCAGGCCAATGGCCCATCCAGTCCAACACTCCGTGTCACATAAGAACATAAGAGAAGCCATGTTGGATCAGGCCAGTGGCCCATCCAGGCCAACACTCTGTGTCACATAAGAACATAAGAGAAGCCATGTTGGATCAGGCCAGTGGCCCCTCCAGTCCAACACTCTGTGTCACATAAGAGAAGCCATGTTGGATCAGGCCAGTGGCCCCTCCAGTCCAACACTCTGTGTCACATAAGAGAAGCCATGTTAGATCAGGCCAATGGCCCATCCAGTCCAACACTCTGTGTCACATAAGAACATAAGAGAAGCCATGTTGGATCAGGCCAGTGGCCCCTCCAGTCCAACACTCTGTGTCACATAAGAGAAGCCATGTTGGATCAGGCCAGTGGCCCCTCCAGTCCAACACTCTGTGTCACATAAGAGAAGCCATGTTAGATCAGGCCAATGGCCCATCCAGTCCAACACTCTGTGTCACATAAGAACATAAGAGAAGCCATGTTGGATCAGGCCAGTGGCCCATCCAGTCCAACCTTCTGTGTCACATAAGAACATAAGAGAAGCCATGTTGGATCAGGCCAATGGCCCATCCAGTCCAACACTCTGTGTCACACAGTGGCCAATATATGTGTTTGTACACACACACACACATACACACACACACATATATATATATACTGTGGCTAATAGCCACTGATGGACCTCTGCTCCATATTTTTATCCACTCCCTTCTTAAAGCTGGCTATGCTTGTAGCCATTACCACCTCCTGTGGCAGTGAATTCCACATGTTAATCACCGTAGATGGTGACATAGAATCCTAGAAGAGTTGAAGGGACCTCCAGGGTTGTCTAGTCCAACCCCCTGCACAGTGCAGGAGACTCGCAAATGCCCGGTGTTCCCTCTAAGCTGAGTTAGTGTGAGCTAGCTCACAGATTTTTAGCCTCCAGCTCGCACAGTTTTGTCCTAGCTCAGGAAAAATGGCCCCAGAACACAATAATTGATGCAGGAGATTTCAACTTTAATGCCAGGAGCTCACAACTGAACGCCAGGAGCTCACAAAGTAGAATTTTTGCTCACAAGACTCTGCATCTTATGCTTTTGTTTAATTCGATTTATACCCCGTCCTCTCCGCCGAAGCGGGCTCAGGGCGGCTTTCATCATATCATAGTATACTATGATCGCAATCACAAGATCAATAAAACCATTAAACAATATACCGTTGGTGCTAACAAATTAGATGTTACTCATATTCTCAGGGCAACAGTTGTTCCAGAATTCTCCTACGGTCGACTGAAGGCTTGCCGGAAGAGAGAGGTCTTACAGGCCTTGCGGAACTGAGCAAGGTCCCACAAGGCCCTAACCTCTTCCGGCAATTGATTCCACCAGGAGGGGGCTGCCACTGAAAAGACCCAATGCCTGGCGGTCGATAGTCTCGCCTCTTTCAGCCCGGGGATCACTAGGAGATGTTGAGATCCAGATCTCAGCACTCTCTGGGGAACGTGTGGGGACAGACGGTCCCTCAGGGAAACTGATCCTTGGCCATATAGGGCTTTAAAGGTGATAACCAGCACTTTGTAACGAGTCCGGTACACTATTGGTAGCCTCCCCCTAAATTCACAGGATCTTCACTGCTGTCAGATGGCCACCTAGCCTCTGTTGAAAAACCTCCAAGGAAGGAGAGCCCACCACCTCCCAAGGAGGAAGCCTGTTCCACTGAGGAACCGCTCTAAACTCACAAATCCCTCCCCCTAAATTCACAGGCTCTTCATGGCTGTCAGATGGCCATCTAGCCTCTGCTTAAAAACCTCCAAGGAAGGAGAGCCCACCACCTCCCGAGGAGGAAGCCTGTTCCACTGAGGAACCGCTCTAAACTCGCAAACACCTCCCCCTAAATTCACAGGATCCTCATTGCTGCCAGATGGCCATCTAGCCTACGTTGAAAAACCTCCAAGGAAGGATAACCCACCACCTCCCAAGGATGAAGCCTCTTCCACTGAGGAACCACTCTAAACTCACAGACACCTCCCCCTAAACTCACAGGATCCTCATGGCTGTCAGAGGGCCATCTAGCCTCTGTTGAAAAACCTCCAAGGAAGGAGAGCACACCACCTCTCGAGGAAGCCTGTTCCACTGAGGAACCCCTCTAAACTCACAAACCCCTCCCCCTAAATTCACAGGATCTTCACTGCTGTCAGAGGGCCATCTAGCCTCTGTTGAAAAACCTCCAAGGAAGGAGAGCACACCACCTCCCAAGGAGGAAGCCTGTTCCACTGAGGAACCGCTCTAAACTCACAAACCCCTCCCCCTAAATTCACAGGATCTTCACTGCTGTCAGATGGCCATCTAGCCTCTGTTGAAAAACCTCCAAGGAAGGAGAGCACACCACCTCCCAAGGAGGAAGCCTGTTCCACTGAGGAACTGCTCTAAACTCACAGATACCTCCCCCTAAACTCACAGGATCCTCATGGCTGTCAGAGGGCCATCTAGCCTCTGTTGAAAAACCTCCAAGGAAGGAGAGCACACCACCTCTCGAGGAAGCCTGTTCCACTGAGGAACCCCTCTAAACTCACAAATACCTCCCCCTAAATTCACAGGATCTTCATTGCTGTCAGATGGCCCTCTAGCCTCTGTTGAAAAACCTCCAAGGAAGGAGAGCCCACCACCTTCCAAGGAAGCCTGTTCCACTGAGGAACCGCTCTAAACTCACAAACACCTCCCCCTAAATTCACAGGCTCTTCATGGCTGTCAGAGGGCCATCTAGCCTCTCTTTAAAAACCTCCAAGGAAGGAGAGCCCACCACCTCCCAAGGAGGAAGCCTGTTCCACTGAGGAACCGCTCTAAACTCACAAACCCCTCCCCCTAAATTCACAGGATCTTCATTGCTATCAGATGGCCATCTAGCCTCTGTTGAAAAACCTCCAAGGAAGGAGAGCACACCACCTCCTCCCGAGGAAGCCTGTGCTAAGAGAACAGCCAATCAGACTGCAGGCCTCGGGATCCTGGAGACTCACGGAAGCACATTTCCAGCTCAGGCCTACTAACACAGCAAATCCATAACACTCTGTATCACGCAGAACGCCACCATTCCAGACGCGACATTTTGAAAGGGGCTCCGGGGTAGTTGGCAAGTGGCTATTTCCCCAGGGGCACGCAAGTCAGAGGGAATTGTCCCCCGCGGTAACCAGGCATTGAGCGGCAGGAGACACATACTGATTCCCTGCTAGCCTTGTCCCAGTCTTGCACTTCTCTGCGGCGCTTTTGTCTGATTCTGCACAAGCTGCCGCAGGGCTGCAGCTCGCCCCGCCTCTTTCCGGCGGCAAGCAGCAACCAGTTTTCAGAGGATCTTGCTTGCCACGGGAAAGAGGCAAGGCGAGTCGCAGACCCGCAGCAGCTTGCGTGAAATCGGACAGAAGCGCCGCGGAAAAGAGGAGCGTGAGACCGTGACAAGGCTGGTGGGGAATCAGCCATAGAGGCAAGGCATCGGTTCTTGGAAAGGATGCTGGGAGTCCTTATTCTTCCAGTGGGTAAATCCCTAAATCAGGGGTGGGGAACCTCCATCCTGAGGGCCGTATGCGGCCCTCGGAGTCACTTGGTGTGGCCCTCGGGGATTGCTGGGCCGAACCGAGCCATGTGGCAGCCTCCCTGGGGCCTGGCTGGCCAGCAAGGATCATGGGGCCCAGCTGTGCTGTGCAGCAGCCTCCCCAGGGCCAGGCAGGGATCACAGGGCCCAGAGGTACTGTGCGGCAGCCTCCCGGGGGCCTGATTGGCCGGCCAGAATTGCTGCAGGGCCTGGAAAAGTTACTGCCACAGTTCAGTTTGCACTTGATTATCCCAGAGGGTGTGGCCTAATATGCTAATGAGTGTGTGACCTAATATGCTAATATTAGGGGATGTGGTCTAATATGCTGCTGAGTTCCTGCTGGACCAATGTATTTGTCTAGGGCGGCAGGCCGTGTGTAAGTGCGCGCGCGCGCCAGATGAGGCTCTCCCCACATGACTTCAAATAGAAAAACAATTATTTGCTTTAATTTTGCTGGCCTGAATTGTTCTCCCTCGGCGGAGCACTGTTTTTTAAGTTGATAATTTTTTATGGCCAGCGAATGATGTTATAAATATCCATATGGCCCTTGGCAGAAAAAGGGTTCCCCACCACTGCCCTAAATCAATCAGGCGGTGGTGGTGGCTACTTGAAAGTAAAAAGGGAAGCCCTTCCAGAGAGTTGGGAACCCCTAGGAGGGCAGGGCAGAACGGGGCCTGTAGGCCTGTGCGGGCAAATTCATGAAGCAGGGTACAAGCAAGCAAACACACTTCCTTCCTCCTTTGTCTCCGTAACAGACAGCGAAGAGATGCTGTTGAGCTGTTGTCTTTCCAGAGATGTGGAAATAGCTGCTGCTCCTCCAACCCAGGTAGGAGAGATGAGCAGGGGAGACAACCTGGGCCCTTCCTCCTTTCTCAGGGGAGGGATTTTGCTCCTGCAGTTTCTGTGAGGAGTCTGGGTAAGAGAAGCTCTGAACTAGGGTTGCCAAATCCAATTCAAGAAATATCTGGGGACTTTGGGGGTGGAGCTGGGAGACTTTGGAGAGTGGAGCCGGGAGACTTTGGGGGTGGAGCCGGGAGACTTTGCAGGGTGGAGCTGGAAGACTTTGGGGGTGGAGCCGGGAGACTTTGGAGGGTGGAGCCGGGAGAACCTAGAAAAACTAGCTTTGCCTCCCTCCCCTCCCTCCCCAAGGGAGGAGCCTCAGCCAATGGAGAAAATAGAGGTTTTGCTCTGCAGCTCCTGTGCGATTGAGCAAGCTGTGATGCAGAAGGAAGCGAGATATAGGGAGAAGGAAGCAGATGACAGCCAGTTGCTCGGGGGCCTGATAGGAGCCTTTCGGGGGCCTGATTCGGCCCCCAGACTGCATGTTCGACACCCCTGTTTCGGGGACGGGCATGGTCAGCGGTTCTGCTTTCTGTGTCAGTGATCTCATTATTAGCTATATATTTGTTTCTCCTTTTCTATAAATGCGTTAAGTATCTGTTACTGTTGAGGCTGGTTTTTCGTGGATGCCTACTGGCTTTTTTCCTGCCCCACCTGGAGATTGGCAACCCTACTCTAGACGCTAATCCCTTTACCCGTCCAAAGTCGTATCCTATACCTTCCCAGACTGGTCCCTTCCAGGGCGCGATCTCTGCCGAGATCTCTGTTGAGGGAATCTGCTCTTTTCTTTCAGGGTTCCTTTTCCTTGGAGGAGGTGTCCGTTTCTTTCACGGAGGCAGAGTGGGCCTTGCTGGATCCGGGACAAAGAGCTCTGTACAGGGAAGTCATGCTGGAGAACTATGGGAATGTGGCTTTTCTGGGTAAGGATCCTTTCTAGGTGCCAGGCTATCAGGCTCCCAAGCAACTGGCTCTCATCTGCTTCCTTCTCCCTATATCTTGCTTCCTTCTGCATAATAGCTTGCTTTGCAAGGCTTGCTCAATTGCTTTTTTGCCACTGTGTGACACAGAGTGTTGGACTGGATGGGTCGTTGGCCTGATCCAACATGGCTTCTCTTATGTTCTTATGTTCTTATGAACTGCTCCCGCTGTGAGGAGCCATGAGTCAAAATACTGAATAGCAATACATCATTTTGCCGCCTGTCCTGCTACTTTGGGAGGGGCAGTGGCTCCCTGGCAGAGCCTCTGCTTGGAATGCAGAAGGTCCCAGGTTCAAGCCCCGGCATCTCCAGTTAAAAGGACCAGGCAGGAGGTGATGGGAAAGACCTTGACCTGAGACCCTGGCTCAGTGGCAGAGCCTCTGCTTGGCGTGCAGAAGATCCCAGGTTCAATCTCCGGCATCTCCTGTTAGAAGGACTAGGCAGGAGGTGATAAGAAAGACCTTGACCTGAGACCCTGGCTCAGTGGCAGAGCCTCTGCTTGGAATGCAGAAGGTCCCAGGTTCAAGCCCCGGCATCTCCAGTTAAAAGGACCAAGCAGGAGGTGATGGGAAAGACCTTGACCTGCTTGGAATGCAGAAGGTCCCAGGTTCAATCCCCGGCATCTCCAGTTAACAGGACCAGGCAGGAGGTGATGGGAAAGACCTTGGCCTGAGACCCTGGCTCAGTGGCAGAGCCTCTGCTTGGCAGGCAGAAGGTCCCAGGTTCAATCCCCGGCATCTCCTGTTAGAAGGACTATGCAGGAGGTGATAAGAAAGACCTTGACCTGAGACCCTGGCTCAGTGGCAGAGCATCTGCTTGGCCTGCAGAAGGTCCCAGGTTCAACCCCTGGCACCTCCCGTTAAAAGGACCAGGCAGGAGGGGATGGGAAAGACCTTGACCTGAGACCCTGGCTCAGTGGCAGAGCCTCTGCTTGGCATGCAGAAGGTCCCAGGTTCAATCCCCACCATCTCCAGCTAAAAGGACCGGGCAGGAGGTGATGGGAAGGACCCTGACCTGAGACCCTGGCTCAGTGGCAGAGCCTCTGCTTGGCATGCAGAAGGTCCCAGGTTCAATCCCCACCATCTCCAGCTAAAAGGACCGGGCAGGAGGGGATGGAAAAGGCCTTGACCTGAGACCCTGGCTCCCTGGCAGAGCCTCTGCTTGGCATGCAGAAGGTCCCAGGTTCAATTCCCAGCATTTCCATTTATTTAGAATTTATATTTGGAGACTGCCGTAGCCCTGAATCCACACGGCTCAGGGCGGTGAACAACATAAGGATAAACATATTGATAAATAATAGAACAATTTAAATCAGGGGTGTCAAACCCCTGAGTATCAGGCGCCCAAGCAACTGGCTCTCATCTGCTTCCTTCTCCCTATATCTTGCTTCCTTCTGCATAACAGCTTGCTTTGCAAGGCTTGCTCAATTGCTCAAGAGTTACAGAACAAAACCTCTATTTTCTCCATTGGCTGAGGTTCCTCCCTTGAGGAGGAGGGGGGGGGGGAGGGAGAGCTTGCTTTGCCACGCTCTCAATCGCACGGTAGAGCTACTGAGCCAAGCCTCTCTTCCTTCTATTGGCTGAGGCTCCTCCCCCCCACCCCCGCAGTTCCCTGGGGAAGGAAAGAAAGAGTCAGAGCTTCCTTTGCCCAGTTCCCCAGATCCCATGGGAGAAATACAAAGAAAGCACCTTTAAGACCAGTGAGTGCTAATGTTTTAAGTTTGAAAATATACATATATTTGTGTTTGTCTGTGTTCTTTATAAAAATTTATATCTCTGTCACCTATTCTTAAATAGGTACACACATAGCCCGACCCAACCTGACATGGCCCGACCCAACAAGGTCTCATTTATGTCAGATCCAGCCCTCAGGAGTTCGACACCCCTGATTTAAATAATACATAGAAACATTCTCATACAGTGTTATATCCTCCCAGAAGCATTTTTTACTTTTTACTTCCTTTCTTCCCTATATAAGAACGATCACTTTCTCTCTCTGTGAATGAAGCCAGAACAGAGACTATGATGGAGACAGGCAATGACCGTACATCCAGAAAAAAGCTGGAGAGTTCGTCAAGAGGATCCCAAAAGCAGATTTCTTTCCTAAATAATCTGGCTGAGAGTAAGTCTCCTTCACGGTTATGTTCAAGGGAACAGGCAAAGAATAGCCACGGGGGATTTCTGATTCACTTAGAACCATAGAGTTGGAAGGGACCTCCAAGGTCATCTAGTCCAGCCCCCTGCACAATGCGGGAAACTCACAAATACCTCTCCCAAAATTAACAGGATCCTCATTGCTGTCAGACGGCCATCTAGCCTCTGTTTAAAAACCTCCCAAGGAAGGACAGCCCACCAGCTCCTGAGGAAGCCTGTTCCATGGAGGAACTGCTCTAACGGTCAGGAAGTTCTTCCTCATGTGGAGCTGGAAACTCTTTTTGATTTAATTTCAACCCCTTGGTTCTGGTCCTACCTTCTGGGTCCACAGAAAACAATTCCACACCATCCTTTATAGCAGGGGTGGGGAACCTTTTTTCTCCCAAGGCCCATATGGATATTTATAACATCATTCACAGGCCATAAAAAATTGTCAACTTAAAAAATAGTGCTCCGCCAAGGGAGAACAATTCAGGACGGCAAAATTAACACAAATAATTGTTTTTCTATTTGAAGTCATGTGGGGGGAACCTAATCTGGCACACACACACACAGCCCGCCGCCCTAGGCAAATGCATAGGTCCAGGGCTTTTTTGTAGAAAAAGCCCAGCAGGAACTCAGTAGCATATTAGACCACATCCCCTAATATTAGCATATTAGGTCACACACTCATTAGCATATTAGGCCACACCCTCTGGGATAATCAAGTGCAAACTGAACTGTGACAGTAACCTTTCCAGGCCCTGCAGCAATTCTGGCCGGCCAGCCAGGCCCCCGGGAGGCTGCCGCACAGTACATCCGGGCCCTGTGATCCCTGCCTGGCCCTGCGGAGGCTGCTGCACAGTGCAGCTGGGCCCCACGATCCTTGCTGGCCAGCCAGGCCCCAGGGCTGCTGCCACATGATTCGGTTTAGCCCAGCAATTCCCAAGGGCCACACCAAGTGACCTCGAGGGCCGTATGTGGCCCTCGGAATGGAGGTTCTCCATCCCTGCTTTATAGGACAGCCCTTCAAGGACTTGAAGATGGTGATCCTATCACCTCTCAGCCGCCTCCTTTCCAGGCTAAACACTCTTTCTTCATAGTACTTGGTCTCCAGACCCCTCACACCGCTTAGCAACACTTTGTTTGGTACAATCATACAGCCTGCTGGTTAAGGCTGAGGGAAGCCTTCTGGAAGCCTGATATTGGGAGGCTCAGAGATTCCTTCTGGGCAAGAGCTCAGCTGTAGCTCTTGAGGGGAGGGGGTATGTTTTCTTAAGTACAAGATTTTGCATGGGATAGAGAAGGCAGAGAAAGACCTGCTTTTCTCCCTTTCTCACAATACGAGAACTCGTGGACGCTCAATGAAATTGTTGAGCAGCAGAAGAAGAATTGCAGATTTATACCCCGCCCTTCTCTCTGAATCAGAGACTCAGAACGGCTCACAATCTCTTTTATCTTCTCCCCCCACAACAGACACCCTGTGAGGTGGGTGGGGCTGAAAGGGCTCTCACAGCAGCTGCCCTTTCAAGGACAACCTCTGCCAGAGCTATGGCTGACCCAAGGCCATTCCAGCAGGTGCATGTGGAGGAGTGGGGAATCAAACCCGGTTCTCCCAGATAAGAGCAGTCGGGTTAGAACGGATAAAAGGAAGTCCTTCTTCACCCAAAGGGTGATTAACACGTGGAATTCACTGCCACAGGAGGTGGTGGCGGCTGCAAGCATAGACAGCTTCAGGAGGGGGTTGGATAAACATATGGAGCAGAGGTCCATCAGTGGCTATTAGCCACAGCGTATTGTTGGAATTCTCTGTCTGGGGCAGTGATGCTCTGTATTCTTGGTTCTTGGAGGGGCAACAGTGGGAGGAATTCTAGTGTCTTGGCCCCACTGATGGACCTCCTGATGGCACTTGGGGTTTTTTTGGCCACTGTGTGACACAGAGTGTTGGACTGGATGGGCCATTGGCCTGATCAAACATGGCTTCTCATGTTCTTATGGGCCATTGGCCTAATCCAACATGGCTTCTCTTACATTCTTATGTCTGGAGCAGTGATGCTCTGTATTCTTGGTGCTTGGGAGGGGGCACAGTGGGAGGGCTTCTAGTGTCCTGGTCCCACTGGTGGACCTTTTGATGGCATCTGGGATTTTGGCCACTGTGTGACACAGAGTGTTGGACTGGATGGGCCATTGGCCTGATCCAACATGGCTTCTCTAATGTTCTTATGTTCTTACTATATATTCTGGTGGAAGGTGGAGAGGTGGTTAAGATCAACCAAGTTGGATGAGGTCAAAGGGCTGTCAGTTCTCTCCTCCTGCAGTCACATAGAAGCCTTCGGACCTTCCCAACTCTCTGAGGTGTTAACAGGATTTATTTATTTATTTTTCCAGCAGAGGAAGATCAGCGAATGCTAGACAGAGTTAAAAATAAAGACTTGAAGGAAGAAGTCAGAACTCGAGAGAGAAAGAAGCAAGATGGAAGAAAGCTGAATGCATATTTTCCAAGGCACAGGATAAAGAAGGCAAGTGAATCCATTCTGTATGGAACGTATTTCAGAAACAGATCACAGCTCTTTGTACACCAAAGAATAAACACAGGGCAGAAACCTTTTGAATGCTCAGAGTGTGGAAAGAGATTCAGTCGGAGTGACAGTCTTCATGTGCATCAAAGAACCCACATAGGAGAGAAACCTTTTGAATGCTCAGAGTGCGGAAAGAGATTCAGTTGGAGTGGCACTCTTCAGAAGCATCAGAGAACTCACACAGGGGAGACACCTTTTGAATGCTTAGAGTATGGCAAGAGACTCACTAGCAGTGCCTCCCTTAAAGTGCACCAAAGAACCCACACAGGGGAGAGACCTTTTGAATGCTCAGTGTGTGAAGAGAGATTCAGTCACAGTGGCCATCATAAAGTGCACCAAATAACCCACACAGGGGAGAAACGTTTTGAATGCTCCGAGTGTGGAAAGAGATTCAGTCGGAGTGGCACTCTTCAGGAGCATCAGAGAACCCACACAGGAGAGAAACCTTTTGAATGCTCAGAGTGCGGAAAGAAATTCAGTCAGAGGGGCAATCTTCATCTGCATCAAAGAACCCACACAGGGGAGAAACCTTTTGAATGTACAGAGTGCAGGAAGAAATTCAGTCAGAGTGGCACTCTTCAGGAGCATCAGAGAACTCACACAGGGGAGAAACCTTTTGAATGCTTAGAGTGCGGAAAGAGATTCAGTCGGAGTGGCACTCTTCAGGAACATCAGAGAACTCACACAGGGGAGAAACCTTTTGAATGCTCAGAGTGTGGCAAGAGACTCACTAGCAGTGCCTCCCTTAAAGTGCACCAAAGAACCCACACAGGGGAGAAACCTTTTGAATGCTCAGAGTGCGGAAAGAGATTCATTCGGAGTGGCACTCTTAAGAAGCACCAAAGAACCCACACAGGGGAGAAATCATTTGAATTGCATCAAAGAACCCATGCAGGGGAGAAACGTTTTGAATGCACAGAGTGCAGAAAGAGATTCAGTGGGAGTGGCGGTCTTCGCCAGCATCAGCAAACTCACACAGGGGAGAAACCTTTTGAATGCTCAGAGTGTGGCAAGAGATTCACTAGCAGTGCCTATCTTAAAGTGCACCAAAGAACCCACACAGGGGAGAAACCTTTTGAATGCTCAGAGTGCGGAAAGAAATTCAGTCACAGTAGCACTCTTCAACAGCATCAAAGAACCCACACAGGGGAGAAACCTTTTGAATGCTCAGAGTGCGGAAAGAAATTCAGTCGGAGTGGCAAACTTCATCTGCATCGAAGAACCCACACAGGGGAGAAACCTTTTGAATGCTCCGAGTGTGGAAAGAGATTCAATCGGAGGGGAAATCTTCAGCAACATCAGAGAACTCACACAGGAGAGAAACCTTTTGAATGCTCAGAGTGTGGAAAGAGATTCAGTCAGAGTGGCACTCTTAAGCAGCACCAAAGAACCCACACATGGGAGAAACCATTTGAATTGCATCAAAGAACCTATACAGGGGAGAAACATTTTGAATGCATAGAGTGCAGAAAGAGATTCAGTGAAAGTAGGTATCTTCAACAACATCAAAGAATTCACAAAGGTGAAAATTGCTATGAGTGCTCAGAGTGTGGAAAGAGATTTGGTTGGAGTGGCAATCTTCGGAGGCATCAGCGAACTCACACAGGGGAGAAACCTTTTGAATGCTCAGAGTGTGGAAAGAGATTCACTAGCAGTGCCTATTTTAAAGTGCACCAAAGAACCCACACAAGGGAGAAACCTTTTGAATGCTCAGAGTGTGGAAAGAGATTCATTAGCAGTACCTATCTTAAAGTGCACCAAATAGCCCACACGGGGGAGAAACCTTTTAAATGCTCAGAGTGTGGAAAGGGATTCATTAGGCGTGACAGTCTTCAGCGTCATCAGAGAACTCACACGGGAGAAACCCTTTGAATGCTCAGAGTGAAACAGATTCAGTTACAGTAGCCATCTTAAAGTGCACCAAAGAACCCACACAGGGGAGAAACCTTTTAAATGCTTAGAGTGTGGAAAGAGATTCATTAGCAGTGGCAGTCTTTGGCATCATCAGAGAACTCACACGGGATAAACCCTTTGAATGCTCAGCATGTGGAAAGAAATTCAGTAAGAGTTGCAGTCTTCAACAGCATCAGAAAATCCACACAGCAGAGAAATCTTTTGAATTCTTAGCGGAAAGCTCTTCGTGGAAAGCCATCTTCAAACTGTGGAACAAACCTTGCTTGACTACCCTCTTTTTTTGAATTTGGGGGGACTTTTTTTGTAAAAATTGTTAATCGTCTGATGCTATAGTTCCTTGATTTTTGCACAGTTCCTTCAATTTTTCCTGTTTTCTCCAGTGTTAAATAAATGAACAAGGGTTTATCCATGAGTACTCATTTTTGTCTCCTCACTTTTACTAATGTTGTCCCAGGTGGGACAGAAGACAGCAGTTCGATCCTTTACTTAGGAAGGGAATTAGGAAGGGGATTGAAAACAAATCAGCCAGTATCATAATGCCCCCTGTATGAAACGATAGTGCTGTCTCATTTGGAATACTGTGTACAATTCTGGTCACCGCACCTCAAAAAGGATATTATAGCATTGGAAAAAGTGCAGAAAAGGGCAACTAGAATGATTAAAGAGTTGGAACACTTTCCCTATGAAGAAAGGCTAAAATGCTTGGGGCTCTTTAGCTTGGAGAAACGTTGACTGTGGGGTGACACAATAGAAGGTGACAAGATTATGCATGGGATTGAGAAAGTAGAGAAAGAAGTCCTTTTCTCCCTTTCTCACAATACAAGAACTCGTGCGCATTACATGAAATTGCTGAGCAGTCAGGTTAGAACTGATAAAAGGAAGTCCTTCACCCAAAGGGTGATTAATGTGGAATTCACTGCCACAGGAGGTGGTGGTGGCTATAAGCATAGACAGCTTCAAGAGGGGATTGGATAAGCATATGGAGCAGAGGTCCATCAGTGGCTATTAGCCACTGGGTATTGATGGAACGCTGTCTAGGGCAGTGATGCTCTGTATTCTTGGTGCTTCTGGGGGGGCACAGGGGGAGGGCTTCTAGCCCCACTGGTGGACCTCCTGATGGCACTTGGTTTTTTTGTCCACTGTGTGACACAGAGTGTTGGACTGGATGGGCCATTGCCCTGATCCAACAAGGCTTCTCTTATGTTCTTATGTCTGGGGCAGTGATGCTCTGTATTCTTGGTGCTGGGGGGGCACAGTGGGAGGGCTTCTAGTGTCCTGTCCCCACTGATGGACCTCCTGATGGCACCTGGGTTTTTTGGCCCCTGTGTGACACAGAGTGTTGGACTGGATGGGCCATTGGCCTGATACAACATGGCTTCTCTAATGTTTGTCCGCTCTTGGCATATGGGTTCTGTGTCTCCCATAGAAAGGCTCTCCTGCTTTTTCCTCCCCCCTCCCCATCCACTTAATTACCATGGGAGCTATGGTGTCAAGCTCCAATAGTCCCAATAGTGATATCCTTTGTTTATTTAAAATAGACTCGTTTGTTCTGACCTAGAGATGCTTACAGGACAGGTAACTGAAAGAACTAAAGAACCAAACCACATACAGAGATATATAATAGGGCAGTGTTGGCGAACCTTTTAGAGACCGAGTGCCCAAACTGCAACCCAAAACCCACTTATTTATCGCAAACTGCCAACACTGCAATTTAAGCGGAATACTGAGCTTTTAGTTTAGAAAAAACTCATAGTGAAATTAACGAACTGAAAGAACATTTGGTCTGGGTAGCATAATGTGTTTAGTGGGAGCTGGTGGTTAAGGTGTCCAAATCAGATCTGGGAGGTCCTGATTCATATGCCCACTCTTCTCTGGCAGCTTGCTGGAAAACCTTGGACCAGTAATATACTCTGAGTTAACAGCCTCATAGGTTCGTTGTGAGGATAAAAGAGAAGGGGAGAGTGTGTCAAACCACTTCAGTGTCCTTTTGGGGGAGGAAGACGGGGGATACATGATAGTTAATAAATTAAGTTGATGAAAGGAGTCCACTGATTTATATAGCTAAATCTGAGTCCAGCAGCACCTTAGAGAACAAGATTTTTGAGAGTCAAAGCTCCTTTTATCTAATCGAGGGAGCTCTAATGCTGGAAAGCTTGTGCCTCCTCCCCCAAATCTTGTTGGTTTCTAAGGTGCTCCTGGGCTTGAATCTAGTTGTTCTACTATGGACCAGCACAGCTACCCTTTGAAACTTCAGGGATAGTCTGAATTGTATTCACTAGAAAGCCTGATGTGAGAAAGGAGGGCCAGTTTAGTATAGAGGTTAAGTGCGTGGACTCTTATCTGGGAGCATCAGGTTTGATTCCCCACTCCTCCACTTGCAGATGCTGGAATGGCCTTGGGTCAGCCATAGCTATCACAGAGCTGTCCTTGAAAGGGCAGCTTCTGGGAGAGCTTCTCTCAGCCCCACCTACCTCACAGGGTGTCTGTTGTGGGGGAGGAAGATACAAGGAGATTTCTACTGGGTGATGGATCAGAGTTGTCCACTGAGATGGTGACAAACAGAATGGACTGCCTGCCAGAGTCTCGAGGCGGCAGGAGGAAGGTGGCGGGCCTAGCTTGCCTGGGAAATTATAGATGTTTGTACACAAATGCTAGAAGTCTTCAAAGTAAAATTGGTGAGTTGGAATGTTTAGTGTTGGGAGAAAATATAGACATTGTGGGAATTTCAGAAACTTGGTGGAATGAGGAGAATCAGTGGGACACGGTGATTCCTGGATATAAGTTATATCGGAAGGATAGGGAGGGAAGGGTTGGAGGTGGGGTGGCTCTGTATGTCAGAGAGGGCATACGGTCCAGTAAGACCAAGGTCAGAGAATTAGATTCCCTTCTAGAAATGCTTTGGGTTGAAATAGAGGGCCAAAAGGCAATTTAACTATGAGAGTTTGTTATCGCCCACCAAATCAAAAGATAGAGGACGACTATAATATGATGGAAGGCTTAAAGACAGTGGCTAGACGTAAAAACTGTGTCATCATGGGTGATTTTAATTACCCGCAGATTGATTGGGTCAATATGTGTTCTGGTTGAGAGAAAGAGATTAAGTTTCTAGATGCTCTCAATGACTGTGCTATGGAGCAGATGGTCTCTGAACCTATTAGGGGTGGGGCGATCCTGGATTTGGTCCTAAGTAATGCCCAAGACTTGGTGAGAGTCTAAAAGTGATCGCACCGCTTGGGAGCAGTGACCATAACGTTATTGATTTCACCATTTGTATAAATAGGGAGTTGCCCCAAAAGACCGGCACAACCACGTTTAACTTTAAAAGGGGTAAATTCTCTGAGATGAGGAGGCATGTGAAGAGGAAACTGAAAGGAAAGGTAAATACAGTCAAAACCCTTGGGGAAGCTTGGAGGCTATTTAAAACTACAATCATAGAAGCTCAGATAAAATAATAATAATAATAATAATAAATTTTTATTTATATCCTGCCCTCCCCGCAGAGGCAGGCTCAGGGCGGCACACAAGATTACCATGATTACAATAAAATACAGTTAATACAATAAAATATAGTTAAAATACAATTAAATTACAAATTCATAATTAAGTTAAATTAATTAATTAAAACCAGTATAAATTGAAGGTGCTACAGTTCAATACATATATATAAAGATGGCTAGGTGTCATTACCAGGATTCCACTTTAAAAGCAAGATGGAAGAGGACGGTTTTACAAGCCCTGCAGAACTGATTGAGGTCCCGCAGGGCTCGCACCTCCTCTGGCAGCTGATTCCACCATTGGGGAGCCATTATCGAGAAGGCCTGCTCCCTTGTTATTTTTAGGAAAGGTACAAACAGGTATAAATTTATATAAAATTTTTGGCCACTGTGTGACACAGAGTGTTGGACTGGATGGGCCATTGGCCTGATCCAACATGGCTTCTCATATGTTCTTATGAGATTGTGAGCTGCTCTGAGACCCTGAGATTTAGAGTGAAGGGCGGGATATAAATCTAATATCTTCTTCTTTCTTTAAACTAAAACTGCAATCCTGTGCATGTGTGGAGAGTAGGTGCCACAGTGCTCACTGTAGATTACTTCCGAGTAACCATGGAGAGCAAGCCCAATGAGGAAAGGGTAAGGGACTTGGGGATATTCAGTCTGAGAAGAGGAGGTTGAGGGGAGAGACATGTTTGCTCTTTTGACATATTAGAAGGGCTGCCATTTAGAGAAGGGCAGGGAGCTGTTCCTGCTGGCAGCAGAGGAGAGGACTGGCATAGGAAAAACTTTTTAAGAGTAAGAGTTGTTCAGCAGTGCAATCGACCCCCTCACTGGCAGTCTTTAAGCAGCAGCTGGACAAATACTTGTCAGGGATGCTCTGGAAAACCAGAACGGCAGTGCAACAGTTAAAAAACAGCTTATCAACAATTTGCCTTATGCTCCCTGTAGCTTGAAAGAGCTCTGCTCAGATACTGTTGTCAAAAGCATCATATTTGAAAGCAAGGAAGTCTACAGTTCCTCCCTTTCTGCTCCTAAACCGGATGCAATCCCAGCAGCTGTTTCTGCCAGATTAGTGGGATCCAACATTTCCTGTAATAAACTCACATCCCTTCAAAAGAGCATGCTTGATTCAAAGTCCTGATCTCTCCTCTCCACCCCCATCCCCACACATTTATGCTCTCTTCTTCCCTTCGGCTTGGACCATGCCACAACAGTTTTGAAATATGAAACGCAACCAGGTCTTGGCCACATGAAAACTTGAAGCTGCCTTATACTCATCCCTTTAGTGTAGGGGTGGCCAAACTGTAGCTTGGGAGCCACATGTGGCTCTTTCACACATTGTGAGGCTCTTGAAGCCCCCACCAGAGAAGGCATTTGTCTATCAAAACCACTTCTTCAAGCCAAGCCAGCCAGTGACTTGGAGAATGCATTTAAAGTTCTTTCTACCTCTCTCTCTCCCTCCCTAGCTATTTTTCTTCCTCCCTCCCTCCCTTCCTTCCTTCTCTCAGACATCTGACGTTCGTGTCTGGTGGCTGTCACACATCTGACATTTATTCTATGTGGCTCTTATGTTAAGTAAGTTTGGTCACCTCTGCCCTAGTGGGTCCCATCTAACCCCCTCCCTAAAACTGCAGGAATACCTGCAAGAATTTTCCTCTGTGTGTTGTCTTGGGGGGCTGCATTGTGGTTGCACCCCTCCCACGTCAGAATTCCAAAAGTGCCCACGAACTCAAAAAGGCTGAAGTACCCTGTTGTCTCTTTGAAGGAGGCCCAGTTAGGGTTGCCAGGTTTGGGTTGGGAAATACCTGGAGATTTGGGGAAAGGAGCCTAAGTTTGGGGAGAGGAGGAGCTTCAATGAGATATGACTCCAGAGCCTTGTGCGGGGGTGAGGAGGGCAAGGTAGTATGCGTGCTCACAGAGAGGGCTCCAAGTGCCACCTCTGGTACCCGTGCCACAGGTTCGCCACCACTGTAATGGGGTAACAGTCGTTGCTACTTTGGCGGGAACTTCTACCCTAAGGGTCACAGGTTAGCATAACAAACTACAGAGAGAGATAGTCAATGCATATCAAAGAGATAAGAGGCCTTGAAGTCATTATGAGGCAAAATAGGGTACCATGGGATTGTAAACACTCCCATGCCAGATGGTAAAGGCTATTATGTAGTAAATTTCAGAGATCAACCGGACTCCTCTGCCAAGCACCTAAATTCTAAAGGGAAGAAATATGAAGGAGCTTGACATACTGCCCCCCTCATGCGGGCCCTCGGGGTTTGTGAGGATATTTTTTGTAAAATTGTTTGACTAACTGTGGAGCTTTTACATCCATCTCAACTATCCACTCATCCTGTGCAGGGGGGAGTATTTCCATCTGACTACGTAATGTAGGACCCCGCCCCCCCCCGTCTTAACTTAGGATCCAAAATTTCCCCCACTTCATGATGGTTCTGGTCCCCCACTGGGATCGGGTCCGGCACCTCAGGTCGGGGGTGCCATTTTGTTCCACCAAGGTCCCGGCGAAGCAAGCTAGAATGATTTTACTAAACATTTTAGGCAGTTCTAGTTCTACAGTCACTTTATTTATGACCCTTTTGATTTTAAACGGTCCCAGATATTTCTAAGCCAACTTCCTGGAGGGCTGGTGTAACAGTTGGCAAGTTCTTTGTGAATAAAAATACTATGCCACCCACTTTAAAGTCCCAGGTGGGTGAATGATGCTTATCATAATCTTTTTTATAAGTCTCTTTGGCGGCTTCCAGATTCTCTTGTATGGCTGACCAGGCTTCACTCTGCTTAGCCCATCACTGATCAAAAGTGGAGGTGGGTTCTTCCCATTCCCCCCCCCCCCAGTAGTAGAAGGAATGGTTTCCCCTCATATCCATTCACTACCCTATAAGGAGTAGTAGTTTTTGTGGAACTGTGTACACTATTGTTGTACCCATACTCGGCGAATGGCAGTAACTCTACCCAATTAGACTGTTGATGATTTACAAAACACCGTAAATACTGTTCTAGCAACACATTTGTTCGTTCCATCAGCCCGTCAGTCTGAGGATGGTAGGCAGAGCTGAGCTCTTGCTCAATATTGGTCAATTTGCAAAACTCCTGCCAGAAGTTGGCAACAAACTGGATGCCATGGTTGCTAATCAGCTTATCGGGGAATGAATGGAGTTTCACCACATTTTGGAGGAACAACTGTGCTAGCTTCTTAGCTGTGGGTATCTCAGAACATGGAATAAAGTGAGCTTGTTTGGAAAAGGTGTCTACTATGACTAAGATCACTGTCTTTCCTTGAGAAGGGAGTAATTCCATTATAAAGTCCAGAGAGACTACTGACCAGGGTCAGCTGGCTGTCTCTAGCGGTTGTAACAGTCCTGGGGGCTTCCCCTCGCTTCGCTTGGCCATAATGCAAATTTTCATGAACAGTCACCAAAATTGTCTATTTATCAAGTGTAGCGTCTCAATATACCCCAAATGACCAGCAGTCTTATTATCATGATAATGCTGCAAAATTTCCTTGCGCAAACTCTCAAGTTTATCATTCTTGTACCAGAACCCCCCTTCTCCTCTACACACTTCCTTGGGTCAGCTATCGCCTTCAACTTCAGCTTCTGTTTTCAGCCTCCCCCCCACAATGTTCCTCTGCTTGCAAACGAAGCTTTTGGGCTCTCGTAGTTACCGTTCCCCCGAGACGGGAAGGAGAAATCAAGGAATCTATTACTTCTTTTTGGCTGTTGTGCTGTGGGAGTCGAGAGAGCGCATTGGCTAAGAAGTTGCAGGAGCCAGGAATGTGTTTCAGTTTGAAATCAAATTTGGCAAAGAAGCCCGCCCACTGAATTTGTTTTCCAGTCAATTTCCTTCGACCTGTGAGGGCTTCTAAATTCTTATGATCAGTCCATATTTCAAATGGAACCCTGGCTCCTTCCGGCTAGAAGCACCAAGTTTCTAAGGTGAACTTAAACACAAAAGCCTCTTTGTCCCACACAGACCAGTTCCACTGTTCCAAGAAGAACTTTCGAGAGATATATGCGCAGGGTCTTAAGTTCCCCTCCTTGTCTATTTGCATCAGAATTCCCCCTACGGCCACATCGCTGGTGTCACATTGCACCACAAAGGGTTTTAATTCATTGGGATGGACTAGTACCGGTTCACTAGTGAACAGCCTCCTTAATTTCTCAAATGCTTTTTGGCACTCACTAGTCCATTCAAGTCTCGCTCCGGGTTTTTTTGCATTGGGACCCTTCCCTTTTGTTTTTAATAAGTCAATTAAGGGTAGCATGGTGTGGGCGAACCCCTGGATGAAGTTATGATAAAAGTTTGCGAATCCTATGAAAGATTGTAATTGTTTTCACGTTCTGGGGGGCTGCCAGTCTAGGACCGCTTGTACTTTAGCAGGGTCCATCGCTAATCCCTTCCCTGACACACGGTAGCCGAAGTACTTCAGTTCCATCTTGTGGAACTCACATTTTGAAAGTTTAGCAAACAATTGGTGATTGTAGAGGGTTTTCACCATTTCCCTCACTAGTTTAATGTGTGCTTGCATGTCGCTTGAATAAATAATGATGTCATCAAGATACACCATGACCCCCTTGTACAGATATTTCCTGAGCTCTTTGTTGATGAAATTCATAAAAACTCCGGGAGCGCCTTGCAGTCCAAATGGCATTACCAAGTACTCAAATTGGCCCGGGGGGGGGGGGAGCGGGGGGGTGTTGAACGCCATTTTCCACTCATCTCCCTCTCTGATGCGGACTCGGAAGTAGGCGTCCCTCAAATCCAATTTTGTGAAGATTTTCCCTTTGGACACAGTATTTAATAAATTCTTTATAAGCGGAATTGGATAGGCATTCCAGGCCGAAATTGCATTCATTCCTCTAAAATCAGTGCAAAACCTCAGTCCTCCGTCTTTTTTCTTGCGGAATAACACGGGTGCTGCGTGAGGGGCCGTTGCTGGGCGGATGAACCCCCCTGGCTAAGTTCTTATCCAAAAATTTCCTGAGTTCCGCCTTCTCTGCCCATCTCATTGGATAGATTTTGGCTTTGGGTAGACTTTGCCCTGGTATCAGTTCTATAGCACAGTCTGTGTCCCGGTGGGGAAGTAGCTCATTAGCTTCTTCCTCGCTAAACACAGCTTTGAGATCTCGGTACTCTCCGGGGATGGATCTCACTTCTATAGTTAAGCATAACTTCTCATTCACCGGAGGTGGATCAGAGCCCCAGTCACTTCTCCACTTATGGCTATCGCACACTGGGTCCTTAAAGTCTATGATTTGATCTCCCCACCTAATGTTTGGTTCATGTTTGGCTAACCAGCTTACTCCCAGTACCAGATCAAATGAGGAGGGGGCTATTACAAAAAATCTCCATGTCCCAGTGGTCTTCTATTCTCACTGGTACTAACTGGGTTTGCTCGGTGCACGGTTCCCCCTTCATTATTGTCCCATCCATCCGCTCGAACTGGATGGGGTGGTGTAGAGGATTCTTGGCTTGTCCCAGAATCTCTACCATTTGTGGAGTAATTATGTCCCTGGTACACCTTGAATCTAGCAAGGCCCTCACATGCATGAAGCGTTTTAGGAAAGGGTTCAATAGAGTCAATGGGATGAAGAATAAAGTTCCCGTAATTCTCACCCTCAGAGGTGTACCGCTCAGTGCAGGTCGTTCTCATTTTCCAATGGCCCTTCCTTCCAGGATTCCTCTCCAAACTCCAGTACTACTATAACATTCTCGTCTTGCAGGGCAGCTGCCGCGATGCTGCCCCGGCCCGATTTTTTGGACAGCCTTCTGTCTTCTTGGGTTTGAGTGTGCTGGTTTTTGGAGTAAGGGGGGGCATTGAAGTCTCTCTGGGCGCTCATTCGCCATATGATTTACATCTCTGCATCAGAAGCACCGTCAGGGACCTGTGGGACTTGGCTGTGCCCCACTAGATCCCCCCTTACCCCTTGCTGCTGCTGTCGTTGGTAGGCGACACGTCGCATATTGGTTTCTACTTCTCCTTCTACCTGGATCCACCCCACCAGTGTGGCTGGCTGAGCTTGGTGGAGGGCCCGATCCAGGATGCTGGCGTTTCGCCCCCTCTGGAATTGCTCCATCTTCATCAGCTCACTCCACCCGTGAACCTTGTCTGCATTGGCCTGAAACTCCAAAGCCTTGACAACTCTGCTAGAGCTATGGCTGACCCGAGGCCATTCCAGCAGCTGCAAGTGGAGGAGTGGGGAATCAAACCCGGTTCTCCCAGATAAAAGCCCATGCACTTAACCACTACACCAAATTGGCTTTCTAAGTCAAGCCATTTGATGGTACTACTACTTCTGGATTTTCTCAGTCCTCTGTCTTCCTCGGCTCAATTATTTGAGGGGAAATAAGCCAGGCTTGAGGTCAAAAGGCCCGTGGCAGGAGAGCAAAAAAGAGGGGGCAGGTAAGGAAAGGTTAAGGTTAAGCCCCTTTTGAGCATGCTGCCTTTTAAAATGAAGAGGAGCAGGAGGAAGAAGAAGAAGATGAAGACGACATTGGATTTATATACTGCCCTCCACTCAGAGTCTCAGAGTGGCTTACAATCTCCTTTATCTTCTTCCCCCACAACAGACACCCTGTGAGATGGGCGGGGCTGAGAGAGCTCTCCCAGAAGCTGCCCTTTCAAGGACAACTCCTGCGAGAGCTATGGCTGACCCGAGGCCACTCCAGCAGCTGCGAGTGGAGGAGTGGGGAAACAAACCCGGTTCTCCCAGATCAGAATCCAGACACTTAACCACTGCACCAAACAGGACTACATTGATTTGGGCCAGAAGTTACAAAAATCTTTAACAGCTAGAAGGGCAGGAGACAGATATATTCAGGCTCGGGGCTCCTTTTGGCGTCTGCTCTTCCCAAGCCTTTGTGAGAGACAAGCAGGCAATTCAGGAAACTTTATTGCAGAGGTGTTGAGTTACAGCTCCAACTCTGGGACGCAGTTTTTGGCTACGACCCTTTGAACGTATATGAACATATGAAACTGCTTTATACCGAATCAGATCCTCGGTCCATCCGAGTCAGTATTGTCTACTCAGACTGGCAGCGGCTCCCCAGGGACTTAAGCGGAGGTTTTTCATGCCTATTTGCCTGGACCCTTTTAGTTGGAGATGCCGGGGATTGAACCTGGGACCTTCTGCTTACCAAGCAGATGCTCTACCACTGAGCCACTGTCCCTCCTCATGAACGTATGAAGCTGCCTTCTACTGAATCAGACTCTCTGTCCATCAAAGTCAGTATCATCTAATCAGACTGGCAGCGGCTCTCCAGGGTCTCAAGCTGAGGTTTTTCACGCCTGTTTTGCCTGGACCCTTTTAATTGGAGATGCCGGGGATTGAACCTGGGACCTTCTGCTTACCAAGCAGATGCTCTACCACTGAGCCACCGTCTCTCCCCACCACCGACCCTCCCCTTCTTTTTACCCTTCCTTCTTTGTTCTCTCACTTGTAATGCAGAAAGCACCCCACTCCAACATAGTATTGCCAATCCCCAGGTGGGTAAAAATATGGAGGAAACACTGACTCCTTATACACATGAATAATTTCTTAGACACTTTTTTGTTTTTCACTTACTCATTGGAACTCGCACATATTTCAAAGCAAAATGCATATCACTCAGAGCAAATTCAAAATTCATGAACAATTTGATTGGTTCCAATAAAGTCCATGTAGCCCCATGGTGCGGAGTGGTAAAGCTGCAGTACTGCAGTCGGAGCCCTCTGCTCACGACCTGGGTTTGATCCCTGCAGAAGCTGGTTTAGGTAGCCGGCTCCAGGTTGACTCAGCCTTCCATCCTTCTGAGGTCGGTAGAATGAGTACCCAGCTTGCTGGGGGGAAAGTGTACATGACTGGGGAAGGCAATGGCAAACCACCTGTAAAAAGTCTGCCGTGAAAATGTTGTGAAAGCAATGTCACCCCAGAGTCAGAAATGACTGGTGCTTGCACAGGGGACTACCTTTACCTTTTTATAGTCCTATGTTCATAAGGTATAAGTTACCTGTTGTCCTGAAGTCCCGTTTTCTGAAAGGCGCAGTTATACCTTGCTTTGCAGATGTATTTTTACTAATCTCTGCACTGTGGTTTCCAGCTTTGTTACAATCCCCGGATGGGAGCAAGGAATCTCCCCATTTGGAAGCCCTCCCCTCGCTTTAGGGTAATCAGAAGGTGTGGGGGAGAAAATGTCAGCTGGGCACGCCATTATTCCCTATGGAGACCGATTCCTGCAGGGCATAATGGAGAATTGATCAGTGGGTATCTACGGCTCTGGGGAGCTGTTTTTTTGTAGGTAGAGGCAACAAATATTCAGCGTGGCATCCTATGCCTCTCCTCAAAACTCCCTCCAAGTTCCAGAAAGATTGGATCAGGGGGTCCAATTCTATGAGCCCCAAAAGGTGGTGCCCCTATCCGTCATTATTTCTAACAGAGGAAAGGCATTTAAAAGGTGTGCAGAATTCAATCGTGCTTGTCGCACCCTTGCTCCTGGCCCCACCTCCAAAGTCTCCTGGCTCCATCCCCAAAGATCCCAGATGTTTCTGGAATTGGACCCGGCAACCCTATTCTGACACCAAACAAGAAACACAATTGCCTTGCAAAAAACAACAACAGCCCAGAACAGAACCAAAAAAAATCCCTGACACAGGATCAGGCTCTGGTTGCAGGATCAAAGACGATGCATCAGAATACAAAAAAACTGTAGAATATAGTTACATGGTAGTTATGTATATATGAGTTAAGATAAAATTAACGACGGTTGGAATTCCGGAGTTGATTTTATAACTTTGGGTTTTGTGTTTAATAAGCACTAAGTGAATTATAGAGAAAGGGTTAGGGAAAGATAACTCTTTGTGTAAAAATTTTATAATGGTGAAAAGATATTTAGCAGTGTATGACAACATTAATTGAACTTTTAATGATAAAGAGGTATTGTGCTAGTGTGATAAAAGTATTAGTAGAATATAGCTACTTGGCAAATATATATATATGAGAGTCAAGAAAAGACTAAGGTAGTGGGAACTCTGGAACTGAATTAATAATTATGAGTGTTGTGTTTAATAAGTGCTAAGTGATTATTAGGGAAAAGGTTAGTGAATGATATATATATATATAATTTTTTTCTCTAAAGATTCTATAATTGTGAATTTACTTCCAATATGCTTTTAATTTGTTTTAAGTACCAGCGGAGGTCATGAATAAGAGTGGGGGGGGGGGGAGGAAAATATGTAATGTATTGGAGAAGTATATTTGAATTTGAATAGATGAATGTATCTCAATATATTGCAAAATAAAAGTTTGGTTACACAAAGAATACAAAAAAACTGTGAGCTCTAAACAGAGTGATTAACCGGGACAATTATTTCTACATTCCCTACAGTAAAAAAGTAAAAAAAAAAAGGTAGTCCCCTTTGCAAGCACCAGTCGTTTTCGACTCTGGGATGACGTTGCTTTCACAGTGTTTTCACGGCAGACTTTTGACGGGGTGGTTTGTCATTGCCTTTCCCAGTCATGTACACTTCCCCCCCAGCAAGCTGGGGACTCCTTTTACCGACCTTGGAAGGATGGAAGGCTGAGTCAACCTTGGGCCGGCTACCTGAATCAGCTTCCGCCGGAATCGAACTCAGGTCGTGAGCAGAGAGTTTAGACAACAGTACTGCAGTACTGCTGCTTTACCACTCTGCACCATGGGGCCGGCTACCTGAACCAGCTTCCGCTGAGATCAAACTCAGGTGGTGAGCAGAGGGCTCTGACTGCAGTACTGCAGCTTTACCACTCTGCACCACAGGGCTCTTTATTCCCTACAGTAGAATCAGTCAGTAGAATGTATTTTCACTGGTTGCTCTTCAGTATAATTGTATGACCGCTCCTAGGATCTCTATTCCAGGGGTGGCCAACGGTAGCTCTCCAGGTGTTTTTTGCCTACAACTCCCATCAGCCCCAGCCATTGGCCATGCTGGCTGGGGCTGATGGGAGTTGTAGGCAAAAAAATGTCTAAAGAGCTACCCTTGGCCACCCCTGGAATACATAAAGGCCAAGCCCAGGAAGTAGTGATTCTTTTCCTGGAAGGCTGAGCTGGAAGCAGGCTGTAGCCTGGAGAGCTGGAAGCAGGGGAAAGACCCTTACCCAGGGGGTAAGTGCTGGTAAGCGTAGGGACTGGAACATAGACGCATTAGGGCAGGGGTGGCCAACGGTAGCTCTCCAGATGTTTTTGCCTACAACTCCCATCAGCCCCAACCATTGGCCATGCTGGCTGGGGCTGATGGGAATTGTGAGCAAAAAACATCTGGAGAGCTACCGTTGGTCACCCCCTGCCCTATTTTATGGATTACTCTTTCTTTTTCTTAGGTTTTTTTTAGAATAATAATAAGAAGAAGATATTGGATTTCTATCCCGCCCTCCACTCCGAAGAGTCTCAGAGCGGCTCACAATCTCCTTGACCTTCCTCCCCCACAACAGACACCCTGTGAGGTGGGTGGGGCTGGAGAGGGCTCTCACAGCAGCTGCCCTTTCAAGGACAACCTCTGCCAGAGCTATGGCGGACCCAAGGCCATGCTAGCAGGTGCAAGTGGAGGAGTGGGGAATCAAACCCGGTTCTCCCAGATAAGAGTCCGCACCATTACACCAAACTGGCTTTTAAAATTTAAAATTAATTCGTTGTATCCTCACTAAGGCTGCATTAACTGAGGTGATCGATTACAGTGTTCTCTATTGTAAACTGAAAATCTGTTAATAAAAATCTGATTCACAAGGCCAAAAAAAAAAAAAGACGACTCATCATTGCAGCAGTGAGACTATTTGCACAGAGGAGACGGTCAGGGGTCACGTGACTCTGCCACGCTGAGCCATCCCCGAGGTCACAGGGGTCAGGAGCACTGCTTCCAATGCCCCAGAGGCAGGAGAGGAAGCCGGGCCGGAAATGTTAGAGAATCAAGCTATTTTTGCTCCTGACGCTTTGAGTCAGGCTCATGACTAAAATAGAAACAAGGGGGCCGAGTGCTGTCATTAAATGTGTCCGTGTGTTTTTAAAAATGTACAAATGCCAGCCTCCTGGTGGGACCTGGGGATCCCCCGGAATTCCAGCTCCTCTCCAGATGACAGAGATCAGTTCCTCTGGAGGAAAGGGCTGCTTTGGGGGGGGACTCTGTGGCCTTGTGCCCCACTGAGGTTCAGGGATGCCAGCCTCCAGGTGGGACCTGGGGATCCTCTGGAATTCCAGCTCCTCTCCAGACTGCAGAGATCAGTTCCCCTGGAGGAAAGGGCTGCTTTGGAGGGGGGACTCTGTGGCCTTGTGCCCCACTGAGATTCAGGGATGCCAGCCTCCAGGTGGGACCTGGAGATCCCCTGGAATTCCAGCTCCTCTCCAGACTGCAGAGATCAGTTCCCCTGGAGGAAAGGGCTGCTTTGGAGGGGGGACTCTGTGGCCTTGTGCCCCGCTGAGGTTCAGGGATGCCAGCCTCCAGGTGGGACCTGGAGATCCCCTGGAATTCCAGCTCAGCTCCAGACTACAGAGATCAGTTCCCCTGGAGGAAAGGGCTGCTTTGGAGGGGGGACTCTGTGGCCTTGTGCCCCACTGAGGTTCAGGAATGCCAGCCTCCAGGTGGGACCTGGAGATCCCCTGGAATTCCAGCTCAGCTCCAGACTACAGAGATCAGTTCCCCTGGAGGAAAGGGCTGCTTTGGAGGGGGGACTCTGTGGCCTTGTGCCCCACTGAGGTTCAGGAATGCCAGCCTCCAGGTGGGACCTGGAGATCCCCTGGAATTCCAGCTCAGCTCCAGACTACAGAGATCATTTCCCCTGGAGGAAAGGGCTGCTTTGGAGGGGGGACTCTGTGGCCTTGTGCCCACTGAAGTCCCTGTCTTCCCCAGGCTCCACCCCCAAATTTCCAGGAGTTGCGCATCTTAGAGCTGGCAACCCTACTCCACCCCACCTTCTGCTAGTGGCTGAGAAGACCAGGCAACCCAACACATGCCATCTGCAGGTAGGCTTGCCGGCCTCCAGGTGGGGCTAGAGATTTCTTGGAATTAGAGTCTCCGGACGACAGAGATCCGTTTCTGCAGAAGGAAATGACAGTAGCAAAGGACACTCTTTATGGTTGCCAAACCTGTGTTGGAAAATTCCTGGAGGTTTGGGGTGGAATCAGGGAAGCTGGAGTTAAGGAAGGGGATGGAGAGGCCAATGGGGCCTGATGACATAAAATGGACCCTCCAAAGCAGCCCTTTCCTCCCGGGGAACTGAGCTCTGGAGTCTGGAGAGGAGCTGGAATTCCAGGAGATCCCCAGGTCCCACCTGGAGGCTGGCAACCCTGTCTGTAGCACAGTGTCCAGGTCTGTTGCATGCCACCACACAACATTTCTTGTGCAGCTGGAGGCAGTGAAATGCCACATTACAAACTGGAAAACACCATGTACAACTTTAATGGGCCGAACACACAAGAAGCAGCCTTATACTGAAACAGACCCTCGGATTGTCTAAGTCGGTCTTGTCTACTCAGACTGGCAGCAGCACTCCAGGGTCTCAGGTCAAGGTCTTTCCCATCCCCTCCTGCCTGGTCCTTTTAATTGGAGATGCCGGGGATTGAACCTGGGACCTTCTGCATGCCAAGCAGAGGCTCTGCCGCTGAGCCAGGATCTCAGGTCAAGGCCTTTCCCATCCCCTCCTGCCTGGTCCTTTTCAAGTGGAGATGCTGGGGATTGAACCTGGGACCTTCTGCATGCCAAGCAGAGGCTCTGCCGCTGAGCCAGGATCTCAGGTCAAGGTCTTTCCCATCCCCTCCTGCCTGGTCCTTTTCAAGTGGAGATGCTGGGGATTGAACCTGGGACCTTCTGCATGCCAAGCAGAGGCTCTGCCGCTGAGCCAGGGTCTCAGGTCAAGGTCTTTCCCATCCCCTCCTGCCTGGTCCTTTCAAATGGAGATGCTGGGGATTGAACCTGGGACCTTCTGCATGCCAAGCAGAGGCTCTGCCGCTGAGCCAGAATCTCAGGTCAAGGCCTTTCCCATCACCTCCTGCCTGGTCCTTTCAACTGGAGATGCTGGGGATTGAACCTGGGACCTTCTGCATGCCAAGCAGAGGCTCTGCCACTGAGCCAGGGTCTCAGGTCAAGGTCTTTCCCATCCCTTCCTGCCTGGTCCTTTCAAATGGAGATGCTGGGGATTGAACCTGGGACCTTCTGCATGCCAAGCAGAGGCTCTGCCGCTGAGCCAGGATCTCAGGTCAAGGCCTTTCCCATCACCTCCTGCCTGGTCCTTTCAACTGGAGATGCTGGGGATTGAACCTGGGACCTTCTGCATGCCAAGAAGAGGCTCTGCCACTGAGCCAGGGTCTCAGGTCAAGGTCTTTCCCATCCCCTCCTGCCTGGTCCTTTCAAATGGAGATGCTGGGGATTGAACCTGGGACCTTCTGCATGCCAAGCAGAGGCTCTGCCGCTGAGCCAGGATCTCAGGTCAAGGCCTTTCCCATCACCTCCTGCCTGGTCCTTTCAACTGGAGATGCCGGGGATTGAACCTGGGACCTTCTGCATGCCAAGCAGAGCTCTGCCACTGAGCCAGGATCTCAGGTCAAGGCCTTTCCCATCACCTCCTGCCTGGTCCTTTTAACTGGAGATGCCGGGGATTGAACCTGGGACCTTCTGCATGCCAAGCAGAGGCTCTTCCACTCAGCCACAGCCCCACAAGTGTGGAAAAATAACCCGGGGAGGAGTACCTCGCTCTTTCTCTTTGAATCTTTAGAAGGCAGCTGAAGAAGGCTTTATTTAGACCTGCATTTTATTAAAGGAGCCCTGACTTGTGTTTTTAAAATTTAAGCTTTATGTATTTTTATGTGCTCTCTTTTATGTATTTGACGTACAGCGTCAGCTGCCTCGAGCTCCGTAAGGAAGAACTACAGCTAGCAGATATTTTAAATAAATACATTATGTACAAGTCTCCATAACGTTCAGCTCCTCACCTCGCATCTTACGGGATCTGGTTGCAGAAGGCTCTCTTGCTTTTTCAGCCTCCGGAAATGGGCGTGTGGGCTGGGCTGGAGGGTTCTTTTGCAAGATGCTGAGCGGAGAACACTTTGTGGTTCTTCCCGTTCTTCAGGTTCTGGGTTATCAGGAGATGAGCCTGATTTGCCCTGACCAGACCTTAAATGACATCTCTTGCTGCTGTCATCCGCCTTTACTGAGGTCTCCATCTGTGAGGGCAAACAGCTGCGACAGCCAGTTTGGTGTAGTGGTGAAGTGCGCGGACTCTTATCTGGGAGAACCGGGTTTGACTCCCCACTCCTTCACATGCACCTGCTGATGGGTCAGCCACAAGTTCTCTCACGGCTGTTCTGCTCAAGAGCCATTGTGGGAGAGCTCTCTCAGCCTCCCCCTACCTCACTGGGCATCTGTTGTGGAGAGCGGAAGGGAAAGGAGATGTGTAAGCCACTGCGAGTCTCCTTTGGCTAGCGATGGGCGGGGTATAAATCCAATCTCCTCCTCCTCCTTCTTGCCTTCGGCTGCTATTTTAGATTGTTGCAACTGGGCCCGTCTCCTTGTGGACGGTGTCTCCAGGACAAAAGGCGAACATCGGCTTTGTTGCACCAATTGCTATGGTGTTTTGTAGTTTCTGAGACTGCTGTACACTGGCATGAGTTCTCCAGATGGGACATCGGGATCCTCTCTCCCTCCCTCCTCCCATCAATTTGCCTCCCTCCCTTCCTCCCTCCTTCCTCCTTTCCTCCCTCCCTCCTTCCCTTTATCCCCTTCCTCCCTCCTCTCCCTTCCTTTCCTCCCTCCCTTCTTCCCTCCCCTCCTCCCTCCCATTCCTCTCTCCCCTCCCTCCCCTCTCTCCCTCCCTCCCCTTCCTCCCTCCCCTCCTCCCTCCCTCCCTCCCTCCCATTCCTCTCTCCCCTCCCTCCCTCCCCTCCTCCCTCCCTCCCTCCTCCCTTCCTGTCTTGTGGCTCTCAAACATCTGACGTTTATTCCATGTGGCTCTTACATGAAGCAAGTTTGGAGTCTACCTCTAATGCAGCCATTTTGTATCCAGGGGGAGTGGCCTCCATTGTCTGCAGGTCAGCTGTAATTCCAGATCTCCAGGTTCCGCCTGGAGGTTGGCAACCCTATTCATCAGGCTATTCCGAGGCAACGATATGCAAGGATCTTGTATGCTTCAAGATGTAGTTGCTTGCGCACAGTACGCTGGTCGCCTCTGCCTGGTGAATCTTCTTAGGTACTCTGCAGACATGATGATGAAATACTGTAAAGCTGTGTAGAAATTTCATCCGTGTGTATCTGGACGTGTCAGTCCAGTCATAAGTCGGCTTTTGCAGACTTTTTGGCAAGAGGGCCAGTGACACTTCGACACATGACGCTTCCAGGACAAACGTATGACCTCGCACTCATCCACCCTTCTGGGGAAATACATGCTCATTGCAGATCTCCCAGGGAGATTGTCAGAGGGTCAGGAGACGATTGCTTGAAAGGAAAATATTTCTTGCACAATCACTGCTGCATCCACCCTCAGAGTGAAGCTCTTGTAAGGGCTGAAGGAGGGTAGTTGTGACGGCCTTGCAAATGAGAGTCTGGGAGGACAGGTCAGGGAAGAAGGAGGAGGAGGAAGAGGAGAAGGAGGAGGAAGAGAAGGAGGAGAAAGAGAAGGAGGAGGAGGAGAAAGAGGAGAAGGAGGAGGAGATGAAAGAAGAGGAGAAGGAGGAGAAGAAGGAGGAAAAGGAGAAGGAGAAGGAAGAGAAGGAGGAGAAAGAGAAGGAGGAGGAGGAAGAGGAGGAGGAGATGAAAGAAGAGGAGAAGGAGGAGGAGGAGGAAGAGGAGAAGGAGGAGGAGATGAAAGAAGAGGAGAAGGAGGAGAAGAAGGAGGAAGAGGAGAAGGAGAAGGAAGAGAAGGAGGAGAAAGAGAAGGAGGAGAGGAAGAGGAGGAGGAGATGAAAGAAGAGGAGAAGGAGGAGGAGGAGGAAGAGAAGGAGGAGAAAGAGGAGGAGGAGGAAGAGGAGGAGGAAGAGAAGGAGGAGGAGGAGGAAGAGGGGAAGGAGAAGGAGGAGGAAGAGGAAGAGGAAGAGGAGGAGGAAGAGGAGGAGGAAGAGGGGAAGGAGGAGGAGGAAGACGAGAAGGAAGTGGAGGAAGAGGAGAAGGAGGAGGAAGAGAGGAAGGAGAAGGAGGAGGAAGAGGAGAAGGAGAGGAGATGGGGGAAGTGGAAAAGGAGGAGGAAGAGGGGAGGAAGAGGAGAAGGAGGAGGAAGAGGGGAAGGAGAAGAAGGAGGAAGAAGAGGAGATGGAGGAAGAGGAGGAGGAGGAAGGAGGAGGAGGAGGAGAAAGAGGAGGAGGAAGAGGAGGAAGAGGAGAAGGAGGAGGAGGAGGAGGGGAAGGAGAAGGAGGAGGAAGAGGAGGAGGAGGAGAAGGAGAAGAGGAAAGGAGGAGGAGATGAAGGAAGAGGAGAAAGAGGAGGAGGAGGAAGAGGAGATGGAGAAGGAAGAGGAGAAAGAGGAGGAGATGAAAGAAGAGGAGAAGATGGAGGAGGAGAAGGAGGAGGAAGAGGAAGAGAAGATTATACTGGATTTACATTCCACCCTTCACTCCGAATCTCAGAGCAGTCACAGGTCTCTTTTATCTTCCTCCCCCACAACAGACTCCCTGGGAGGTGGGTGGGCTGAGAGAGCTCTCCTAGAAGCTACCCTTTCAAGGACAACTCCTGTGAGAGCTCTGGCTGACCCAAGGCCATTCCAGCAGCTGCAAGCGGAGGAGTGGGAATCAAACCCAGTTCTCCTTGATAAGAATCCACACACTTAACCCCAACACCAAACTGACCACTACACCAAACTGAGCGTGCAGACTCAGTTTGGTGGACTACTGTAGAACATGTCAGAAAAACAGGCCAACCAGAAAGAAGCACCTGTACTTCCTATTTCTATTTCAGGGTCTCTGACATGGAGCCCCGGGGCACCACTTCACCTGCCAGCACCTTTCTTGGCACCCATTGAGGTTTTCTAACTGAGAGCCAGCGTGGTACAGTGGTTTAGAGCAGCAACCTATAATCTGGAGGGCTGGCTTCGATTCCCCTCTCCCCCTCCACATGAGGCCTTCTGGGTGACTTTGGCCTAGACCCATTCTCTCAGAGTGTTCTCAGCCCCGCTGACCTCATGAGGTACGTGTTGGGAGAGGAAGGAAAAGGCAATTGTAAGCCACTTTGAGATCCCACCCCTCTCCTCCTCCTCTTCTTCTTCCTCCGTACATCCTACCCTGCTTGATAGTGGATAGATTTTTAATCATTCTACATTTAAAAGTTTATTTATTGTATCTTCTGTACTGTTTTTATTGGGCATGTTTTATATGCTGTTGGAAAGGGAAAGGAAAGGAAAGGAAAGGAAAGGAAAGGAAAGGAAAGGAAAGGAAAGGAAAGGAAAGGAAAGGAAAGGAAAGGAAAGGAAAGGAAAGGAAAGGAAAGGAAAGGAAAGGAAAGGAAAGGTCCCCTGTGCAAGCACCAGTCGTTTCTGACTCTGGGGTGACGTTGCTTTCACAACGTTTTCTCAGCAGACTTTTTACGGGGTGGTTTGCCATTGCCTTCCCCAGTCCTCTACACTTTCCCGCCCAGCAAGCCAGGGACTCATTTGACCGACCTCAGAAAGATGGGAGGCTGAGTCAACCTCAAGCCGGCTACCTGAACCAGCTTCCGCCAGAATCAAACTCAGGTTGTGAGCACAGAGTTCAGACCACAGTACTGCAGTACTGCTGCTTTACCACTCTGTGCCATGGGGCCGCTCTGAAGAAAGGTCCCCTGTGCAAGCACCAGTCGTTTCTGACTCTGGGGTGAGGTTGCTTTCACAACGTTTTTCTCAGCAGAGTTTTTTACAGGGTGGTTTGCCATTGCCTTCCCAGTCCTCTACGCTTTCCCCCCCCAGCAAGCTGGGTTCTCATTTTACTGACCTCAGAAGGATGGAAGGCTGAGTCAACCTCGAGCCGGCTACCTGAAAACCCAGCTTCCGCTGGGGATCAAACTTAGGTCGCGAGCCCAGCTTAGGGACTTTAGTACTGCAGCTTTAGCACTCTGCGCCACGGGGCTGTTATATGCTGTTAGCCACCTCCCAAGTCCCATTCCAGGGCGAGGGAGTGAGAAATAACAACAGACCAGGCAGGAGGTGATGGGAAAGACCTCTGCCTGAGACCCTGGAGAGCTGCTGCTAGTCTGAGCAGATGAGGCTGACGTTGACCGATGGTCTGATTCAGTAGAAGGCAGATTCACGGGTGCAGAGAAGGCAAGAGAAAACCCAGGGTCTTCCAGTCCAACGCTCAAGTCCAGGGGTGGCCAGACTTGCTTAATGTAAGAGCCACACAGAAGAAACGTCAGATGTTTGAGAGACGCAAGACACGAATGGCAGATGTTTTGAGAGCCACAAAACAGGAAGGAAGGAAGGAAGGAAGGAAGGAAGGAAGGAAGGAAGGAAGGAAGGAAGGAAGGAAGGAAGGAAGGAAGGGAGGGAGGGAGGGAGGGAGGAAGGAAGGGAGGGAGGAAGGAAGGAAGGAAGGAAGGAAGGAAGGAAGGAAGGAAGGAAGGAAGGAAGGAAGGAAGGGAGGAAGGGAGGGAGGGAGGAGGGAGGGAGGGAGGGAGGGAGGGAGGGAGGGAGGAGATAGATAGATAGATAGATAGATAGATAGATAGATAGATAGATAGATAGATAGATAGATAGATAGATAGATAGATAGATAGATAGATAGGCATCAGGGGTGTGGCCTAATATGCAAATGAACTTGCAAATATGCAAATATGCAAATGAACTTCTGCTGGGCTTTTTCTACACAAAAGCCCTATGCTAAACAATGGTGATGTCAGGGGATGTGACCTAATATGAAAATGAGTTTCTGCTAGGCTTTTTCTCAAAAACGCCCTGGATAGATGGATAAATAGTGTCAAGCATCGATATTTCTCAATAACCAGACTTTTGTTGTTAAATCAAAAGTTGCTTTGTTGTAGAAACTCAGAAGCTTTACCAAGGACAGAATCCTTGGAAGTAATGAGGTATAAATGGTTACATAGTTACTATATAGGATTACTTCAAAGGATAGTATACGGATGCAATTTGAGTCACGGGTTCAAAGGTTACTACCTAGTATCTCTTTATTACTAAGGGATTTAGGCTATTAAAAACATCTCCCTTTCTCACACTTCTTCCCAGACCTGATAAGAGCTTGTCTGTGTGAATCTGGGGGAGAGGCACCTCACAGCTTTACAAGCTAGCTGTAGTGTAAACATCCTTTTGGCTAGATAGATTTACTGCTTGCCCAACCGTTGTAAAGAAGAGGGAAGCGGTGGATACTAGTGGCCTGCTCTCTGTCTAAGAAACCACCATGGCACTTAGAAATATGCATGCTTGACAGGAAGATAGACAGACAGACAGACGGATGGGGAGGGACAGTGGCTCAGTGGTAGAGCATCTGCTTGGGAAGCAGAAGGTCCCAGATTCAATCCCTGGCATCTCCAAAAAAGGGTCCAGGCAAATAGGTGTGAAAAACCTCAGCTTGAGACCCTGGAGAGCCGCTGCCAGTCTGAGAAGACAATACTGACTTTGATGGACCAAAGGTCTGATTCAGTATAAGGCAGCTTCATATGTTCATATGATAGATAGACAGACAGACAGACAGACAGACAGACAATAGACAGACAGACAGATAGACTTGGCACCAGGGGTGTGGTCTAATATGCAAATGAGTTTCTCCTGGGCTTTTTCTACAAAAAAGGCCATGGATGGATGGATAGAGAGACAGATGGATAGGGAGAGAGGGACGGAGAAGTGGAAAGAAAGCTACGTTAAATTTATTCTCCAAACCACTGGCTGGCTTGGCTTGGAGAAGTGACGTAAAGAGACTTCCAGTGCCTTCTCCAAGCTAGCCGATGGGGCGGTGTGGGCTTCAAGAGCCACCCAAGGCGTGTGAAAGAGCCCCATGTGGCTCCCGAGCCACGGTTTGGCCGCTCCTGCTCTAATCCTATATCTGGAGAACAAACAGGGCTGAGTCCAGAGAATCCCCTACCGATCCGCTCGAGGCAGCTGGACCCGAAGAAAGCCACATCTGCCTTCCTCTGCCCTCCGTCCCCATAAAACAGATGTTGGCCGCTGCATCACGTTGGGGAACGTCTGAGGTCATCCGCGCCCCACGGAGTCCTGCAAATCCATCGCAGATGTCGGTTTTCTATTTTTTGCGAAGAGAGACATACGTTACCCTCATCCCATCTGCTGCCTGAGAGATGAGAAAGAAGCCAGTGACCCTGCTAAGTTCCCTGGGAAAGTTTGTCTTAGGAGGCTTCGGTTTCAGTAGCTCTTGGCCTGCCTGCACTGGAGGATGAAGAACTTCGACCTCCCGA
Organism: Heteronotia binoei; assembly: GCF_032191835.1. NCBI lineage: Eukaryota > Metazoa > Chordata > Lepidosauria > Squamata > Gekkonidae > Heteronotia > Heteronotia binoei. Next base: position 7,069,743 of record NC_083235.1, on the reverse strand, counting down.
ACTCTGCAGGATGAGATCAGTGGGTGGGGAGGGGGCGAAGGGAGGGGCTCAGAAGGGATGCTGGGAACGCCAGGACTGTGCTGCAGGATCCGTCGGCCCTTTCTTGGTTCTCATTTAGCCCCATTTGCTCAAGTCTAGGTAGATATCGACAAGGATAGTTTCAAGTGCAGGGATGCCACCCTCCAGGGGAGACCTGGGGATCCCTACACCTGAAACTATCCTTGTCGAATTCCAGCTCCTCTCCAGACTGCAGAGATCAGTTCCCCTGGAGGAAAGGGCTGCTTTGGAGGGGGGACTCTGTGGCCTTGTGCCCCACTGAGGTTCATGGATGCCAGCCTCCAGGTGGGACCTGGGGATCCCCTGGAAATCCAGTTCCTCTCCAGACTACAGAGATCAGTTCCCCCGGAGGAAAGGGCTGCTTTGGAGGGGGGACTCTGTGGCCTTGTGCCCCACTGAGGTTCATGGATGCCAGCCTCCAGGTGGGACCTGGGGATCCCCTGGAATTCCAGCTCCTCTCCAGAATGCAGAGATCAGTTCCCCTGGAGGAAAGGGCTGCTTTGGAGGGGGGACTCTGTGGCCTTGTGCCCCACTGAGGTTCAGGGATGCCAGACTCCAGGTGGGGCCTGGGGATCCCCTGGAATTCTAGCTCCTCTCCAGACTGCAGAGATCAGTTCCCCTGGAGGAAAGGGCTGCTTTGGAGGGGGGACTCTGTGGCCTTGTGCCCCCCTGAGGTTCAGGGATGCCAGCCTCCAGGTGGGACCTGGGGATCTCCCGGAATTCCAGCTCCTCTCCAGACTACAGAGATCAGTTCCGCTGGAGGAAAGGGCTGCTTTGGAGGAGGGACTCTGTGGCCTTGTGCCCCACTGAGGTTCAGGGATGCCAGCCTCCAGGTAGGACCTGGGGATCCCCTGGAATTCCAGCTCCTCTCCAGACTGCAGATATCAGTTCCCCTGGAGGAAAGGGCTGCTTTGGAGGGGGGACTCTGTGGCCTTGTGCCCCACTGAGGTTCAGGGATGCCAGACTCCAGGTGGGGCCTGGGGATCCCCTGGAATTCTAGCTCCTCTCCAGACTGCAGAGATCAGTTCCCCTGGAGGAAAGGGCTGCTTTGGAGGGGGGACTCTGTGGCCTTGTGCCCCCCTGAGGTTCAGGGATGCCAGCCTCCAGGTGGGACCTGGGGATCTCCCGGAATTCCAGCTCCTCTCCAGACTACAGAGATCAGTTCCGCTGGAGGAAAGGGCTGCTTTGGAGGAGGGACTCTGTGGCCTTGTGCCCCACTGAGGTTCAGGGATGCCAGCCTCCAGGTAGGACCTGGGGATCCCCTGGAATTCCAGCTCCTCTCCAGACTGCAGAGATCAGTTCCCCTGGAGGAAAGGGCTGCTTTGGAGGGGGGACTCTGTGGCCTTGTGCCCCACTGAGGTTCAGGGATGCCAGACTCCAGGTGGGGCCTGGGGATCCCCTGGAATTCTAGCTCCTCTCCAGACTGCAGAGATCAGTTCCCCTGGAGGAAAGGGCTGCTTTGGAGGGGGGACTCTGTGGCCTTGTGCCCCCCTGAGGTTCAGGGATGCCAGCCTCCAGGTGGGACCTGGGGATCTCCCGGAATTCCAGCTCCTCTCCAGACTACAGAGATCAGTTCCGCTGGAGGAAAGGGCTGCTTTGGAGGAGGGACTCTGTGGCCTTGTGCCCCACTGAGGTTCAGGGATGCCAGCCTCCAGGTAGGACCTGGGGATCCCCTGGAATTCCAGCTCCTCTCCAGACTGCAGAGATCAGTTCCGCTGGAGGAAATGGATGCCTTGGAAGGTGGACTTTGGGGGCAGTGTACCCCACCGAGGTCCCTGTCTTCCCCACGCTCCATCCTAAAATCTCCAGGAGTTTCCCAACCTGTAGCTTGGAACTTTACTTCACCCCCTGCTGATGGCCAGCTGCATGCTAGAGTTGCCTGCTCTCTGTTCTGGATATTTTGGGAGTGGAGCCTTGGGAGGGTGGGGTTTGAGGAGGGAAAAGACTTCAGTGGGATATAATGCCCTGCAGAACCCCCTCACCAGGCTTGGTAGTACTAGGAGGAGGAGAAACCACCAGGGAAGTCCAGGGTTGCTACGCAGAGGAAAGCAATGGCCAACCACCAAACCCTTTAGATTAAACCAGAAATGCGGAATGCCCTCCCGGAGGCCATAAGGGCCCTGCGTAGGGTTGCCAGGTCCAATTCAAGAAATATCTGAGGGCTTTGGGGGCGGAGCCAGGAGACTTTGGGGGTGGAGCCAGGAGACATTAGGGGTGGAGCCAAGATCAAGGCTGCGACAAGCATCATTGAACTCCAAGGGAGTTCTGGCCCTCACATTTCAATGGGCAGCACACCTTTTCAAATGCCTTTCTTCCTTAAGAAATAGTGAAGCATAGGGGCACCATCTTTTTAGGCTCATAGAATTGGACCCCCTGGTCCAATCGTTTTGAAACTTGGGGGGTATTTTGGGGAGAGGCACTAGGTGCTGTACTGAAAATTTGGTGCCTCTACCTCAAAATATAGCCCCCCCAGAGCCCCCAATACCCGCGGATCAATTCCCCATTATTCCCTATGGGAATCGTTCTCCATAGGGAATAATAGAGTGCCCAGTAGCCATTTCCCTCCCCACCCCAAGCTTTCTAAAGAGGGGGGTGGGCCTCCAAACCAGGGAATCCCCTGCCCCCTCCCTCTCTCTCACACACAAATACTTACTGGGTCTTGTTCCTGCAGAACTTTACTTGCTCTCAAAACCAAAGCAAAAGAAAGGGAGGGGCCGTTCTCTGGGGAAACTGTTACTGATCCTTCCCCATGAAGCCCTTCCTGTTTCCTGTTTCCTGCTTCCTGCTCAGCCTTAAAGGCACACATTTTAAAAACTGTTGGCAGGTTTCTAAACCTGCAGGAGCTCTAAAACTACAGGATGACTGTGGGGACGGGGATTCCCCCGCCGGCCAGCTGGCTGGGGCGGGGAGAAGCCTGTCAAAAGGGGGGATCCCCCGCTGGGAGCTGGGGATTGGGAAGCCTAGCCCTGCGGGATCTTTCTCCATTCCGCCGAGCCTGCAAAACGGAATTATTTCGGCAGGCCTTCAAGCGGGAGAGGACTGCCACCCTATGCTGCTGAGGAGCCATGATCATTATAGGAGCACTATCAGAAAAAAAACGATTTTATTACACCAAACAAACATTAACAACCAGGGAAAACCGAAAATGGGGGGGAAGCCAGCCTGGGGCCCCAAAAGGCACGGGGCCCATAGGCCGTTGCCTGCTTGGCCTATTGGTTAATCCGGCCCTGATCTCTTGTCTTGACTTGGATGGGCCAGGCTAGCCCAGTCCTCTTCAGATCTTGGGAACTAAGCATGTTCTGGGCTGCCAGTGGGGTTTGGGTAGGCTTCCCAACCCTCCCGCCCTGGCGGGGGACGCCTGAATTTTCAGCCTCCTCCCCCGCTCTTAAAAAATCTGGGGGCGGGGGGAGAGAGAACATACCTGTAGGCATCATGTTGTTTTACAGCTTGGGATCTGTTTTTAAAATGTGTCCCTTTAAGGCTGCACAGGAAACAGGAACGGCCCCTCCCTTTCTTTTCCTGTGCAGCTTGCTTTCGTTTTCACAGCGAGCAAATTCTGCTGGAAAAAGACCAAGTACGGTAAGTATTTCTGTGTGTGTGTGTGTGAAAGAGAGGGAGGGGGGATTCCCTGGTATGGAGGCCCCCCCTTTTAGAAAGCATGGGGGGGGGGAGGGAAATGTCTACTAGGCACTCTATTATTCCCTATGGAGAACGATTCCCATAGAGAATAATAGGGAATTGATCCATGGGTATTGGGGGCTCTGGGGGGGCTATTTTTTGAGGTAGAGGTACCAGATTTTTAGTATAGCAGCTAGTGCCTCTCCCCAAAATACCCCCCAAGTTTCAAAAAGATTGGACCAGAGGGTCTAATTCTATGAGCCCCAAAAGATGGTGCCCCTATCCTTAATTATTTCTTATGGAAGAAAGGCATTTAAAAAGGAGTGCTGTCCCTTTAAATGTGATGGCCAGAACTCCCTTGGAGTTCAATTATACTTGTCACATCCTTGTTCCTGGCTCCACCCCCAATGTCTCCTGGCTCCACCCCAAAAGTCTCCTGGCTCCGCCCCCAAAGTCCCCAGATTTTTCTTTAATTGGACTTGGCAACCCTAGGTTTGGGCTACCAAGCCTGGGAGGTTCCCAACATTGGGCCGGCAGGGGGAGACTTCCCCTGACGTTGCCGACGTGATAATGTCACCCACGTGCGGCATCATCACACCAGTGACGTTGAGCGCCAGCCACTCTAGGGTTTTCCAGGAAAACTCTATGGTTTTCCCGCTCGGGCATTTTGGGAGGGAAAACTCTATGGTACAATAGGTACCACAGAGTTTTTTACAGACTCCCACCAGAGGCCGCGGGGGACTTGGCAACCCTAAGTGGTGTTGATTGGCAGAAAAGACTGGCAGACATGTGCAGAGCCCGTTTGATGTAGTGTTTAAGTGTGCAGACTCTTATCTGGGAGCACCGGGTTTGATTCCCCACTCCTCCGCTTGCAGTTGCTGGAATGGCCTTGGGTCAACTTTAGCTCTTGCAGAGTTGTCCTTGAAAGGGCAGCTTCTGGGAGAGCTCTCTCAGCCCCACTCACCTCACAGGGTGCCTGTTGTGAGGGGAGAAGATCCAGGAGATTGTAAGCCGCTCTGAGTCTCTGATTCAGAGAGAAGGGTGAGGTATAAATCTGCAAATCTTCTTCTTCTTCTTTAAAATGGGACCGTACCTGATGCTCCGGATGTTCACCGTTCTCTTATCATCACCACCCCAATTTATATTCGTGCTGTTCAGTGAAGTTTTCCCTAGGAAAAGAAAGTGCCTTTCTCAGCAGGATTCCGGACCGGCTCCCTCCAGGGAGGCTGTGCAAGTCTTTTAAATAGAAAGACAAATAATCTTCTGCAATCATTTATGTCCCCCTGGATGTGAAAGGGTTCGGCTCCCACAGCTCTGGTCAGACAGGGTGTGTATTTGCCGAGTGTGTGTGTGGGGAAACGGGGCTTCCCAGCCACAGATGTCTTTTGTTTGCTCACAGTTGCACAGAAGGAAGAGGAGAGTTCCTCTCCTGCCCCTAGGATGACGGGGTGGGGGGGAGGAAATATTGCTTTACACAGAGAGGGACTAAAATTTGAAATCTGCTTCTGAGGATGTGATGGCTGCAGGAATAAACAGCTTTCAAGAGGGATTAGATAGATTCATGGAAGATAGGGGAAGGCCATGGGTTATATGCCATCTTGTTGGCCCTCCTGAGGAACTGGTTGGCCACTGTGTGAGATATGATACTGGACTGGATGGTCCACTGGTCTGATCCAGCAGGGCTCTTCTGAGGTTCTTCTCAGGGTAAGGCTTTGGCCTCTCTGCCCTGTTGTTGGCCCTCCAGAGGAACTGGTTGGCCCCTGCGTGAGACAGGAGGTTGGATTAGATGGACCTTCCCTGGTCTGATCCAGCAGGGCTCTTCTGATGTTATTCTCAGCAGAAAGCCTCAGCCTCTCTGCCTTGTTGTTGGCCCTCCAGAGGAACTGGGTGGCCACTGTGTGAGACAGGATGCTGGACTAGATGGACCTTCCCTGGTCTGATCCAGCAGGACTCTTCTGATGTTCTTCTCAGGGGAAGGCCTCACCCTCACTGCCCTGTTGTTGGCCCTCCAGAGGAACTGGGTGGCCACTGTGTGAGACAGGATGTCTATCTAGATGGACCCTCACTGGTCTGATCCAGCAGGACTCTTCTGATGTTCTTCTCAGGGGAAGGCCTCACCCTCACTGCCCTGTTGTTGGCCCTCCAGAGGAACTGGGTGGCCACTGTGTGAGACAGGAGACTGGACTAGATGGACCTTCACTGGTCTGATCCAGCAGGACTCTTCTGATGTTCTTCTCAGGGGAAGGCCTCATCCTCTTTCCCCTGTTTTTGGCCCTCCAGAGGAACTGCTGACCCCTGCGTGAGACAGGAGGCTGGATTAGATGGACCTTCCCTGATCTTTGTCACGTTCTCCAGGTGCAGGCAGGCAGGAATCCAAAGGCAGTCAAAGTCCAGGATGTCAAGCAGGAACCAAGTCACCAATGCAGAACCACAAAACAGAACCAGAAGTCAATGTCCAAAAGCCAAAAGATCAGGGTGCCAAGGAAATCATGCAGGTCAGGATCAGGAAGGAGCGTGGATGCAAGCCAGAGAATAGTCTTGTTGCTTCCACAAGGTTACCAGATCCTGGTTGGGAACTATATGGGAGTCTCAATCAGCCTGCTCCCTGGGTGGCAGTGACTCTGCTAGAACTCAGGGCTGAGAGACCTGAAGCCTCAGTGTGCCTCATGTCTTCGCTCTGAAACTTCTTTCCGGAGCCTGCTTCAAACTCTTGAGGTGGGAGGAGGAGAGCTTGGAGGAGATTGATCGTCAACAGCTGTCACTGCTGCCTGGAGAGTGATTGATGGGCCAGCTGCTGTTTGTTCAGCTGAGGAACTGGCTGGCAACTCTTCCAGGTCTGTTAATCCTTCCACCTCCTTCTCGTTAGGGCTCATGACACTCTTCTGATGGTATTCTCAGGGAAAGGCCTTAGCCTCTTTCCCCTGTTGTTGGCCCTCCAGAGGAACAGGTTGGCCCTTGTGTGAGACAGGAGGCTGGATTAGATGGACCTTCCCTGGTCTGATCCAGCAGGGCTCTTCTGATGTTCTTCTCAGGGGAAGGCCTTGGCCTCTCTGCCCTGTTGTTGGCCCTCCAGAGGAACTGGGTGGCCACTGTGTGAGACAGGATGCTGGACTAGATGGACCCTCACTGGTCTGATCCAGCAGGGCTCTTCTGATGTTCTTCTCAGGGGAAGGCCTCAGCCTCTTTCCCCTGTTTTTGGCCCTCCAGAGGAACTGGTTGGCCCCTGTGTGAGACAAGATGCTGGATTAGATGGACCTTCCCTGGTCTGATCCAGCAGGGCTCTTCTGATGTTCTTCTCAGAGGAAGGCCTCAGCCTCTTTCCCCTGTTTTTGGCCCTCCAGAAGAACTGGCTGGCCCCTGTGTGAGACAGGATGTCTATCTAGATGAACCCTCACTGGTCTGATCCAGCAGAGCTCTTCTGATGTTCTTCTCAGGGTAAGGCCTTGGCCTCTCTGCCCTGTTGTTGGTCCTCCAGAGGAACTGGTTGGCCACTGTGTGAGACAGGAGGCTGGACTAGATGGACCCTCACTGGTCTGATCCAGCAGAGGTCTTCTGATGTTCTCAGGGGAAGGCATCAGCCTTTCTGCCCTGTTGTTGGCCCTCCAGAGGAACTGGGTGGCCACTGTGTGATACAGGATGCTGGGCTAAATGGACCCTCACTGGTCTGATCCAGCAGGGCTCTTCTGATGTTCCTATGAAGGCCTCAGTCTCTCTGCCCTGTTATTGGCCCTCCAGAGGAACTGGTTGGCCACTGTGTGAGACAGGAGGCTGGACTGGATGGACCTTCACTGCTCTGATCCAGCAGGGTTTTCCTGATGTTATGTTCATTATTGCAACTGATTGTTAAAATGTGATAGTGAGCTAGCTATTTTTGATTTTAAGTTCCATGAAGCTAGGGGCTACGAGCTCTCAGTTAAGAAATAATTGGAGATTTCAGGGGTGGAATTTTGATACAGCATAATGCCATAGTCCCACCTTTCAATGTGGACATTTTCCCCAGATGAGCCAATCTCTGTTTTCTGGAGATGTTCAGCTGTCACCTGGAGATTTGGCAACCCTATGTGATGCTTCCAGGGCAACTGCAACCCCAGGGCCAGAGTTAAGGGAAACAACACCAACCAAGGTAGAGTCTGCAAAATCTTGCTGGCACACAACTAAAAACACTTGAACTGCAGCCTTTCCAACCAGATCATACCAAACCAGCCCTGCTTCTGCACATAAATAATTTTCAGTGTCAGTCTTGCTGCCACAGTAAACGCAGAGGTATTTTCGGTGGCCACGATGAAGTTTTCCTTACACCAGGGGTGGGGAACCTTTTTTCTGCCAAGGGCCATTTGGATATTTATAACATCATTCACGGACCATACAAAATGATCAACTTAAAAAACAGTGCTCCGCCGAGGGATAATGAATCAGGCCAGCAAAATTAATGCAAATAATTGTTTTTTAAAGGCACCCACATACCCCAGCAGCAGTCCTTCACAATGCCCACCACTCAGGTTCCAGAGAGAGAGAGGGAGAGAGAGAGAGAGAGAGAGAGAGAGAGAGAGAGAGAGAGGAAGGAACGAAATGGAGGAAAGAAAAAATGAAATGGAGGGAAGAAAGAGTAATAAAGGAAAATAAAGAAATAGGGGAAGAGAAAGAAAGGAAAATAAAGAAATGGGGGAAGAAAAGGAAATGAATAAAGGGGAATAAAGGGGAATAAAGAAAGGGAAATAAAGAAATGGGGGAAGAAAAGGAAATGAAGAAATGGAAAGAAAGGGAAATAAAGAAATGGGGGAAGAAAGCGTAATAAAGGAAAATAAAGAAAGGAGGGAAGAAAGGGAAATAAAGAAAGCAGGTAATGGGAATTAAAGGAAACAAAGAAATGGGGGAAGAAATAGAAAGAAAGGGAAATAAAGAAACGAGGGGGAACCTTACCTGAAAGGTGACAGTGACTTTTCCAGGCCTTGGAGTGATCCTTGCCGGCCAGCCGGGCCCCAGGGAAGCCACCAGATGACTCGGCTCAGCCCAGCAATCCCAGAGGGGCAGACCAAGTGCCCACCCCTGCCTTGCACCATTCCTTGTCTCAGCCCTTCATAACTGCTGGGAAGGAAGCCCAGGCAGATCTAGACATCTGTGTGGAATAGCAGCTTTCTTGTCCCTCCCATCCTTGACTTCCAGAAAGCTTTTGATAAAGTTCCTCATCAGAGGCTCCTTAGTAAGCTCGAGAGTCATGGAGTAAAAGGACAGGTCCTCTTGTGGATCAAAAACTGGCTAATTAATAGGAAGCAGAGAGTGAGTATAAATGGGCAGTCTTCGCAGTGGAGGACGGTAAGCAGTGGGGTGCCACAGGGCTCGGTACTGGGTCCCATGCTCTTTAACTTGTTCATTAATGATCTGGAGTTGGGAGTGAGCAGTGAAGTGGCCAAGTTTGCGGATGACACTAAATTGTTCAGGATGGTAAGAACCAGAGAGGATTGTGAGGCACTCCAAAGGGATCTGTTGAGGCTGGGTGAGTGGGCATCAACGTGGCAGATGGGGTTCAGTGTGGCCAAGTACAAAGTAATGCACATTGGGGCCATGAATCTCAGCTACAAATACAAGTTGATGGGGTGTGAACTGGCAGAGACTGACCAAGAGAGAGATCTTGGGGTCGTGGTAGATAACTCACTGAAAATGTCAAGACAGTGTGCGATTGCAAAAAAAAAAAGGCCAACGCCATGCTGGGAATTATTAGGAAGGGAATTGAAAATAAATCAGCCAGTATCATAATGCCCCTGTATAAATTGATGGTGCGGTCTCATTTGGAATACTGTGTACAATTCTGGTCACCGCACCTCAAAAAGGATATAATAGCATTGGAAAAAGTGCAGAAAAGGGCAACTAGAATGATTACAAGTTTGGAACACTTTCCCTATGAAGAAAGGTTAAAATGCTTCGGGCTCTTTAGCTTGGAGAAACATAGACTGCGGGGTGACATGATAGAGGTTTAAAAGATAATGCATGGGATGGAGAAAGTAGAGAAAGAAGTCCTTTTCTCCCTTTCTCACAATACAAGAACTCGTGGGCATTCAATTAAATTGCTGAGCAGTCGGGTTCGAATGGATAAAAGAAAGTACTTCTTCACCCAAAGGGTGATAAACATGTGGAATTCACTGCCACAGGAAGTGGTGGCGGCTACAAGCATAGCCAGCTTCAAGAGGGGATTGGATAAAAATATGGAGCAGAGGTCCATCAGTGGCTGTTAGCCTCAGAGTGTTGGACTGGATGGACCATTGGCCTGATCCAACATGGCTTCTCTTATGTTCTTATGTGACACAGAGTATTGGACTGGAAGGGCCATCGGCCTGATCCAACATGGCTTCTCTTATGTTCTTCTGTGACACAGAGTGTTGGACTGGATGGGCCATTGGCCTGATCCAACATGGCTTCTCTTATGTTCTTATGTGACACAGAGTGTTGGACTGGATGGGCCATTGGCCTGATCCAACATGGCTTCTCTTATGTTCTTATGTGACATAGAGGTCGTTTTCGCACTCACCTCCAGCCGGCGCGACCCCCCTCTTCACCGCGCAGGATCTGCGCGGATTTCCCACTAAATGCCTCGGAGCAGCCTTTTGCGCTAGAAACTCCCGGCGCAAAAGTCGCTCAAACGTAAACCTCCAAAAAGCAGTTTCCGGCGCAAAAGGCTGCTCTGCAGCATTTAGTGGGAAATCCGTGCAGATCCTGCGCGGTGAAGAGGGGGGTCGCGCCGGCTGGAGGTGAGTGCGAAAACGACCAGAGTTTTGGCCTGGGTGGGCCATTGGCCTGATCCAACATGGCTTCTCTTATGTTCTTATGTGACACAGAGTGTTGGACTGGATGGGCCATTGGCCTGATCCAACATGGCTTCTCTTATGTTCTTATCTGAGTGAGCATAGAAGCAGCTCTGGATGGCTTTTCTTCCCTGCATGAAGATTTATTTATTTCGTTGAAAACAGTTTAATGCTACCTTTCTGCTCGATCCCAGTCTGCAAGGCGGCAGGGGGAGGAAAGAGGTCAAGCTTTTTTCCCCTCTCTCTTTCCCTCTCCACCTCTAAGAAAACAATCACAGGCGGCCTACATTTGAAGAAGGAAAAATAAATGTTGAAGATAAAGAGGGACTAAAACCCTTGCATGTAGCGCGCAAACGACACAGGCAGGGCCATGACTGGGGGTCATTTTGTAGAAAAAGAGGTGCCGGAGCTCATTAGCACAACTCATTTGCATAGCTAATTTGCATCTGCCACACACCCATGACGTCACCGGAAGGTGGACTAAATTATATCAGCTCAGCATCTACCTTAAAATGCTTCTTAGGGAGAGCCAGTTTGGTGTAGTGGTTAAGTGTGTGGACTCTTATCTGGGAGAACCGGGTTTGATTCCCCACTCCTCCACTTGCACCTGCTGGAATGGCCTTGGGTCAGCCATAGCTCTGGCAGAGGTTGTCTTTGAAAGGGCAGCTGCTGAATGCTCTTTCAGCCCTACCCACCTCACAAGGTGTGTGTTTTGGGGTGAGAAGATATAGGAGATTGTAAGCCGCTCTGAGGGCAGGGTATAAGTCTGCAATTTTTTCTTCTTCTTCTTGAATTATAACAAAACCTTACTCCCATCATACTTTTTAAATTACTTTCTCCTCTTTTGCCACAGTGGCATGAGGAAGATTTCCATCTGCTTTATATGTTTGGGTTATTTCCCCATATTTCGTGGGGGAAAATATCAGAAAGTTTGATAAATCTTAAAAGTTCATCAAAATTCTCACAGGGGGCTTGAACAATGGAGCCCAGAAGCAAAAAAACCTTTGTTGTGTGTGTGTCTGTGTGTGGGGGGGGGAGTAAGCAAGAAAGAACACAATAAAATTTAAGGGTTCTAGAGCTCCGTTCCTGTGAGCTCCTGCCCCAAATGAGGCCTGGTTATGAGGAAGGTGAATAGATGGAGCCGAGTTCAAAAGCCAAGTCAAAAGCTGCCGGGCTATCAGTTGCCGAGCCTTGTTCAGGGTGTGTCCCTCTGCTTGGCACTCAGGTCTGTCCACTCCTGCCCCTACAAGTCCGGGAGAACAAGAAACGAGGCAGGCGGCTAGGGAGGGGTTCCTGGCCGCTGCCGGGCTCCTAGGCGTGTCACCATGTGGGCGGCCACCACAATTCATGGCAGGAGGAACCCGGCAGTCACTTGGCAACCACACTGCTCCTTCTTCCCTGCGACGGGGGAAGCCCAAGCATCCAGCTGGCTTTTTTGCCTCAGAGGCTTCAGTGGGGCTGAGCTTCGGATGATTTCTGAGGAAAGCGTTCCAGCCTGCTGCCCCTCAACACCTCTTTTACGAAGCCACAAGGCCAGGGAGGCCCAACCTTTCTGAGCTGGACACAGCACGTTGGGTGCAGCCACAAAATGGCTGCCATGGGAGCTGGTCCCAAAATGGCTGCCATGCCTTTCAGTCATTAGGACTGCCAATCCCCAGGTGGGGGCAGGAGATCCCCGGGTTTGAAGGCCCTCTCCCTGCGTCAAGGTCATCAGAGAGCTGAGTGGAGGGAAATGGGCTCTCCATTATTCCCTATGGAGTCCGATTTCCATGGCCTTGGGTATAATGGTGAATTGATCTGCAGTTATCTGAGGCTCTATTTTTTGAGGTAGAGGCACCAAAATTTCAGCATAGCATCCAGTGCCTCTCCCCAGAACACCCTCCAAGTTTCAGAAAGGTTGGACCAGGGGGTCCAATTCTATGAGCCCCAAAAGATGGTGCCCCTATCCTTCATTATTTCTAATGGAGGAAAGGCATTTAAAAGGTGAGCAGTACCTTAAAATGTGATGGCCAGAACTCCCTTTGGAGTTCCACTGTCCTTGTCACAACCTTGCTCCTGGCTCCACCCCCAATGTCTCTTGGTTCCGCCCCCAAAGTCTCCAGGTATTTCTTGAATTGGACTTGGCAATCCTTGCTGGGGGGACAACTGCTGCCAGAACAACGCTTTTAAAAATCTGCAAAGCCAATGAAATCTCTAACGACCGCCCTGACCTAGATTGCCTAGCAACCCTGATCTTGTTAGATCTTGGAAGCTAAGCAGGGCTGACTGGCAAGTGCTTGGATGGGAGACTGTCCTTGGAATACCCAGTCAGGAGGCAGGGGCAGGATTTATTTAGCCACCTCCCTGAATATCCTCCAGGCCCCCAGCAGGGGTCAGTCACCCGAGGTCACCATGACTTCCAGGCAGTGTTCCCTCTAAGCTGAGTCAGTGGGAGCTAGGTCACAGGTTTTTAGCCTCCGGCTCACCCATTTTTGTCTTCGCTCAGGCAAAATGCCCCCAGAGCAAACTAATTTACGAAGTAAATTCTCACGAAGTAGAATTTTGGCTCACAAAAAACCCCCATCGCTTACAGGGAGTATTGCTTCCAGGTACACACACACCTACCCCTAAAATACAACCCCCCACACCAATGGCCAATTGGAAACCTTGTTGGACAGAAATCCCAACTTTGCCCACCCACTTTCTAAAAGAACTTGGTAGGAGCTGGGAAGAGTGTCGGGGGACCCTTGAACTAGACAATGCTCATTCTGTCTATATCAGGGGTCCTCAAACTTTTTAAATAGGGGGCCAGTTCACTGTCCCTCAGACTGTTGGAGAGCCGGACTGCCGTTACTGTACAAGGCCGCGGGCCGTCAGTTCTCCGTCTTCTGCATCTCCCTCCCTTCCCCACACCACACACCCTGGCCTGGGAACTCACCTCACCATCACCTCAGCCCAGTGCCAGAAGTGTGCGTTGCTAATGCGAGTTTAGGTCGAACGTCACTTCCGGGCCGCATAAACGTCCTCAGCAGGCCGCATCTGGCCCGCGGGCCGTAGTTTGAGGACCCCTGGTCTATACTTTTACTCCACTCTTTTATGTCATTGACGGTTTTTGAATTTGAATCTTGACAATGTTTATTGTCTAGCTCTAAATGCATTTATTGTTTTAAAAAAATCCCATTTGTGGAGCAAAACAGCATAATGCTATCATGTCAAATGTAAAGTGTTGGCGTTCTTGGCTTCTTACCATTAGGAGAAATTGGGGCAGGGAGTGGGAGGGCTTCTAGTGTCCTGGCCCCACTGATGTACCTCCTGATGGCACCTGGGTTTTGGCCACTGTGTGACACAGAGTGTTGGACTGGATGGGCCACTGGCCTGATCCAACATGGCTTCTCTGATGTTCTTATGTCTGGGGCAGTGACGCTCTGTCTTCTTGGTGCTTGGGGGGCAATAGTGGGAGGGCTTCTGGTGTTCTAGTCCCACTGGTGGACCTCCTGATGGCCCCTGACGTTTGGCCACTGTGTGACACAGAGTATTGGGCTGGATGAGCCACTGGTCTGACCAAACATGGCTTCTCTAATACTCTGTATTCTTAGTTCCTGTGGGGGTAACAGTGTGTGGGGGGGCTTCTGGAGTTCCGGCACCAGTGGTGAACCTCCTGATGGCTCTGTGACACAGAGGGTTGGACTGGATGGGCCACTGGCCTGATCCAACATGGCTTTTCTTATGTCTGGGGCAGTGATGATTTGTCTTCTTGGTGCTTGGGTGGCAACAATGGGAGGGCTTCTGGTGTCCTGGCCCCAATGGTGGACCTCCTGATGGTCCCTGGGTTTTTGGCCACTGTGAGGCATAATGTTGGACTGGATGGGCCACTGGCCTGATCCAGTATGGCTTCTCTTATGTTCTTATATCTGGGGCAGTGATGCTCTGTCTTCTTGGTGCTTGAGGGGGGCCACAGTGGGAGGGCTTCTGGTGTCCTGGCCCCACTGGTGGACCTCCTGATGGCACCTGGGTTTTTTGGCCACTGTGTGACACAGAATGTTGTGAGCTGCCCTGAGCCTGCTTGCGGGGAGGGCGGGATACAAATAAAAAGTTATTATTATTATTATTATTATTAATGTTGGACTGAATGGGCCATTGGCCTGATCCAACATGGCTTTTCTTATGTTTGGGGCAGTGATGTTCTGTCTTCTTGGTGCTTGGCGGGGGGCAACAGTGGGAGAGCTTCTGGAGTTCTGGCCCTGCTGGTGGACCTCCTGATCGCCCCTGGGGTTTTGGCCAGTGTGTGACCCAGTGTGTTGGATTGGATGGTCCACTGTCCTTATCCAACATGGCTTCTCTTATGTTCTTATGTCTGGGGCAGTGATACTCTGTATTCTTGGTGCTTGAGGGGGGCCACAGTGGGAGGGCTTCTGGTGTCCTGGCCCCACTGGTGGACCTCCTGATGGCACCTGGGTTTTTTGGCCACTGTGTGACACAGAATGTTGGACTGAATGGGCCATTGGCCTGATCCAACATGGCTTCTCTTATGTTCTTATGTTTGGGGCAGTGATGCTCTGTCTTCTTGGTGCTTGGGGGGGGCAACAGTGGGAGGGCTTCTGGAGTTCTGGCCCTGCTGGTGGACCTCCCGATCGCCCCTGGGGTTTTGGCCAGTGTGTGACCCAGTGTGTTGGATTGGATGGTCCACTGGCCTGATCCAACATGGCTTCTCTTATGTGACACAGAGTGTTGGACTGGATGGGCCACTGGCCAGATCCAACATGGCTTCTCTTATGTTCTTCGTGCAAATGGGCAGAAACAGGAACGGGCTTATACTAGAATCCAGACTGGGTTGGCAGGTTCTTGCAAAACCTTAATGAGGATTGTCCTTTTAATACATCCCAAATCTGCATGACCCCTGGAGAGCGTGGGCCGCGAAAGAACGGCAACAGAGACCAAAACTTAGAAGCAAACATTTTAATACATACACATCTCCATTAAACGGAATAATTATTTTTAAAAAAAAAAATACCAAAAAGTTAGTGTTTCCACAGGCAAAATTCTGCTGCGGTAGGGACAGCAGAAACCAATCGCCCAAGGCCGTACCATTTGGTGTGTGCAAGAGAGAGGCTGTAATAGGGTGGGGGCCGGCCTCCGTTCCTACCGTCCAGGGTCCTCCTACAATACAGCTCACCCCAAGACTGACTCAAGGCTGTCTGAGGCCATTCTGGCCTTGCAACTACTGGCATGTCTCTACCACCAACTTTGGAATCGGGGTTTTTTTTCCCTGGGAATTTCCCCCTGAAATCCCCAGCAGGTGTGGTTTCATGGGAATGCCGAGAATTCTGTCATGGGATCTCTGTTCTCCCCCTCCCAAGGTTACAATTCCTAGGATTTTCCATGGCAAAGGATGGATTTTGAGATCAGGCTGTCCATACAGAAAGTGCGGCTCCAAATTTCTTTAAAAAGGTCAAGGTAGTCCCCCTGTCCAAGCACCAGTCGTTTCCAACTCTGGGATGACGTTGCTTTCACCACGTTTTCACGGCAGACTTTTTATGGGGTGGTTTGCCATGGCCTTCCCCAGTCATCTACCCTTTCCCCCCAGCAAGCTGGGGACTCATTTTACCGACCTCCTCAGAAGGATGGAAGGCTGAGTCAACCTCAAGTCGGCTAGCTGAACCCAGCTTCCACCAGGATCAAGCTCAAGTCGTGAACAGAGCTTAGGACGGCAGTACTGCAGCTTTACCACTCTGCGCCACGGGGCTCTTCCAAACTCATTTACTGCTTTGCTAAATGCAAGAAAGAAAGTGGGGACAAGAGATTCCATTCCCGGATACATTTGGGTGGCAGCTACCTACGATCCCAATTTGGGGCTTGTGCTCTGTTCTGGTCCCCGTCTTCCAAAGCCGAAACGTTCTGCAGAATTAGAAGAGAATGGAACAGTGGCTGGTTTCAAAATTGTCACTGGTTTCATTCTGGGAGGAACGGTTGGCCTAGGCCTAACAACTGTGCCAACGCAGACTCTTTGGGGGCTCACAGAATTGGACCCCCTGGTCCAATCCTTTTGAAGGAGAGCCAGTTTGGTGTAGTGGTTAAGTGTACAGACTCTTATCTGGGAGAACCAGGTTTCATTCCCCACTCCTCCACTTGCACCTGCTAGCATGGCCTTGGGTCAGCCATAGCTCTAGCAGAGGTTGTCCTTGAAAGGGCAGCTGCTGTGAGAGCCCTCTCCAGCCCCACCCACCTCACAGGGTGTCTGTTGTGGGGGAGGAAGGGAAAGGAGATTGTGAGCCGCTCTGAGACTCTTCGGAGTGGAGGGCGGGATATAAATCCAATATCTTCATCTACCTCACAGGGTGTCCGTTGTGGGGGAGGAAGGGAAAGGAGATTGTGAGCTGCTCTGAGACTCTTTGGAGTGGAGAGCGGGATATAAATCCAATATCTTCTTCTTCTTGAAACATGAGGGGTCTTTTGAGGAGAGGCATTGAATGCTATGCTGCAAATGTGATGCATCTGCCTAAAGAAACAGACTTCCTAGAGCCCCAGAGACCTGCAGATCAATTCTCCATTATACCCTACGGGAATCGGTCTCCATAGGGAATAATGGAGTGCTCAGCAGCCATTTCCCCCCCTTTCTCGTTTTCTAATGACTCTGAAACAGGGGGAGGGCCTACAGACCAGGGGATCCCCTGCCCCCACCTGGGGATTGGCAACCCTGTGTAATTCCCGGGATCCATACATTTGGCTTCTCCAAGCCCCACAGTGTGGTTTGGCTCGACCCGCAACCACCATCACAAGTGCGGCTTTTTCCCTTCGTAGTTTTGCTTAGCTGCTTGCGCTCGTCTGCGAAAGAAAACGCGACACTCCAGGGGAGCAGGTCTTTCCTCCGCAGCTTACAAGCACGTCCATCCCACCCGCCTCTCTGTGCTTGACGGGGTGCCCTCAGTTGGCATACTGTGCAGATGTCAACCGGATATTTTTTTTGGCAAGGCAAACTGCGTACAAACTGAATTCTGGACAAACATTTTGCAGCTTCTGGCACCCAGGGTGTATATCAGGGATCTCCAATGCACCTTGGCACTGCCAACCCTCCTCCTGCAGCCAACCAAGTATTTTAAAGAGGGGGAGGGAGACGGAGCTTTGGTCTAACAGGGTTCATCTTGGCATTGCAGGGCATCTTTTGGTAGCAGAAACTACCCCTGATGTAGCCAATCCTCCGAGAGCTTACAGGGCTCTTCTCGCAAGGCCTACTGTAAGCTCCAGGAGGATTGGCTGCATCAGAGGGGTGTGGCCTAATATGCAAAGAAGCTCTTGCTAGAATTCCACCCCTGCATATCCCTGATGTAGCCAGTCCTCCAAGAGCTTACAGGGCTCTTCTTACAGGGCCTACTGTAAGCTCCAGTAGGAATGGCTGCATCAGGAGGGTGTGGCCTAATATGCAAAGGAGCTCTTGCTAGAATTCCACCCCTGCATACCCCTGATGTAGCCAATCCTCCAAAAGCTTACAGGCCTCTTCTTACAGGGCCTACTGTAAGCTCCAGTAGGATTGGCTGCATCAGGAGGGTATGGCCTAATATGCAAAGGAGCTCTTGCTAGAATTCCACCCCTGCATACCCCTGATGTAGCCAATCCTCCAAGAGCTTACAGGGTTCTTCTTACAGGGCCTACTGTAAGCTCCAGGAGGATTGGCTACATCAGGGGTCATGGCCTAATATGCAAAGCAGCTCTTGCTAGAATTCCCAGTTCACATGTTCTGGAGCCGAAACAGACTTCAGAGCCAAGCCCAAGTCAAAGGCTGGATGACGTTTCGCACTCAGCGCTGCACCGGGGGGGGGGGGGCAACATTCTGGCCTCACAAACTACCAAACTTTGCATATAGATGGCCCCAATCCTATTCCATGTGCAACCGTAGCAGCTCATGGGATTCTGCTTAGAACTAGGGTTGCCAAGTCCACGAAATATCTGGGGACTTTGGAGGTGGAGCCAGGAGACTTTGGGGGTGGAGCCAGGAGCTTGTAGCCGCCGCCACCTCCTGTGGCAGTGAATTCCACATGTTAATCACCCTTTGGGTGAAGAAGGACTTCCTTTTATCTGTTTTAACCTGACTGCTCAGAAATTTCGTTGAATTGCACTAGGTTTCTATGTAGGGTTGCCAAGTCCAATTCAAGAAATATCTGGGAACTTTGGGGGTGGAGCCAGGAGACATTAGGGGTGGAGCCAAGATCAAGGCTGTGACAAGCATAATTGAACTCCAAAGGGAGTTCTGGCCCTTACATTTAAAGGGACGGCACACCTTTTCAATGCCTTCCTTCCATAGGAAATAATGAAGGATAGGGGCACCTTCTTTTGGGGCTCATAGAATTGGACCCCCTGGTCCAATCTTTTTGAAACTTGGTGGGTATTTTGGGGAGAGGCACTAGATGCTATACTGAAAATTTGGTGCCTCTACCCCAAAAAACACCCCCCCCCAGAGCCCCAGATACCCGCAGATCAATTCTCCATGATTTTCTATGGGAATAAATCTCCATAGGGAATAATAGAGTTCCCAGCAGACATTTCCCTCCCCTCCCCCAGCTTTCTGACGACCCTGAAGCTGGGAAAGGGCCTCCAAACTGGGGGATCCCCTGCCCCCACCTGGGGATTGGCAACCCTGCTTAGAACCCATCACTTAGATGAGTTTCTAACTTAATTTCTCCCCCCTCCGTTTTCATCTAGGGGAACTCTAAATGGGTTTTTAAAAAGCAGAGAATTGCTCTATAACTCCCATGGAAATTCAGCTTATTGCAGAATGTTGTTTGGTGGGGGGAGGAGGAGGACGGGTTATTTAAAGCTATTACCCTCCTCCTCAAGCCCTGGGCCTTTGCAACCCATGCCCTAGGAGGGGACGTTATTCCCACGCCTGCCTCTCATTCCGGTTCATAAAAAACATCCCCCGCACACCTTCCCGTGGCATGTCCCTGCACATCATGTGGGGGTGAATCATGCCTTCAGCCACCGCCGCGATGCTGGTAAGGAAACACACCCAAATCCCGGCTTTTTTCCTTGAAGGAATCCTTCCCCTTGACACACAAACGCATATGTCTTAGCAGTAGTCTGTGCAAAAAGGATCTAGGGGTCTTAGTGGAGCCTACGCTGAACATGAGTCAACAGTGTGATGCAGTGGCTAAAAAGGCAGATGCAATTTCGCTTTACTCTGCTCTGGTAAGACCTCACCTGGAGTCTTGCGTTCAGTTTTGGGCACCACATTTTAAGAAGGGGACAGACAAGCTGGAAGAGGAGGGTGACGAAGATGGTGAGGGGTCTGGAGACCAAGTCCTATGAGGAAAGGTTGAAGGAGCTGGGCATGTTTAGCCTGGAGAGGCGGCGGCTGAGAGGTGATAGGATCACCACCTTCAAGTACTTGAAGGGCTGTCGTATAGAGGAGGGTGTGGAATCGTTTTCTGTGGCCCCGGAAGGGAGGACCAGAACCAATGGGTTGAAATTAAATTAAAAGAGTTTACGGCTCAACATTAGGAAGAACTTCCTGACTGTTAGAGCGGTTCCTCAGTGGAACAGGCTTCCTCCTTGGGAGGTGGTGGGCTCTCCTTCCTTGGAGGTTTTTCAACAGAGGCTAGATGGCCACCTGACAGCAATGAGGATCCTGTGAATTTAGGGGGAAGTTTTTGTGAGTTTCCTGCATTGTGCAGAGGGTTGGACTAGATGACCCTGGAGGTCCCTTCCAACTCTATGGTTCTAAGCTGGAAGGGGTCCAAAAGAGGGCGACAAAGATGGTGAGGGTTCTGGAGACCAAGTCCTATGAGGAAAGGCTGAAGGAGCTGGGCATGTTTAGCCTGGAGAGGAGGCAGCTGAGAGGTGATAGGATCACTATCTTCAAGGGCTTGAAGGGCTGTCGTATAGAGGAGGGTGTGGAATTGTTTTCTGTGGCCCCGGAAGGGAAGACCAGAACCAATGGGTTGAAATTAAATTAAAAGAGTTTACAGCTCAACATTAGGAAGAACTTCCTGACTATTAGAGCGGTTCCTCAGTGGAACAGGCTTCCTCCTTGGGAGGTGGTGGGATCTCCTTCCTTGGAGGTTTTCCAACAGAGGCTAGAGGGCCATCTGACAGAAATGAAGATCCTGTGAATTTAGGGGGAGGTTTGTGAGTTTCCTGCATTGTGCAGGGGGTTGGACTAGATGACCCTAGAGGTCCCTTCCAACTCTATGATTCTATGCCAACGGGGTCTCAGAAATAGCATAGAGGCGATACCCAGAATGAATCTTAGTGGGTCTTTCCAGGTGCCCCTGGGCCCAAAGCTTCCCCTCCATTAGTGACGCCTCCCCCCCCCACCGGCTCACCTCCCCAAACGCACAATGATCCTTTGTTCCCACCAGGCCCGTAGCTAACCAGGGGCTCACGGGACCTGGCCCCCTGACAGTTCGGGGAGGCCCAACACCTCCAGGCTGCTCCTCTCTTCCGTGCAATTTAAATTGGGTGGGAGGTGCACCCAGGAGCAGCTGCTGCCCCTCCCGTGACATTTAAAGTGCCCACAAACCAGCTGATCGGGTGGGGTCCAAAGAGCACAGAATCGGGGGGCAGGAGCAGTCAACCAGCCTCCTGGATGATTTAAATGGCCCCCTCTTAGGCGTCCCAATCCCCTATCCTTCATTATTCCCTATGGAAGGAAGGCATTTAAAAAGGTGTGTGGTCTCTTTAAATGTGATGGCCAGAACTCCCTTTGGAGTTCAATGATGCTTGTCACCCCCTTGTTCCTGGCTCCACCCCCAAAGTCTCCTGGCTCCACCCCCAAAGTCCCCAGATATTTCTTGAATTGGACTTGGCAACCCTACCCCCTCTCCCTGTAGCCACCCCTCATGGGCCCAAGCTACGCGGCTGGTTCCCACACTGCAGAAGGAACATTCGAACCAAACAGGGCTGGAAATGAAAGGACTGGAATTACAGGTTGGGATGGGGGAAAGGCATCCTTAGGGAAAGGGGGTGTGTGTGCAAACCTCTCCTCCGCCCCCACTCTGCCCGCCCCAAGACACACGCTTACGGCTGCAGGAGAGAGGGCTCTTTCTGATGGAACTCGTCCTGTTAACATGGCTCCTCCAACGGTTTTTCAGCCCACACAGTCAAAAACAGCTGCCAAGCGCAGCAGTGGCAGCAAGGTTGCCACCTCTGGGTTGGAAAATTCCTGGAGATTTGGGGAGGCGAAGCCTGGGGAGGGGATAAGGCTGCCAAGTCCAATTTAAGAAATATCTGGGGACTTTGGGGGTGGAGCCAGGAGACATCGGGAGTGGAGCCGGGAGAAAGGTCGTGACAAGCAGAATGGAACTCCAAAAGGGAGTTCTGGCCATCCCATTGAAAGGGACCGCACGCCTTTTCAATGCCTTCCCTCCGTTGGAAATAATGAAGGAGAGGGGCACCTTCTTTGGGGGCTCATAGAATCGGACCCCCTGGCCCAATCTTTTTGAAATTTGGGGGGTGTTTCGAGGAGAGGCGTCGGATGCTATGCTGCAAATTTGGTGCTTCTGCCTCAAAAAAACAGCCCCCCCCCGAGCCCTGGATACCCGCAGATCAATTCTCCATTACACTCTATGGGAATCGGTATAATGCCAGAGTGTCTGCTTCCCAAGCAGCCATTTTCTTTAGGCGGGACTGATTTGTGTCATCTGGAGATCAGCCCACCTTTTGTGTGTGTGTGTGTGTGGGGGGTCATGACAGGGAGGGGGGGAATTAACAGGCTGGGCTCAGCGTTGCCAAACTCCGGGCCTGGCAGTCTTCCAGAATTACCGCTGACCCCCAGATTGCAGAGATCAGTTTCCCCTGGAGAAAACGGAAGTTCTGGAGAGTGGCCAGTATCGCACTGGAGCCCACTGGCATTCCCGTCCTCCTCGGGTTCCATCTCCCACATCTCCAGGAAGTTCCCAACCCAGAGTTGGCAACCCTAAGCGGGCCAGAGTCCAGCTCCCGTTCCCAAAGCGCACGGCCAGCAAAGCTTTTTCCGCAGCCGGGTCCTTCGCTTGAAGGGCTTGACGTGCTCCGAATGAACAAGCCCAAGTCGTATAATGGGGGACAGGAGAGTTGGCGACCTCCAGGTGGGCCCAAACAGGGCTCTTTTTTTTTTTGGCAGAAAGAGCCCGGCAGGAACTCATTTGTGTATTAGGCCACACCCCCTGACATCACCGGAAAGAGCGTCGCCATATGAACATATGAAACTGCCTTATACTGAATCAGACTCTTGGTCCATCCAAGTCAGTCTTGTCTTCTCAGACTGGCAGCGGCTCTCCAGGGTCTCAAGCTGAGGCTTTTCACACCTATTTGCCTGGACCCTTTTTTTTTGGGAGATGCCGGGGATTGAACCTGGGACCTTCTGCTTCCCAAGCAGATGCTCTACCACTGAGCCACCGTCCCTCCCTTTCAATAGGTCACTTTCCGCATGTTGACACACAATGGTACAGCGCCCTCGGCTGCATTTCGGGTGTGTTCTCGCACAGCCCAATGAAAGACCTTGTTCCGCCTCCCCCAAACACGGCTGGAGAGAGGGAACCGTTTGGCAAAGTGGGGGCTGGCAGGCCCGGTTTCTCCTGGGAGGGGGTGTTCATGGATGTCTGCATCTCTCGCTCTCTTTGCAAGCCCCCTGGAGGCGGCGGAGACAATGGAGCATACAGTCTGGGAGCGTGGGGCCTTCCCTCTGCCAGAGAGAACTTTTTTTTTGAGCCGCAGCCCTGGCCGAGCCAGCCGGAACTGCGTCCCTGTGTGTTTCTGCTCAACGACAACAAAAAGGCCCTGACTCTGCTGGTTTGAAGGGAAGTGTGGAGTCAACTGGCTTCTAGAATCTTCATATCTGTCCTCTCTGGTCTTTTGTAACTACCATGATGGAACACAGAGGACTTTTGAGGTACTCCTCTGTTGCTTAGCAGCCTGAATCGCCCAGACCAGACCAAAATGTATACGAGCTCAGAAGCTAAGCAAGGTTGGTTCTAGTTAGAACTTGGGAGGGGAGATCGCTGTGGAAGTCCAAGGTCCCTATGCAGGGAGACCCAAAAGAAGGTGCCCCTATCCTTCATTATTTCCTATGGAAGGAAGGCATTTAAAAAGGTGTGCAGTCCCTTTAAATGGCACGCAATCTCTGTTTGTCTCTGCCCCGACCTGAAAAGGTAGCCCAATCCTGTCACATTTTGGAAGCTAAGTCTGGTTTGCCCTGTTTAGTACTCCAATGGAAGACCACCACTTGTCATGTCATGTATTTTGTAACATGGTTCCCTCTTCTATACTCTCTTCCTTTCAGACTGATCCTTATTGTGTTGTTACATGCCACTAAAAGCTAACTGACTGACCAGGAGATGACCGAGGAAGTCCAGAGTTTGTATGCAGAGGCAGGCAACAGCAAATCACCTCTGCTCATCTTGGCCTCGTAAACCCCACAAGGGGTCGCCACAAATTGGTTGTAACTTGATGGCAGTTCATTATTGCCATCTGTCGCTACTTTTTACGTGGCTCGTTCTGAATGCCCAGAAACTAAAACATTCATCCTGGACTTCTCGTTCTTCTCTCTATCGAACGGGAGGCGCCAAAGCGACAGTTTGCCCAGAGGGCCACAACACCTCGGGTTGGCCTTCCCCCTTATTATCTCCAGGCACTTCCAACACCCACCTTAGAACCAAGGCCCAAAGTGCAGAAAGGCAGTGGGAAGGGGCCAAGTGGATTGGAACAACTCTTTGCAGCTCCCCCAGAGAAAAACAAAGGGAGCGAATGAATCACGAAGATGGGAAAACACAAGCTTGCGCTGAGATGCTCGAGGGAAAGAAACGTGGGTGTACGGGCAGGCCTAGGCACCTTTTAGGAAGGAGAATCGTACCGAGTCAGATGTCAAGAGTTCTGTTGCTGCCCACTCCCCAGACCCGTCACACTTTTAATGTCGTCTTTCCCACCCAGGATAAACAGAGAAAGTTATAATACTGTGCAGGTCTGGTGACCGAACGGACACCTTGCATGTACGCGGCGCGTGGATCAAGCTTCCGGGACAATATTTCCACACCATGTACCGCATCTCTTTTTTTGTACTTCGCTCTTGGGGTCTACCAAAACCCCTTCTCCTTGGGGGGGTGGGGTCTAGCCACCCCCATGATCCCTCTCCTCCTTGTGTCCCTTCAAACAAAAGTGGAACGTTCCTTCATGAAAGGCGCAGTGGTAAGGTCCTGTTTTTGGGTGCACCGGTCCAAGGAACTGGAGCTCCGCAAGGGGATCATGCACCGTTCGGCGGGTTTCCCTTGCCCCATCATCCCCCAACAGCAGAGCACCCTCAGGAACTCTTTTCTCATGTCCTTGCTGCGGAGGGTATAAATGAGAGGGTTTATAGCGGAATTGAGGGTAGCAAAGGCAAAGAAATACTTTGCCTGGTAAAGTATGGTGCACGTCTTGCGGGGACACAAGGCGTCTATTAACAGGACGATGAAAGCTGGCAGCCAACAAATGATGAAGGCCCCCAGGACAAAAGTCACAGTCCTGAGCAAAGCCATAGTCTGCGAGCCCGCTATCTCGGCGTGGCTCGAACGGACAATGCGGTAGATCCGGACATAGAGGACCACGATGGACAACAGGATGAGGGAGAAGACGGTAACCACAAAGAAGATGTAGCGCTTGGAGTAGAGCGGCAGGACGGTGGAGCACTCGTTGAGATTGTGCATGCAGTTCCAACCGAGGACGGGCATCCCTCCGATGATAGCTGAAATGACCCAACATGCCCCGATCAGCAGCACCATCCGGCAGTTTTTGTCGCTGCTGTAGACCTTTACCTTGGTGATGGCCACGTGCCTCTCGATCGCGATGGCCAAGAGGCTGAAGACGGAGGCCGCCAAGGTGGCGAAGGCCGTCCCCTCCCTCACAAACCACTGCAGCGGGGTGAGCAGGAAGGTCGCCGGGCCTGAGAGGACCACGTTGGCGATGAAGGCCGCGCCGGCCAGAAGGTCCGAAAAAGCCAGGTTGCCGATGAAGATGTACATGGCCGAATGGAACTTCTTGTTCCTCCAGACGGAAATGAGAACGAGCAGGTTCTCGAGGATAATGAAGCAGCAGAAGACAATGATGACAACCGTGATGAGACCCAGCGAGGGGTCCTTGTCTTTCTCCAGCTTGTCCTTGGTGTAGTTGTAGTGCTCCAAGATTTTGCAGGAGTTGAAGTAGTCCTTGTAGAAGCTCCCCATGGCTTTGAGAAGCTTCTCTTCCCCGAAATGGGTTACACTGGTACTTGCCCAGGAATATCCGTACGAGAGAGCACGGGACCGGTCTGCAGCGGGGAGATGTCCATCGAGAGCGGAAGGAACGAAGAGACAACGTGGAGAACCCTAGGAATAGATATAAAATCAACAAGGTTAGGAACTTGGGAGGAAAAGAGGCAATATTACTCACAGCCAGGGTTGCCAATCTCCAGGGCAGATAATGGAAGTTAAACAACTACTGTGATAAATAACAAAATTTATTATAATCTTCATAAAAATCTTCATAAATTTTAATGCTCCACATTTAAAATTTTGCATAGTTCATGTTGTAATGAAGGTCCAATTTAAATATCCATTCATGCATTTTAATACTTCATATTGTAAATTTTGCATACTTCACGTTGTAACAGAGGTCCAATATTGACATTCCCATATTGCAAAAAAAGTCTACGAGCACCGGATATAGGCCCATCTCATCAGTAGACTTCCTCAGGAGTAATGCCTTTCTATGTTTTTTCAGGTTTAACAGCCACTAGTACCAACCAATGTTCATATTCTTCTTACCACATCTTTTCTCTCATTCTGGAATAAACCAAAATAATGATAGCAAAAGACAGCACAAAGCTGAATGGAACTAAAAATTCTAAAGTTTTTATTTCAGTAAAAAACTCACCACTCCAAGACACTTAAGTGTGTAGGTTTTATATAGGAGCTAGAGCCAGTTCAAACGGATTCATTTAACCAGATGCTCAAGCCTTCTGGAGTTTGCTGGCCAGTAGCCCTCTATGAATATATTCAGCAAGCTGTTCTTTAGATGGCCATCAGCTCTTATTTTCTTTAGAATTAATTTTAATGTCAAGCAAGCCCTTCTTTATGCAGCAATTTTAGCTCAGAACACTTAAGTGCATGATTTTAACCAGGCCAGCACTGCGCCTATCCTGAATCCAAAACCTCTTAGAATTTACTGGCAATTGCCCTATGCAAAAGACTGAAATTTAAGGGCCAGTTCTAACCATACCATGCAGTTGTGTGTTACCTGTAAGATTCTTAAAGGTATAACGTTGACAAAAAAGTCTTCTAGGTTTACAATAGTTTCTTCTAGGCTGAAACCCCTCCCACTCTTGATCCCCAGGCACTAAGAATACAGAGCATCACTGCCCCAGACATAAGAAGATAAGAGAAGCCAAGCTGGATGAGGCCAATGGCCCATCCAGTCCGATTTTCAGTGTCACACAGTGGTCAAAACCCAGGAACTATCAGGAGGTCCACCAGTGGGGCGAGAACTTCAGAAGCTCTCCCACTGTTGCCCCCCCCCCCCGCAGCACCAAGAAGACAGAGCATCACTGCCCTAGAGTTTAGAACATAAGAGAAGCCATGTTGGATCAGGCCAGTGGCCCCTCCAGTCCAACACTCTGTGTCACAGAAGAACATAAGAGAAGCCATGTTGGATCAGGCCAATGGCCCCTCCAGTCCAACACTGTGTCACAGAAGAACATAAGAGAAGCCATGTTGGATCAGGTCAATGGCCCATCCAGTCCAACACTGTGTCACAGAAGAACATAAGAGAAGCCGTGTTGGAACAGGCCAGTGGCCCCTCCAGTCCAACACTCTGTGTCACACAGTGGCCAAAACCCAGGGGCCATCAGGAGGGCCAACAGTGGTCAAAACTCCAGTAGCACCTTAAAGACAAACAAAATTTGTGGCAGGGTGTGCACTTTCACTTAATAAGCAGTGATTCACGACAGCTCAGCCTTCTCAAATCCTCAAGAATTTTTCCACCTGGAATTGGCAACCCTAGTGAATACAAAGTCCGAAGGCAACTCCCTCCCAAATTCCTCCAAGGAAAAAGAATTATTGCCCCTCAATCTGTCAACCAAATCAGACGGGCTGGGAATTTTGGCACCCCTCTTCCAGCTTTTTAATGGGTTTTGTCTCCAGGAGGTGAAAACGTCTTTTGCCTTGCCTGGATTTGCATTTGAGATCTCAGGATCTCAGTGAACTGAAGACAGGGAGGGGAAGGGAAGAAGCCATGCGGGGACAGGAAAGCTGTTCTCCCACCTCTGGCCCTTCCTCAGCACGGCGTCCCTCAGACCGATCGTTATTTTTCCTTTGCTACCGCGCTTGCGGTTCGGAAGGCAAGTCCTGTCGCCCTCCGAGGGTGAACGTCTGTGCACGTGGGCGAAGGAAAGGAATCCGCTGTCTAGCAAGCTTTACCATCTCCTCCCATACACGTTTGGCCTCCCAAGATCTTCTGATAGTCCCCAAGAAGAAGAAGAAGATATTGGATTTATATCCCGCCCTCCACTCCGAAGAGTCTCCGAGCGGCTCACAATCTCCTTTCCCTTCCTCCCCCACAACAGACACCCTGTGAGGTAGATGAAGATATTGGATTTATATCCCGCCCTCCACTCCGAAGAGTCTCCGAGCGGCTCACAATCTCCTTTCCCTTCCTCCCCCACAACAGACACCCTGTGAGGTAGATGAAGATATTGGATTTATATCCCACCCTCCACTCCGAAGAGTCTCAGAGCGGCTCACAATCTCCTTTCCCTTCCTCCCCCACAACAGACACCCTGTGAGGTAGATGAAGATATTGGATTTATATCCCGCCCTCCACTCCGAAGAGTCTCAGAGCGGCTCACAATCTCCTTTACCTTCCCCCCCCCACAACAGACACCGTGTGAGGTAGATGAAGATATTGGATTTATATCCCGCCCTCCACTCCGAAGAGTCTCAGAGCGGCTCACAATCTCCTTTCCCTTCCTCCCCCACAACAGACACCCTGTGAGGTAGATGAAGATATTGGATTTATATCCCGCCCTCCACTCCGAAGAGTCTCAGAGCGGCTCACAATCTCCTTTACCTTCCCCCCCCCACAACAGACACCGTGTGAGGTAGATGAAGATATTGGATTTATATCCCGCCCTCCACTCCGAAGAGTCTCAGAGCGGCTCACAATCTCCTTTCCCTTCCTCCCCCACAACAGACACCCTGTGAGGTAGATGAAGATATTGGATTTATATCCCGCCCTCCACTCCGAAGAGTCTCAGAGCGGCTCACAATCTCCTTTCCCTTCCTCCCCCACAACAGACACCCTGTGAGGTAGATGAAGATATTGGATTTATATCCCGCCCTCCACTCCGAAGAGTCTCAGAGCGGCTCACAATCTCCTTTACCTTCCCCCCCCCACAACAGACACCGTGTGAGGTGGGTGGGGCTGAGAGGGCTCTCCCAGCAGCTGCCCTTTCAAGGACAGAGTCTCAGAGTGGCCTACAATCTCCTTCACTTTCCTCCCACACAACAGACATTTTGCGCTACCCCACCTTGCTGTGAGGTGGGTGGGGCTGAGAGGGCTCTCCCAGCAGCTGCCCTTTCAAGGACAGAGTCTCAGAGTGGCCTACAATCTCCTTTACTTTCCTCCCCCACAACAGACACCCTGTGAGGTGGGTGGGGCTGAGAGGGCTCTCCCAGCAGCTGCCCTTTCAAGGACAGAGTCTCAGAGTGGCCTACAATCTCCTTCACTTTCCTCCCACACAACAGACACCCTGTGAGGTGGGTGGGGCTGAGAGGACTCTCCCAGCAGCTGCCCTTTCAAGGACAGAGTCTTGGAGCGGCCTACAATCTCCTTTACTTTCCTCCCCCACAACAGACACCCTGTGAGGTGGGTGGGGCTGAGAGGGCTCTCCCAGCAGCTGCCCTTTCAAGGACAGAGTCTTGGAGCGGCCTACAATCTCCTTTACTTTCCTCCCCCACAACAGACACCCTGTGAGGTGGGTGGGGCTGAGAGGGCTCTCCCAGCAGCTGCCCTTTCAAGGACAGAGTCTCAGAGCAGCCTACAATCTCCTTTCCCTTCCTCTCCCACAACAGACACCCTGTGAGGTGGGTGGGGCTGAGAGAGCTCTGACAGAAGCTGCCCTTTCATGGAGAACTCTGTGAGAGCTACGGCTGACCCAAGGCCATTCCAGCAGCTGCAAGTGGAGGAGTGGGGAATCAAACCCGGTTCTCCCAGATAAGAGTCCACTCACCAAACCACCACACCAAACTCCAGCCCCCCTGGAGAAATTGGCTGCTTCAAAGGATAGACTCTATAGCATATGAACACATGAAGCTGCCTTCTACTGAATCAGACCCTCCGTCCATCAAAGTCAGTCTTGTCTACACAGACTGGCAGCGGCTCTCCAGGGTCACAAGCTGAGGTTTTTCATGCCTACTTGCCTGGATCCTTTTTTTTAGTTGGTGATGCTGGGGACTGAACCTGGGACCTTCTGCTTACCCAGAAGATGCTCTACCACTGAGCCACCATCCCTCCCTATGGTACCATGCTGAGGCCCCTTTCCTGGATCCTCTCCTAATATCTCCAGCTATTTTCCCACACAGACCTGGCAACTCTATAAAGCCAGATCTTCTCTTGAAGCTGTCTACTCATGTAGCTGCCACCAGGGCAGGATATAAACCCAATTTCTTCTTCTTAGAATCATTGAATCATGGAGTTGGAAGGGACCTCCAGGGTCATCCAGTCCAACCCCCTGCACAATGCAGGAAACCCACAAATACCTCCCCCTAAATTCACAGGATCTTCATCGCTGTCAGATGGCCATCTAGCTTCTGTTGAAAAACCTCCAAGGAAGGAGAGCCCACCACCTCCCAAGGAGGAAGCCTGTTCCACTGAGAAACCGCTCTCACTGTCAGGAAGTTCTTCCTAATTCTGAGGCGGAAACTCTTTTGATTTAATTTCAACCCACTGGTTCTGGTCCTGCCTTCCGGGGCCACAGAAAACTATTCCACACCCTCCTCTACATGACAGCCGTTCAAGTACTTGAAGATGGTGATCCTATCATCTCTCAGCTGCCTTCTCTTCCTCTTCTTCTCATTTCCCCAGAAAGAAAGTCCGGCCCCACTGTGGTCCTGCCTCTCCATGAACTCCTCTCTCCCTGGGCACCACACCCCAAATCTCCAGATATTTCCCAGCCCAGAGTTGGCAAGCCTGTATTAGAGCCCCACCGCCCTCGAATTTTTGCAAACCAACAGACAATTGGTCCCTCTGATTCACTCCACACCGTGGGTAGAATCAAATATCTGTAGATAAAGCGACAGGAATTCTGGGCTGTTTTCTTGATACTGGGAGGTTAAAAAAACGAAGGCTCCCCTTCCGCACACGTCCGCATCCTATTTCTCCTAAACTATCTACAGAACCGCCCGCCCTCAGGCCCTGAGAGAATGCGGACTTCAGCTTCCCCTCAAGGCAGCTGCAAAGAATTGTCAGCGTTCCAAGATTTGTCCGTTTCCCTCAGAAGTTGGAACGTTTGACAATATTCCAGGACGGGACTGCAGGTCAAGCAGATAGATAAGGTTGTGACAGGGAGTGGTTGCCAAACAGAGGAAGTTTCCAGTCGGCTAGCAGCGTGATTCAAAGCGCCTTTCAAGTTTTCAGGCGCCTGCTGGGGTTGCCAGTCTCCAGGCAGAACCTGGAGGTTTCCCAGAATTACAACTGAGCTCCATTAGAAAGATATCAGCTGCCTTGGAGAAAATTAGGCTTGCCGATCCTCAGTTGGGAAGGCATATAAAGGAAAATACTGTGTAATTTACAAAGCAAGAATAAATGCCACCACTCTTATTATGCTTTCAGTTCACTGGAACATCACAAACTCAACTTTCAACAAAAATCCAGTGTCTCTTCACTGAGCTCAACATACAGAGTCGTTCCCGATCAATAAATCGATGGTGCGGTCTCATTTGGACACTGTGTACAATTCTGGTCACCGCACCTCAAAAAGGATATTATAGCATTGGAAAATGTCCAGAAAAGGGCAACTAGAATGATTACAGGTCCTTTTAACTGGAGATGCTAGGGGATTGAACCTGGGACCTTCTGCATGCCAAGCAGAGGCTCTGCCACTGAGCCAGGGTCTCAGGTCAAGGTCTTTCCCATCACCTCCTGCCTGGTTCTTTTAACTGGAGATGCCGGGGATTGAACCTGGGACCTTCTGCATGCCAAGCAGAGGCTCTGCCACTCAGCCAGAGTCTCAGGTCAAGGTCTTTCCCATCCCCTCCTGCCTGGTCCTTTTAACTGGAGATGCTAGGGGATTGAACCTGCATGCCAAGCAGAGGCTCTGCCACTGAGCTAAGGTCTCAGGTCAAGGTCTTTCCCATCCCCTCCTGCCTGGTCCTTTTAACTGGAGATGCCGGGGATTGAACCTGCATGCCAAGCAGAGGCTCTGCCACTGAGCTAAGGTCTCAGGTCAAGGTCTTTCCCATCACCTCCTGCCTGGTCTTTTTAACTGGAGATGCTAGGGGATTGAACCTGGGACCTTCTGCATGCCAAGCAGAGGCTCTGCCACTCAGCCAGAGTCTCAGGTCAAGGTCTTTCCCATCCCCTCCTGCATGGTCCTTTTAACTGGAGATGTTGGGGATTGAACCCGGGACCTTCTGCATGCCGAGCAGAGGCTCTGCCACTGAGCCAGGGTCTCAGATGGAGGTCTTTCCCATAACTTCCTGCCTGGTCCCTTGAACTGGAGATGCTGGGGATTGAACCTGGAACCTTTTGCATGCCAAGCAGAGGCTCTGCCACTGAGCCATGGCCCCTTGCCTCAGGGAGAGAGAGGGGAGGAAAGAGACCAAACCATATTTATATTGGGTTCACTGGCGAAAGCCAAAATACCCTTCAGATTCCATCAAGGAGAAGATGACCGCAAGTAGGCCGGCTACCCTGTGAACGGGTCTTTGCTTCCCCCAGCTCAAACCCCCGAGAGCTTACTTCCCCCTCTGACAGGCAATGGCTCTCCAGGGACTCTGGTTTATTCATGGCTTTCCCAGAACTGGGAGAATAGTCCCAGGAAGGTGACCTCTCGCACGCTGAGATAGGACAGCTGCACAGGGTTGCCAACCTCCAGACGAGGCCTGGCAATCTCCCAGTATCACAGCTATTCTCCAGATTACACAATCTAGCCTCCAAAACTGCCATTTTCTCTTAAGATAACCAAGCAATGAACTCCAGAGCTCAGCCGTAAATTTCCAGAGGCCTCCAGGCCTCAGCCAGATGTTGGCAACCGTGTGTGACTGGCATGCTATTTTTGTATGGCGGATTGCAAAGCGTGTAGTCTGCTGCTAGAGTTAAGGGAGAACCATCATAGTTGGAAGGAACCTCCAGGGTCATCTAGTCCAACCCTCTGCACAGTGCAGGAAACTCCCAAACCTCCCCCTAAATTCACAGGATCTTCATTGCTGTCAGATGGCCATCTAGCCTCTGTTGAAAAACCTCCAAGGAAGGAGAGCCCACCACCTCCCGAGGAGGAAGCCTGTTCCACTGAGGAATTGCTCTAAACTCACAAACACCTCCCCCTAAATTCACAGGATCTTCATTGCTGTCAGATGGCCATCCAGCCTCTGTTTAAAAACCTCCAAGGAAGCAGAGCCCACCACCTCCCGAGGAGGAAGCCTGTTCCACTGAGGAACTGTTCTAAACTCACAAATACCTCTCCCTAAATTCACAGGATCTTCATTGCTGTCAGATGGCCATCTAGCCTCTGTTTAAAAACCTCCAAGGAAGGAGAGCCCACCACCTCCGGAGGAGGAAGCCTGTTCCACTGAGGAACTGCTCTAAACTCAGAAACACCTCCCCCTAAATTCACAGGATCTTCATGGCTGTCAGATGGCCATCTAGCCTCTGTTGAAAAACCTCCAAGGAAGGAGAGCCCACCACCTCCCAAGGAGGAAGTCTGTTCCACTGAGGAACCGCTCTAAACTCACAAACCCCTCCTCCCAAACTCACAAGATCTGCATTGCTGTCAGATGGCCATCTAGCCTCTGTTGAAAAACCTCCAAGGAAGGAGAGCCCACCACCTCCCAAGGAGGAAGCCTGTTCCACTGAGGAACCGCTCTAAACTCACAAACACCTCCCCCTAAATTCACAGGATCTTCATGGCTGTCAGATGGCCATCTAGCCTCTGTTGAAAAACCTCCAAGGAAGGAGAGCCCACCACCTCCCGAGGAGGAAGCCTGTTCTACTGAGGAACTGTTGTAAACTCACAAATACCTCCCCCTAAATTCACAGGATCTTCATTGCTGTCAGATGGCCATCTAGCCTCTGTTTAAAAACCTCCAAGGAAGGAGAGCCCACCACCTACCGAGGAAGCCTGTTCCACCGAGGAACCGCTCTAACGGTCAGGAAATTTTTCCTAATGTTGAAACTTTTTTGATTTAATTTCAACCCACTGGTTCTGGCCTGACCTTCTGGGGCCACAGAAAACAATTCCACACCATCCTCTCTAGGACAGCCCTTCAAGTACTTGAAGATGGGAATCATATCACCAGTGCTAGGGTTGCCAGCCTCCAGGTGGGGCCTGGAGATCTTCCAGAATTACAACTGATCTCCAGACTGCAGAGATCAGATCCCCTGGAATTCACTGCCGGAGGTGGTGGCGGTGGCAAGCATAGCCAACTTCAAGAGGGGACTGGATAAACATATGGAGCAGAGGTCCATCAGTGGCTATTAGCCACAGCGCATTGTTGGAACTGTCTGGGGCAGTGATGCTCTGTATTCTTGGTGCTTGGGAGGGGCAACAGTGGGAGAGCTTCTAGTGTCCTGGCACCTCTGATGGACCTCGATGGCCCCTGTTTTTTTGGCCACTATATGACACAGAGCGTTGGACTGGATGGGCCACTGGCCTGATCCAACATGGCTTCTCTTATGTTCTTATGTGACACAGAGCATTGGACTGGATGGGCCACTGGCCTGATCCAACATGGCTTCTCTTATGCTCTTATGTCTGGGGCAGTGACACTCTGTATTCTTGGTGCTTGGGGGGCACAGTGGGAGGGCTTCTAGTGTCCTGGCCCCACTCACGGACCTCCTGATGGCACCTGTGGGGTTTTTTGGCCACTGTGTGACACAGAGTGTTGGACTTGATGGGCCACTGGCATCCAACATGGCTTCTCTGATGTTCTTATGTCTGGGGCAGTGACACTCTTTATTCTTGGTGCTTGGGGGGGCACAGTGGGAGGGCTTCTAGTGTTCTGGCCCCACTCATGGACCTCCTGAGGGCCCCTGTTATTTTGGCTGCTGTATGACACAGAGTATTGGATGGTATGGGCCATTGGCCTGATCCAACATGGCTTCTCTTATGTTCTTATGGGCCATGGGCCTAATCCAACATGGCTTCTCTTACATTCTTATGTCTGAGGCAGTGATGCTCTATATTCTTGGTGCTTGGGGGGCACAGTGGGAGGGCTTCTAGTGTTCTGGCCCTACTGGTGGACCTCCTGAGGGCCCCTCGTTTTTTGGCCAATGTGTGACGCAGAGTGTTGGACTGGATGGGCCATTGGCCTGATCCAACATGGCTTCTCTTATGTTCTTATGATGGTGTTTGGGGGGAAACAGTGGGAGAGCTTCTGGCCCCATTGATGGACCTCCAGATGGCCTCTGGGTCTTGGCCACTGTGTGACACAGTGTTGGACTGGATGGGCCATTGGCCTGATCCAACATGGCTTCTCTTATGTTCTTATGAGAAAATGCCTACTTTGCGGGGAGGGTGAACTCTGTGGCATTGAAGCCTGCTGAGGTCCCTCCATGCCTCAAACCCCGCCCTTGTCAGGATCCACCTCAACTCTCCAGGTATCTCCCAACCCTGATTTCACCACCAAGACCTAGATATTTAGGTCTACAGAGCCAGGGAAAGCGACTGTCGCCAAAGAGAAGAACCAAACTCTCCCTTCTATGTTCCATAAATCACTGCTTTGACATTCTTCAACCTGCCGTTACAGAGAATGCAGTTTGCTGGAAACGAGATCCCTCTACCACGAGGTCAAACATGCGTAGAACAATGAAGGCGTGCCGCTTAACAACCTGACATTACTGTCAGCGAAACAAAACAAGGTATGCAAGTAACACGCTTTCCCCCCCTCCCCGCCAAATGAAAAGATATTACATTTCAACTTTTGCTTTAATAATTAGGTTTGCAGGGCCCGTTTCATGTGTGTTCATACGCCGCCCCGTCTCACTCGGAACAAGAGGGGAGAAAAGGAGCAACCTTCGTTCAACATATCTCAACGGAGACATGCTCACACGCTGCCCAGACCCACAGATATCAAGCTCCAGGTGGGACCTGGGGATCCCCTGGAATTCCAGCTCCTCTCCAGACTGCAGAGATCAGTTCCCCTGGAGGAAAGGGCTGCTTTGGAGGGGGGACTCTGTGGCCTTGTGCCCCACTGAGGTTCAGGGATGCCAGCCTCCAGGTGGGACCTGGGGATCCCCCGGAATTCCAGCTCCTCTCCAGACTACAGAGATCAGTTCCCCTGGAGGAAAGGGCTGCTTTGGAGGGGGGACTCTGTGGCCTTGTGCCCCACTGAGGTTCAGGGATGCCAGCCTCCAGGGGGGACCTGTGGATCCCCCAGAATTCCAGCTCCTCTCCAGACTACAGAGATCAGTTCCCCTGGAGGAAAGGGCTGCTTTGGAGGGGAGACTCTGTGGCCTTGTGCCCCACTGAGGTTCAGGGATGCCAGCCTCCAGGTGGGACCTGGGGATCCCCCGGAATTCCAGCTCCTCTCCAGACTGCAGAGATCAGTTCCCCTGGAGGAAAAAGCTGCTTTGGAGGGGGGACTCTGTGGCCTTGTGCCCCACTGAGGTCCAGGGATGCCAGCCTCCAGGTGGGACTTGGGGATCCCCCGGAATTCCAGCTCCTCTCCAGACTGCAGAGATCAGTTCCCCTGGAGGAAAAAGCTGCTTTGGAGGGGGGACTCTGTGGCCTTGGACCCCACTGAGGTTCAGGGATGCCAGCCTCCAGGTGAGACCTGGGGTTCCCCCGGAATTCCAGCTCCTCTCCAGACTGCAGAGATCACTTCCCCTACAGACAATGGCTGCTTTGGAGGGGGGACTCTGTGGCCTTGTGCCCCACTGAGGTTCAGGGATGCCAGCCTCCAGGTGAGACCTGGGGATCCCCCGGAATTCCAGCTCCTCTCCAGACTGCAGAGATCAGTTCCCCTGGAGAAAAGGGCTGCTTTGGAGGGGGGACTCTGTGGCCTTGTGCCCCGCTGAGGTTCAGGGATGCCAGCCTCCAGGGGGGACCTGGGGATCCCCTGGAATTCCAGCTCCTCTGCAGACTACAGAGATCAGTTCCCAATCTGGATATTACAACCCAACCCCTCATTCCCCACTGGTGGCCAGGAGAGGCCCAGCAACTCTATCTGGACCACCCCCCTCCCGGCGCCACACAAATGACCCCAAAGCGCAGCTGAAGGTCAAAAGGAAGGGTGGGGATTGCAGACTGGGGCCATAAATAGGGCTTTGGGGAGGCAGTTCCTGGCTGTGTTGTCATGTACACACCAAGCATCTGGAATTAAATATAAGCACACAGAGACACGACTACACAGTACAGAGGCGGGAAATGGAGACCGTGCGTGGGTTGGAATACCTTCCCTATGAGGAAAGGCTGAAGAGTTTGGGGCTCTCCATTTAGAAAGGAGATGACTGAGGGGTAGAAATGCGAAGGACTGGAAAAAAAATTTGGGGGGGGAAGGCCCCCCCCTTTTTTCCCTGAAGCCCTTTTTGTTTTTTTTCCTGAAAAAATTGAAAAAGAAAGGGGGGGGGGAACTGATTATGGAACGTTTTATTTTAACACGATGCATAAAATATCTTGAGACAAGGTGTTCAAACAGTAAACAGTTCAGGAGATTGTTGCTCCATTTGTTACGATTAGAAATAAATATGATTTAAAAAGCAAATTCTGTTTGTAATAACTGTTTGGGTACACTTTATTTGTAATAAGCGAGTTGTGATAATTTCTGAAGAGCCCCGTGGCGCAGAGTGTTAACGCTGCAGAACTGCAGTCCTAAGCTCTGCTCACGACCTGAGTTCGATCCCCGGTGGAAGCTGGGTTTTCAGGTAGCCGGCTCGAGGTTGACTCAGCCTTCCATCTTTCCAAGGTCGGTCAAATGAGTACCCGGCTTGCTGGGGGGAAAGTGTAGATGACTGGGGAAGGCAATGGCAAACCACCCCGTCAAAAGTCTGCCGTGAAAACGTTGTGAAAGCGACAGCAACGTCATCCCAGAGTCGGAAACGACTGGTTCTTGCACAGGGGACCTTTCCTTTCCTGTGAAATTGTCCATAGTCATATTTTATGTTCCTAAAGTAACAGAGTGACTTTCAATTTGGAAAAAAGAAAAGAAAAGTGCTAACGTAGCATTTTTTTTTTCAAATTTTCCAAAATTTTCCATTTTTTTCTGGGGTGGTGGTGGTGCGGAAACAGAAAAAAATCTGGGTTTTTTTTCTGAGCTTAAAAATTTCTGGAAAATTTTACATCTCGACTGAGGGGCAGCGAGGATGTGAAAGTTCATAAAATGACGCATAGGATGGAGACAGCTGACAAAGGGAATTTCTTCTCCCTCTCTCAAAAGACTAGAACTCAGGGCCGCCCAATGAAGCTGAGGGGCTGTAGGTTCAGGACGGACAAAAGGAAAGACTGCTTCACACAGAGAACGATTAAAATGTGGGGTTCGCTGCTGGACGATGCAGTGATGGCCCCAGGAATAAATGGGGAATTAAGACAGATTCACGGAAGGCAATGCTATCAGCGGCTGCTAGCCATGGTGGCTGAGAGGAAAGCACTAAACCTCTGAATCCCAGAGCCAGGAGGCAACATTGAGGAAGGCCTCGGCCTCTCTGCCCTGTTGTTGGCCCTCCAGAGGAACTGGCTGGCCACTGTGTGAGACAGGAGGCTGGGCTAGATGGACCCTCACTGGTCTGACCCAGCAGGGCTCTTCCGATGTTCTTCTCAGGGGAAGGCCTCGGCCTCTCTGCCCTGTTTTTGGCCCTCCAGAGGAACTGGTTGGCCATCGCATGAGACAGGAGGCTGGACTAGATGGACTCTTGCTGGTCTGACCCAGCAGGGCTCTTCTGATGTTCTTCTCAGGGGAAGGCCTTGGCCTCTCTGCCCTGTTGTTGGCCCTCCAGAGGAAGTGGGTGGCCACTGTGTGAGACAGGAGGCTGGACAAGATGGACCCTCACTGGTCTGACCCAGTAGGGCTCTTCTGATGTTCTTCTCAAGGGAAGGCCATGGCCTCTATACCCTGTTTTTGGCCCTCCAGAGGAACTGGTTGGCCATCGCATGAGACAGGAGGCTGGACTAGATGGACTCTCACTGGTCTGACCCAGCAGGGCTCTTCTGATGTTCTTCTCAGGGGAAGGCCTCGGCCTCTCTGCCCTGTTGTTGGCCCTCCAGAGGAACTGGGTGGCCACTGTGTGAGACAGGAGGCTGGACTAGATGGACCTTCCCTGGTCTGACCCAGCAGGGCTCTCCTGACATTCTTATAAGGGGAAGGCCTCAGCCTCTATGCCCCATTGTTGGCCCTCCAGAGGAACCAGTTGGCCACTGTGTGAGACAAGATGAACTGGTAGTCTGGTCCAGCAGGGCTCTTCTGAGGTTTTCACCCATAAGGCCACAAATCAAAAGTCGGGCAGAGCTCCTTTGTCTTCCGCCCTCTACTGCCAAAACACCAACAGCTCTGGATCTGATTCTGATACACTCATTACTAGGTTGCAGGAGCTCAAGGTTGCCAATTTGCACGTGAGGCCAGGGGATTCCCCAGAATTATAGCTCATCTCCAGACAGCAGAGATCAGTTCCCCTTGCGTGTATGCACGCTAAATGCCATCAGGTTGCTTGTAAGCTTATGGGGTCCAATGCCAATGGTTCCATCTTCCAAAGCAACCATTTTCTTCCAGGGGAACAGATCTCTGTGGGGACCAGGCGATCCTATATCCCCCTGTCCCGTAGAAGCTATCAGGATGACCTTGGGCCAGTCACGCACTCTCAGCCTAACCTACCTCACAGGGTCATCGTGAGGAGAAAACGGAGGAGAGCAGAGCGATGAAAGTTGCTTCCAGTCCGCAGCGGAGAGGACTGTGAGGTATAAATGTAGTCGGGTCGCAGCGTCAATTTTCAACGGGACATGCAAGTTAGGGTGAATGCTGAATTTATATATTTGTTTTATTCACTTACTTCATTTGCATGTTAGGCCACACCCCGCTGATGTAGCCAATCTTCCAAGAGCTTCCAGGGCTCTTCGTACAGGGCCTACAGTCAGCTCCAAGGGGATTGGCTACATCAGGGGTGCGTGGCCTAATATGCAAAGGAGTTCCTGCTACAAAAAAAGCTCTGGTACGTACCCTGCCCATCTCCCCAAAAAGACCCAAGACGGCTTAGTTACATAAGAACATAAGAGAAGTCATGCTGGATCAGGCCAATGGCCCATCTAGTCCAACACTCTGTGTCACATAAGAACATAAGAGAAGCCATGTTGGATCAGGCCAGTGGCCAATCCAGTCCAACACTCTGTGTCACATAAGAACATAAGAGAAGCCATGTTGGATCAGGCCAGTGGCCCCTCCAGTCCAACACTCTGTGTCACATAAGAACATAAGAGAAGCCATGTTGGATCAGGCCAGTGGCCAATCCAGTCCAACACTCTGTGTCACATAAGAACATAAGAGAAGCCATGTTGGATCAGGCCAGTGGCCCCTCCAGTCCAACACTCTGTGTCACATAAGAACATAAGAGAAGCCATGTTGGATCAGGCCAGTGGCCCCTCCAGTCCAACACTCTGTGTCACATAAGAACATAAGAGAAGCCATGTTGGATCAGGCCAGTGGCCCCTCCAGTCCAACACTCTGTGTCACATAAGAACATAAGAGAAGCCATGTTGGATCAGGCCAGTGGCCAATCCAGTCCAACACTCTGTGTCACAGAAGAACATAAGAGAAGCCATGTTAGATCAGGCCAATGGCCCATCCAGTCCAACACTCTGTGTCACATAAGAACATAAGAGAAGCCATGTTGGATCAGGCCAGTGGCCAATCCAGTCCAACACTCTGTGTCACAGAAGAACATAAGAGAAGCCATGTTAGATCAGGCCAGTGGCCCCTCCAGTCCAACACTCTGTGTCACATAAGAACATAAGAGAAGCCATGTTGGATCAGGCCAGTGGCCAATCCAGTCCAACACTCTGTGTCACAGAAGAACATAAGAGAAGCCATGTTAGATCAGGCCAATGGCCCATCCAGTCCAACACTCTGTGTCACATAAGAACATAAGAGAAGCCATGTTGGATCAGGCCAGTGGCCCATCCAGTCCAACACTCTGAGTCACATAAGAACATAAGAGAAGCCATGTTGGACCAGGCCACAGGCCCCTCCAGTCCAACACTCTGTGTC
Source organism: Heteronotia binoei (assembly GCF_032191835.1). NCBI lineage: Eukaryota > Metazoa > Chordata > Lepidosauria > Squamata > Gekkonidae > Heteronotia > Heteronotia binoei. The sequence continues at coordinate 7,028,909 of NC_083235.1, read as the reverse complement.
ACATAAGAGAAGCCATGTTAGATCAGGCCAATGGCCCATCCAGTCCAACACTCTGTGTCACATAAGAGAAGCCATGTTAGATCAGGCCAATGGCCCATCCAGTCCAACACTCTGTGTCACATAAGAACATAAGAGAAGCCATGTTGGATCAGGCCAATGGCCCATCCAGTCCAACGCTATGTGTCACATAAAGACATAAGAGAAGCCATGTTGGATCAGGCCAATGGCCCATCCAGTCCAACACTCTGTGTCACATAAGAACATAAGAGAAGCCATGTTGGATCAGGCCAGTGGCCCATCCAGTCCAACACTCTGAGTCACATAAGAACATAAGAGAAGCCATGTTGGACCAGGCCACAGGCCCCTCCAGTCCAACACTCTGTGTCACATAAGAGAAGCCATGTTAGATCAGGCCAATGGCCCATCCAGTCCAACACTCTGTGTCACATAAGAGAAGCCATGTTAGATCAGGCCAATGGCCCATCCAGTCCAACACTCTGTGTCACATAAGAACATAAGAGAAGCCATGTTGGATCAGGCCAATGGCCCATCCAGTCCAACGCTATGTGTCACATAAAGACATAAGAGAAGCCATGTTGGATCAGGCCAATGGCCCATCCAGTCCAACGCTATGTGTCACATAAAGACATAAGAGAAGCCATGTTAGATCAGGCCAATGGCCCATCCAGTCCAACACTCTGTGTCACATAAGAACATAAGAGAAGCCATGTTGGATCAGGCCAATGGCCCATCCAGTCCAACACTCTGTGTCACGCAGTGGCCAAAACCCAGGTGCCATCAGGAGGTCCATCAGTGGGGCCAGGACACTAGAAGCCCTCCCACTGCGCCCCACAAGCACCAAGAATACAGAGCATCACTGCCCCAGACAGAGAGTTCCAACAATACTCTGTGGCTAATAGCCAATGATGGACCTCTGCTTCAAACGTTTATCCAATCCCCTCTTGAAGCTGGCTATGCTTTTAGCTGCCGCCACCTCCTGTGGCAGTGAATTCCATGTGTTACATCGTTCCCTTCTCCTCCATTTTCTCCAGGGGAACTTAATCTTGCTCGTTTGGAGATAGCTGGAGGTCTCCAGGTACGACCTGGAGGCTGGCAACCCTCGTTTGGGGGCAGCACAGCGGGCCCTGCTTTCCTCTGCCTCAGGGTCTAAGAAGCTGTGGACTGCGAGTTCCACATCTGGAGCTTCAGCAACATGGCAAGCTTAATTTTCAGGGTGCCCATGAATTTAAAAAACCCCAAACTGCTGGGAGCTCCAAACCTAGACACCCCCCCCCCCGGACTCATCCAGCAAAGACCTGGGTTCCAATTCTTGCGAAAAGGTATCCCTGGCACAGACTTCGGGCTACATTTTGACCGTACCTGTTTCCCTGGATAGGCTTTGGGGGCTTTTTCATTTCTAAAGCTATCTTTGCCAAGCACTCAGGGTGTTTATTCCGTGTTTTTAATTAAGGTTCAGTTTATTCGGAGGAGGGTGGTGGTAACTGTGACATTGCTGGGAGCAGCTTCCGCACTCGGCGCCGCTGGCTGGGGAGGAAACGGGGTCTGCGATTGGCCGGGTCCAGGCGTCAATCAGAGCACCGCAGAGGCAGCTCCTGCAGGGAGCTGGAAGAACCTGAACTGCTGGAATTCAGGAGATAGTTTGGGAGTCCCTTCCTGAAGCAGGTGAGCCCAAACCCAGGCAGTCTTAGGGGCGATTCACACATTATAATGTCCTTGTATACCCCCGCATGGCCAGCTGACAGATGCCGTCTGGGAGTTTTGTGCTCAGAACCAGGGAATTAATTCCTGGTGGCAGCCACTACTTGGCAATAATAGAATCATAGAATCGGAAGGGACCTCCAGGGTCATCTAGTCCAACCCCCTGCGCAATGCAGGAAACTCATAAGAACATAAGAGAAGCCATGTTGGGTCAGGCCAGTGGCCCATCCAGTCCAACACTCTGTGTCACACAGTGGCCCAAAAATTATACCTCCCCCTAAATTCACAGGATCTTCACTGCTGTCAGATGGCCATCTAGCCTCTGTTCAAAAACCTCCAAGGAAGGAGAGCCCACCACCTCCCAAGAAGAAGAAGAGGAGGAGGAGGACAAGAAGAGGAGGAGGAGAAAAAGAAGAAGAGGTGGAGAAGGAAGAGGAAGAGAAGGAGGAGGAAGATAGATAGATAGATAGATAGATAGATAGATAGATAGATAGATAGATAGATAGATAGATAGATAGATAGATAGATAGATAAATTTATTGTCATTGTTCTCAACAAAAGAGAGCAATGAAATGAGGTGCTCTTCCACAAACATACCAACACATCAAACACACATATTCATAAACTATTTAAATACATCTAAAACCATTTAAACCATTTAAATCCATCTAAAACAGATAATCATTCATAAAACCATTAAAACCATATAAACCATTTAAATACATCTAAAACAAATAGTCATTCATAACCCTGCATTTAACCTAACCACAGCACTTGGATAGAAACTGTCCTTAAATCTGTTTGTCCTAGCCTTCAACACTCTATATCGTCTACCTGACGGTAAGATCTCAAATAGCAAATGGCCCAGATGTGAAGGGTCCCTTAGGATCATTTGTATCTTCCTTTTACATCCCATATTATACAGATCCACCAATGAGGGGAGAGAACATCCACAAATCTTTTGTGCTCTTCTCGTCACTCTTTGGAGCACCCTTCTCTCTGCTTCCGTGCAGCTCCCAAACCACGCGCAGAGGCAATAAGATAAAATGCTCTCAATGGAACTACGATAAAAGGCAACCAGCAGACTCCCTGACAGTTGTAGTGATCTTAAGAGTCTTAAGTAGTATAGTCGTTGCTGGGCCTTTTTCTCTAGAGCTAAAGTATTTGCTCCCCATGTTAGATCCTGTTTCATGGTAATTCCCAGAAACTTCCATTCTGTCACCTGTTCTACCATAACACCATCAATAAACAACGGCTGGATGTCCAAACTACTCTTCCTGTAATCCACCATAATTTCCTTCGTCTTATTTATATTAAAAATAAGATTATTTGCTTTACACCAAAGGGACAGCTGTTGAACTTCCCTCCTATACGCAGACTCATCATCCTCAGAGATGAGCCCTACCAACGTTGTATCATCTGCGTACTTAATGATTTTGTTACTCAGACTGCTAGAAACACAATCAGATGTGTAAATAGTGAAAAGAAGTGGACTCAAAACACATCCCTGAGGAGGAGGAGATTGGATTTATACCCTGCCCTCATTCCGAGTCTCAGAGAGGCTTAATCTCCATCCCTTCCTCTCCCCACAACAGGCACCCTGTGAGGCATGTGAAGCTGAGAGAGCTCTGAGAGAACTGGGACTGACCCAAGGCCACCCAGCACATGAAGGAGGAGTGGGGAATCGAACCCGGTTCTCCAGATCAGAATCTGGAGCAACTGGCTGTCGTCTGCTTCCTTCTCCCTCTCTCTTGCTTCCTTCTGCATCACAGCTTGCTCTGCAAGGCTTCCTCAATCGCACAGCAGAGCTACAGAGCAAAACCTTGATTTTCTCCATTGGTTGAGGCTCCACCCCCTCCTGGTCCCCTGGGGACAGAGGGAAAGAGCCAGAGCTTCCTCTGCCTGATTCCCTGGATCCCCTGGGAGAAATGCAAAGAAAGCACCTTTAAGACCAACAAGTGCTAATGTTTCAAGCATGTTTTAAGTTTTTTTGTAAAAAAAAAAAAATCTTTATCCATGTTTGTCTGTGTCCTTTAAAAAGTTTATATCTCTGCTACTAAACCTTAAATAGGTGCACATTTATGGGTCTCATTTATGTCAAATCCGGCCATCGTAAGAAATGAGTTTGACACCCCTGGTATGGTGTCTCCTTAAAGGTCAAGGTAGTCCCCTGTGCAAGCTCCAGTCGTTTCCGACTCTGCGGTGACGTTGCTTTCACAACGTTTTCATGGCAGACTTTTTACGGGGTGGTTTGCCCTTGCCTTCCCCAGTCCTCTACGCTTTCCCCCCAGCAAGCTGGGTCCTCATTTGACTGACCTCGGAAGGATGGAAGGCTGAGTCAACCTCGAGCCGGCTACCTGAACCATGAGCAGAGAGTTCAGACCACAGTAATAATAATAATTTTTAATTTATATCCCACCCTCCCCACCGAAGCAGGCTCAGGGCGGCTTGCATAACATAAAATACAGATATTACAATAATATAATAATAAAATACCCCCAATTACATCATAATTCTATTTCTTAAATTAAACATACTATTACATTTAAAACCAACAGTTAAAACTAACAATTTAAACCACAGATTAGTTTGGTGCTACAATCTTGGTATAACGCAGTTTTTATATGACGACGGTAACATTCTACATTAAAAAGCCAGCTGGAGGAGGATGGTCTTTCAGGGCCGGCGGTACTGTTGCCTTACCACTCTGCGCCACGGGGCCGCTCTAAAGGAAAGGTCCCCTGTGCGAGCACCAGTCGTTTCCGACTCTGGGGTGACGTTGCTTTCACAAAGTTTTCACGGCAGACTTTTGACGGGCTGGTTTGCCATTGCCTTCCCCAGTCATCTACACTTCCCCCCCCCCCCCCCCAGCAAGTTGGGGACTCATTTGACCGACCTCGGACGGAGGGAAGGCTGAGTCAACCTGAAGCCGGCTACCTGAAAACCCAGCTTCCGCTGGGGATCGAACTCAGGTCGTGAGCAGAGGGCTCTGACTGCAGTACTGCGGCTTTACCACTCTGCACCACAGGGCTCTTTACCATGGTGTCTCCTTACCAGGGCTTTTATGGTAGAAAAAGTCCAGCAGGAACTCGTTTGCAAATTAGGCCACACCCTCCAATGCTAAGCCAGCCAGAACTGGGTTCCTCTGCGTTCCTGTTTAAAAAAGCCTTGTTCCTTAGCAAGGCCTTTGAACAACTTGGATAACATTCAGAAACGACAGGGATTTTGCTGACGCAGGACATATTCACTAGGCCTGGGGTCTTGGGAGCATTACCACAAAACGGCCGCTAAAGGAGGCGGAAGCACACACACAGGAAGCACAAGCGCAGGGGAGAAGAGAAATAATATTTTTGTAAAATCACCCCGGGAAAGTGTGGTGAGAGGGAATGAAACAGGTGCCACTCAAACAGCATTGAACATCTGAAGCTGCCTTCTACTGAATCAGACCCTCGGTCCATCAAAGTCAGTATTGTCTACTCAGACTGGCAGCGGCTCTCCAGGGTCTCCAACTGAGGTTTTTCACACCTATTTGCCTGGACCCTTTTTTGGAGATGCCGGGGATTGAACCTGGGACCTTCTGCTTCCCAAGCAGATGCTCTACCACTGAGCCACCATCCCTCCCCATTATTTTAATCTGTATAGCCAGCCGGAGCTTCAGCGGCCAATGAGAAACCGGGCAGGGCAAGGGCCCCGCCTTGCCCCACCCACTTTCTAAAAACACTTGGGGGGGATGCCAAGATAAGTGCCCGTGGGCACTAAATTGAGGGCTGTCGCAGTAGGCATTTGGAAAGGAAGAACTGGCAAGCGGGTGTCCTATTGCAGCTGTTATTCCATCAGTTGGCCTCCCTCGTAGCGACATCGCGTCTTACTATAGCGCTCTCTTGCTGTTACAGCCATCAGTTGAATTTGGGCCCATAATTGCTTATCCTGTATGACAGGCGTGGCCAACGGTAGCTCTCCAGATGTTTTTTTGCCTACAGCTCCCATCAGTCCCAGCCAGCATGGCCAATGGCTGGGGCTGATGGGAGTTGTAGGCAAAAAAACATCCGGAGAGCTACCCCTGCTGTACGACGTGCCCTTTCCGCCTTTGCTGCGCTTTATTTATGGTTTTATTGTTCTCACCTGTTTAATTTTAATGTATGGTTTTAACTCTGGATTGTAGCTTTTTATTCTTATTACTGTATGTTGTGATCTGCCCTGAAGCCTGTTTGGTGTAGTGGTTAAGTGTGCGGACTCTTATCTGGGAGAACCGGGTTTGATTCCCCACTCCTCCACTTGCAGCTGCTGGAATGGCCTAAGGGTCAGCCATAGCTCTGGCAGAGGTTGTCCTTGAAAGGGCACCTTCTGTCAGAGCTCTCTCAGCCCCACCCACCTCACAGGGTGTCTTTGGTGGGGGAGGAAGATAAAGGAGATTGTGAGCCGCTCTGAGTGGAGGGCGGAATATAAATCCAATGTCGTCTTCTTCTTCTTAAATAAATGAAATAAGCCAAGTGAGATCTCTTGCGCCACAGTGCCAAACCAGGGATCCTTTCCTCCCTCACATACAACCGCTAAATACCTCATCAGCAAAAATCTTTTGTTAGAACAGAAAGTTCAAGTAAACAACCATTTCCGTATGCTGCTTTAAAAAAAAAAAAAAGACCTTATTTTTCGAACAGCATTGTCATTTAGGCCTAACCAAACCGGGGCAGTGTCGATTTGAAGAGACGACATAGAGAAAAGAGGACGTACTGATCTCCGCACAACTCCCGCCAAGCGAACCCATACTTATCCCGCAGTCAAAGAGGCAACGTATGCACGCGTGTGGAGAAACGAAAGAGAAAACCGGACTTAACTGTCAAGAAAACGACAGCAAGGCTGTCTCTTTCTTTTAGCCCTCCGAAACAAATTACTTGAACTTCGTTAACAGGTCTTGCTAATATGCGAGGGGGAAAAAGCTGCTTTTAATTTAGAGCGACACTCCCTCGAAATGCAGCGGCTGTGAAAACAAGAACATTGCGTCTTTGCGAACGAGTAGCTAGTTTCTAGCCATAGGGCCCAAGCCACTGGGAACTTCTGCATTGCAATATTTCTTGCTGATCTGCTGAGTTCTGGACTGTTCGCTCAGTTTAGGGTTACCAGATGTCCTCTTTTTAGAGGACATGTCCTCTTTTTTGTGTGCGTCCGTCCTCGTTTGGACTCTTTTTAAACAAAGATTTCAGGTTTTCACGGCTGGTAACATCATTAGGGTTTGTAGAATCTTTCGGGCTCAAGTGCCGTGTTCTACTGGAGAAAGTTTTTCTTCCAGACGTTTCGTTCTCGGCTGCGGAGAACATCCTCAGCGGCGTTGCAGCCGGAGCAGGCGCTCTGACCTTCTTGGCTGCTGTGCGTTGAGTGCATTCAGTGAATGCACAGCAGCCAAGAAGGTCAGAGCGCCTGCTCCGGCTGCAACGCCGCTGAGGATGTTCTCCGCAGCCGAGAACGAAACGTCTGGAAGAAAAACTTTCTCCAGTAGAACACGGCACTTGAGCCCGAAAGATTCTACAAACCCTCTTTTTAAACAATCGATGAAAATGTCCTTTTTGGGTTGGAAGGTTAGAAATGTCCCAGGGCTGCCAGCCTCCACGTTTTCTGAGGTTAACAGCAGATCATAATAACAGGTAAAAGGTGGAGCTAGGGTTAGTGCCAAGTCCCCCAGGGTCATAGAGTTTTCATCCCAAATTGCTAGAGCGTCTGGGGAAAACCACAGTTTTCTTGGAAGCTTCTAGAGCGGTCGGCGACGTCGGGAAGGGATCCCCCCAGTGGGCTGGCGGGTTGGGGACCCCCAAAGCGAGAGAACCCCCACCTGGTAGCTCTGGGCGGAGCCCATCAAGTTAAAAAGCAGGGTGCCAACTGGAGATTGAGAAATTCCTAGAGATTTGGAAGCCTGGGAAGGATAGGGTTTGGGGAGGGGAGAAGAAGTAGAGGGAGAAGATGGAACAGCTGGTTTCATACCCCACCCTTCCCTACCTGAAGGAGTCGGAGCGCCTTCCCTTCCTCGCCCCACGACAGACACCCTGTGAGGTCGGTGGGGCTGAGAGAGCTCTGAGAGAATTGCTCTCGAGAGAAAAGCCGAGAGACCCATGACTGGCCCCAGGTCACCCAGCTGGCTGCACGTGGAGGAGGCGTGGGGAATCGAACCCGGTCCTCCAGAGTAGAGTCTGCTGCTCTTAGCCGCTATTCCAAACTGGAGGGACCTTTGCAGGGTATAATGATACAGAGTTCGCCCATTTGGCGTCTGCTCCCTTCCAGAATGTATATCACAGGCAGGAAACGCGGAAAAGCCAAAGGAAAACGGGTCTGAAAGAGAACCTCCTTCTGGACATAGTGTAGCTGATAGAGTGGCAGACGGGAACTCTGGAAACCCCGGTTTAAAATCCACACTTCTCCCATGAAAGCACGCTGGGTGACTTTGGGTCAGTCACAGGCTTGTATGGCTGTGAGAGTTGGACCATAAGGAAGGGCGAGCGCAGAAGAATAGATGCTTTCGAGCTGTGGTGCTGGAGAAGAATCTTCAGAGTCCCTTGGACTGCAAGAAGATCCAATCAGTCAGTCCTAAGGGAAATCCACCCAGACTGTTCCCTGGAAGGTCAGATGCTGAAGCTGAAGCTCAAATCCTTTGGCCCCCCAATGAGAAGGGAGCACTCCCTGGAGAAGACCCTGAAGCTGGGAAAGACAGAAGCCAAAAGAAGGAGGAGACGGCAAAAGATGAGCGCAGAAGAATAGATGCTTTTGAGATGTGGTGCTGGAGAAGACTCCTGAGAATCCCTTGGACCGCAAGAAGATCCAATCAGTCAGTCCTAAGGGAAATCAACCCAGACTGTTCCCTGGAAGGTCAGATGCTGAAGCTGAAATACTTTGGCCACCCAATGAGAAGGGAGCAGTGTGCGTTTGCAATAAAAACAGTGTGCGTTTGCAATAAAAAAGGCCAACGCCATGCTGGGAATTATTAGGAAGGGAATTGAAAACAAATCAGCCAGTATCATAATGCCCCTGTATAAATCAATGGTGTGGTCTCATTTGGAGTACTGTGTGCAGTTCTGGTCGCCGCACCTCAAAAAGGATATTATAGCATTGGAGAAAGTTCAGAAAAGGGCAACTAGAATGATTAAAGGGCTGGAACACTTTCCCTATGAAGAAAGGTTGAAACGCTTAGGGCTCTTTAGCTTGGAGAAATGTCGACTGAGGGGTGACATGATAGAGTTTACAAGATAATGCATGGGATGGAGAAAGTAGAGAAAGAAGTACTTTTCTCCCTTTCTCACAATACAAGAACTCGTGGGCATTCGATGAAATTGCTGAGCAGACAGGTTAAAACGGATAAAAGGAAGTACTTATATATATATTTGGCCGCTGTGTGACACAGAATGTTGGACTGGATGGGCCATTGGCCTGATCTAACATGGCTTCTCTTATGTTCTTATGTGACACAGAGTGTTGGACTGGAGGGGCCATTGGCCTGATCCAACAGGGCTTCTCTTATGTTCTTATGTGACACAGAGTGCTGGACTGGAGGGACCATTGGCCTGATCCGACATGGCTTCTCTTATGTTCTTATGTGACAAAGAGTGCTGGACTGGAGGGGCCAGTGGCCTGATCTAACATGGCTTCTCTTATGTTCTTATGAGCACTCCCTGGAGAAGCCCCTGATGCTGGGAAAGACAGAAGGCAAAAGAAGAAGGGGACGGCAAAAGAGGAGATGGCTGGACAGCGTTACTGATGTCACAAACACGAATGTGGGCAGACTTCGGAGGATGGTGGAAGACAGGAGGGCCTGGCGTGACTTCAGCATGTCAGGGCAAAAGGCATTCCGTCACATGATGTGACCGACTGCCTAACGCAGTGAAGTCCAGGCGAAGGTCTTTAGCATCTTGGTGAGGAATAAAGAACTCTGATGAAGAACCAGGCTCCTCTTCTGCTATGAAACCAGACCAGCTGCCCGTCCGCTAAGTCGACAGACGAGGAGAGAGACTTTTGCGCTTACCTGCCGCTCCTCCACCCAGGGGCCAAACAGCCCACACAACTCCCATGTTAAAGTCACTCGTTTTAAGCTCGATGTGTTGTTCTGGCAGAGTCTTCCAGACACAGGCGCTCAAAACAGGGTTGCCGATCCCCAGGTGGGGGCAAGGGGATCTCCTGGTTTGGAGGCCCTCTCCCCCTGCTTCATCAGAAAGGGTCGTAAGAAAGGGTGTGTGGGGGGCAAATGCCTGCCTGCTGGGCACTCCATTATTCCCTATGGAGACTCCCATAGAGCAGGGGTGGCCGAGGGTAGCTCTCCAGATGTTTTTTTGCCTACAACTTCCATCAGCCCCAGCCATTGGCCGTGCTGGCTGGGGCTGATGGGAGTTGTAGGCAAAAAAAAAAACATCCAGAGAGCTACCCTTGGCCACTCCTGCCACAGAGTATGATGGAGAATTGATCTGTAGGCATCTGGGGCTCGGGGGTGGGGCTATCTTTTGAGGCAGATTTGCAGCTTAGCATCTGATACCTCTCCTCAAAATACTCCCCAAGTTTCAAATAGATTGGACCAGGGGGTCGATTTCTATGAGCCCAAGAAGAAGGTGCTCCTCTCCATCATTTCCAATGGTGGGAAGGCACTGAAAAGGTGTGCGGTCCCTTTCAATGTGACGGCCAGAACTCCCTTTGGAGTTCAGCTGTGCTTGTCACATTTTTGCTCCTGGCTCCACCCTCAACATCTCCTGGCTCCACCCACAAAGTCCCCAGATATTTTCTTTATTTGGACCTGGCAACCCTAGCTCAAAACCAAGAGGCGAGTATCTCTTGATCTGTGGCGGCCATTTTCCTTCTTCTACACAGGCCCGTTTGGGCAGCGATGCCTCTGAAGCTGGCCCATAGGTACGAGAGGTCTCTCACCAGGCAAAGCCCCCTTCCCTAATTTGTCCAGCCCGGCCAGAGGATTCATTGTGCCTTGTCTGCTCTGGCAGGAGAGACAGAGGGGGAAAAAACCTTTTGTAGGTAAAAGCTGGTTTCATTTCCCAGCTAGCTACCTGGAGGAGTGAACTGACCGTCGCTGTTTGGCCAGGGGTGTCATTAGCATTTCTAACAGGAAACACATAAGACATAGAAGGAAAAAAAACAGGGAATACCTTTCAACTTTTATCTATGACATGGCTACTTGGAAACTGTTTCCTGTCATGCCATGGGGAAACTCACTGGTGGGACCTGTGGCAGCAGCCCGTCCTCACTGACTGCTTTCCTGCATCTGACAACGAGAGGCATTCTGCCTCTGGGCCCAGAAGCCCCCTTTGGCTATCATGGCTAACAGCCAGTGATACATGCATTCACCATATATTTAGGGGAGGGGAGGCAGCTCAGTGATAGAGCACCTGCTTGGTAAGCAGAAGGTCCCAGGTTCAATCACCAGCATCTCCCAACTAAAAAGGGTCCAGGCAAAGAGGTGTGAATAACCTCCGCTTGAGACCCTGGAGAGCCATGAATGGGGCTGTGGCTCAGTGGTAGAGCATCTGCTCGGTAAGCGGAAGGTCCCAGGTTCAATCCCCGCCATCTCCAACTCAAAAGGGTCCAGGCAAGTACGCGTGAAAAACCTCCGCTTGAGACCCTGAAGGGCCGCTGCCAGTCTGAGTAGACAATATTGACTTTGATGGACTGAGGGTCTGATTCAGTAGAAGGCAGCTTCATACATTCATATGTTTATAGGGGAGAGATGGTGGCTCAGTGGTAGAGCATCTGCTTGGTAAGCAGAAGGTCCCAGGTTCAATCCCCGGTATCTCCAACTAAAAAGGGTCCAGGCAAGTAGGCGTGAAAAACCTCAGCTTGAGACCTAATTCTGCCAAGTCCCCTGACTTCTCCAGCGGGGGACTTTTGTGTGCGCAATGCAATGATGTCACCTGGAAATGATATCATCGCACCAGCGAAGTTGCTCGCGGCTACGCTAGGTATTTCCGGGAAAACTCTATGGTTTTCCCGGACGCTCTAGTCATTTGGGAGGGCGAAACTCTATGGTACCTATTGTACCATAGAGTTTCCCTTCCCAAACGGCTAGAGCGTCCGGAAAAACCATAGAGTTTTCCTGGAAACACCTACAGTGGCTGCCACGCAATGACATCACTTCTGGCTGACATCATCTCGTCAACGATGTCGGGGGAGGTTCCCCCCGCTGGCCCAATGTGGACCAGTGGGTTGGGAACCTTCTGGACAGGGGAAGCCTCACCTGGACTGGGGGCTTGGCAGCCCTATTGAGACCCTGGAGAGCCGCTGCCAGTCTAAGTAGACAATTCTGACTTTGATGGACCGAGGGTCTGATTCAGTAGAAGGCAGCTTCATATACTCATATGATAGGGGAGGGACGGTGGCTCAGTGGAAGAGCATTTGCTTGGGAAGCAGAGGGTCCCAGGTTCAATCCCTGGCATCTCCAGTTAACAGGACCAGGCATGAGGGGATGGGAAAGACCTTGATCTGAGACCCTGCCTCAGTGGCAGAGCCTCTGCTTGGCATGCAGAAGGGCCCAGGTTCAATCCCCGGCATCTCCAGTTCAAAGGACCAGGCAGGAGGTGAGGAGAAAGACCTTGGCCTGAGACCCTGACTCAGTGGCAGAGCCTCTGCTTGGCATGCAGAAGGTCCCAGGTTCAGTCCCCGGCATCTCCAGTTCAAAGGACCAGGCAGAAAGTGACGGGAAAGACCTTGACCTGAGACCCTGGCTCAGTGGCAGAGCCTCTGTTGGCATGCAGAAGGGCCCAGTTTCAATCCCCAGCATCTCCAGTTGAAAGGACCAGGCAGGAAGAGATGGGAAAGACCTTGACCTGTGACCCTAGCTCAGTGGTAGAACCTCAGTTTGGCATGCAGAAGGTCCCAGGTTCAATCCCTAGTATCTCCAGTTAGAAAAACCAGGCAGGAGGGGATGGGAAAGACCTTGCCCTGAGACTCTGGCTCAGTAGCAGAGCCTCTGCTTGGCAGGCAGAAGGTCCCAGGTTCAATCCCTAGCATCTCCAGTTGAAAGGACCAGGCAGGAGGTGATAAGAAAGACCTTTACCTGAGAACCTGGAGAGCCGCTGCCAGTCTGAGTAGGCAATACTGACTTTGATGAACCAAAGGTCTGACTCAGTAGAAGGCAGCTTTATATGTTCACATTTGTCCAGTCCACTTTTCAATCCACCTAACCCAGTGGTCTGTGAATCCCCAGAAGCACAGGGAGGGAGCAGAAACTGTAAAACTGGGGTCATGTTATGCTGTGATGTCCCTTCCTGTTGGTCAGCTGGAAGTGATGTTACAGCATCACATAGCGCTGTTTCCTCTTCCCAGTTCGCTCCCACGGCTCCATTAACTGGAATGTGAGGGCGGCCAACCAGGGAACGCTAGGGGGTGGCATTCACAACATCTCCAGGCGACGTTCCACGTATCACGTGCCTGGGTGGAAGCAATTCTTCCCCCTGTCTCGAATCTATCGCCAGCCAGCTCCAAAGGGTGACCCTTAGGGAACTGATGAGGAAGTTCCTGTCAATTAGACCAGCGTTTATGTTGTGTTCCGGCTGCTGATGTGTTACGGCGACTTCCGTCAGTATGTGCCAAGAAGGGCCTTTTTAAAAATGATAATTGCGGGGCTGCCAGACTGCGCATTAAAGAGCCTTAAGTACTCTTAAGCTTTGAACGCCGGTCTCGGAAGGCAGAGCTCCGTGATACAAGAACACGGGCTTGCCATCAATGCTGGTGGCAAAAAAAGAAAAGAAGACTTTAAGGAATTTCTGCTTATATGAACATACGAAGCTGCCTTCTACTGAATCAGACCCTCGGTCCATCAAAGTCAGTCTTGTCTACTGAGACTGACAGCGGCTCTCCAGGGCCTCAAGCTGAGGTTTTTCACGCCTTTCTGCCTGGACCCTTTTTAGTTGGAGATGCCGGGGATTGAACCTGGGGCCTCCTGCTTCCCAAGCAGATGCTCTACCGCTGAGCCACAGTCCCATTCATGGCTCTCCAGGGTCTCAAGATGAGGTTTTTCATGCCTGTTTTGCCTGGACCCTGTTTAGTTGGAGATGCCGGGGATTGAACCTGGGACCTTCTGCTTACCAAGCAGATGCTCTATCACTGAGCCACAGCCGCACTCATGGCTCTCCCGGGTCTCAAGCTGAGGTTATTCACGCCTCCTTGCCTGGACCCTTTTTAGTTGGAGATGCCAGGGATTGAACCTGGGACCTTCTGCTTACTAAGCAGATGCTCTGCCACTGAGCCACCATCCCTTCCCTATCATATGAGCATATGAAGCTGCATTCTACTGAATCGGACCCTTGGTCCATCAAAGTCAGTCTTGTCTACTCAGATTGGCAGCGGCTCTCCAGGGTCTCCTGCTGAGGTTTCTCACGCCTATTTGCCTGGACCCCTTTGAGTTGGAGATGCCGGGGATTGAACCTGGGACCTTCTGCTTTACCAAGCAGATGCTCTACCACTGAGCCACCATCCCTCCCCAATATATATGGACATATGAAGCTGAATATACTGAATCAGACCCTCTTTGGTCCATCAAAGTCAGTATTGTCTACTGAAACTGGCAGCGGCTCTCCAGGGTCTCAAGCTGAGGTTTTTCACGCCTATTTTGCCTGGACCCTTTTTAGTTGGAGATGCCAGGGATCGAACCTGGGACCTTCTGCTTACCAAGCAGATGCTCTTCCACTGAGCCACTGTCCCACCGACTAAAGAATAACATATAAATATGTGAAGCTGCCTTATACTGAATCAGACCCTCGATCCATCAAAGACAGTCTTGTCTACTCAGTATTGCCTACCTATTTGCCTTTTAAAAAACCCCCGGAAAATACAGAAAATTGGGAATAGGAATCAGCATCGTGTGATGCCGTGACATCACTTCCAGGTTTCCAACAGGAAGGGACATCACAGCATCACATGACCCCAGTTTCTACAGTTCATCGAACTGAAGTCCCCGTGCCAGCAAAGTGATTGGCAATGAGGCATCTCCCTAGGTCCAAAAGAAAAAGGGGGAGAGTTAACCTAGGGTTGCCAACCTCCAGGTTGTGCCTGGATATCTCCCAGAATGACAACCGATCTTCAGAAAACAGAGATCAGAGCCCCTGCAGAAACCGTTGCTTTGGAGGGCGGATTCTCTGGCATTTGACCAGGGGCGTCACTCATTTGTTATGAGAGCCAAATCTGACATAAATGAGACTATCTATCTATCTCGGGGTGGCCAACGGTAGCTCTCCAGATGTTTTTTTGCCTACAACTCCCATCAGCCCCAACCAGCATGGCTGGGACTGATGGGTGTTGTAGGCAAATAACATCCAGAGAGTTACCGTTGGCCACCCCTGAATTCTATCCATCCGTCCATCCATCCATCCAAACTTAAGACGACGAAGATGTTGGATTTATATCCCGCCCTCCACTCCGAAGAGTCTCAGAGCGGCTCACAATCTCCTTTACCTTCCTCCCCCACAACAGACACCCTGTGAGGTAGATGGAGATATTGGATTTATATCCCGCCCTCCACTCCGAAGAGTCTCAGAGCGGCTCACAATCTCCCTTCCCTTCCTCCCCCACAACAGACACCCTGTGAGGTAGATGAAGATATTGGATTTATATCCCGCCCTCCACTCCGAAGAGTCTCAGAGCGGCTCACAATCTCCTTTCCCTTCCTCCCCCACAACAGACACCCTGTGAGGTGGGTGGGGCTGGAGAGGGCTCTCCCAGCAGCTGCCCTTTCAAGGACAACCTCTGCCAGAGCTATGGCTGATCCAAGGCCATGCTAGCAGGTGCAAGTGGAGGAGTGGGGTTCTCCCAGATAAGAGTCCACGCACTTCACCACTACACCAAACATCTTAAAACATGCTTAAGATGTTAGCACTCATTGTTCTTAACGATGCTTTCTTTGTATTTCTCCCACGGGATCCAGGGAACTGGGCAAAGGAAGCTCTGGTTCTTTCCTTCCTTTCCCAGGAGGAGCCTCAGCCAATAGAAGAGAGACTTGGCTCAGTAGCTCTGCTGTGCAATTGAGAGAGCCTGGCAAAGCAAGCTATTCCTCCTCCCTTCCTCCCCAAGGAAGGAGCGTCAGCCAGTGGAGAAAAAAGAGGTTTTGCTCTGTAGCTCCTGCGCAATTGAGCAAGCCTGGCAAAGCAAGCTGTGATGCAGAAGAAAGCAAGAGAGAGGGAGAAGGAAGCAGATGACAGCCAGTTGCTCGGGAGCCCGTTTTGGCCCCAAACTACATGTTCGACACCCCTGCATTAGACCCCGCAGAGAAACCTCCCCTCCCCAAACTTTGCCTGCTGCAAACTAGATCCCCAAAATCTCCAGTTACTTCCCAGCCCAGAGCCGGCAACCCTAAACTGCAATATGGGGATAATATTGCCTCACAGAGCAGCACGTATACTGCAATTCGGAAAGGGTGCAAGATAAAGCATGGGTTTTTTGGAGGGGGTACTTTTTGTGTGTGTGTGTCTGCACCTGGAAGTCATGTCGACCTCTGGTGACTGACCCCTGGTGGGGGCCTGGCGGATATTCAGAGGAGGTAGCTGAAGAAGCCTGCCCTTGCCTCCCGGCTGGGTATTTCAAGGACAATCTCCCACCCAAATACTTGCCAGAGTCGACCCTGCTTAGCTTCCGAGATCTGATGAGATTGGGCTTGCCTGGGCTGTCCAAATAGAGGGGAAAGCACAGGATGTGATGCAGAACGCAGTTTCCGAAGAAGCATGGCTTTCATTTGGAAAACAAATACCTAAATAAAAGGGAGGTTCAATCCCTCGTGGATGCTCAAGTTAAAGCTTGGAAGTCAGTGGCCTGAACTGCTGGGATTTCAGAAGGTCGGAGCAGTGGGCCGAGGACGAGATCTTATGCAGGAAAGGAAGTGGAGAGGCTTGGGTGATCAGCAGACTGCCTCTCTCGTAGGTAGCAAAACCACAATTACACAAGATTAGAAAAGGCAGAATTGTGCAAAATTGAAAAGAGAGTCACACGCACGGTCAGAAACTCCCAAATAGAGGGGAAAGCACAGGATTTGATGCAGAATGCAGTCTCTGAAGAAGCATTCTGTTTTTCAGAATTTCTGCAGCCCAAACCTGACTGCGCTGTTCTCTGGATGCCCCGTCCTGTCTACTGCAGGGGAGTCAGCTTGGATCTCACCCACCTTGAATCTCAGCGGGGAAGGTGGACTATGCATCATCTAAATTTCTTTCTTTCTTTCTTTCTTTCTTTCTTTCTTTCTTTCTTTCTTTCTTTCTTTCTTTCTTTCTTTCTTTCTTTCTTTCTTCCTTCTTCCCTCTCTCCCTCCCTTCCTTCTTTCCTGCCTCCCCCTCCTCCCTCCCTCCCTTTTTCCTCCCTCTCTCCCCTCCTCCTTCCTTCCTTCCTTCCTTCTTCCCTCTCTCCCTCCCTTCCTTCTTTCCTGCCTCCCTCTCTCCCCCTCCTCCCTCCCTCCCTTTTTTCCTCCCTCTCTCCCCTCCTCCCTCCTTCCTTCCTTCCTTCCTTCCTTCCTTCCTTCCTTCCTTCCTTCCTTCCTTCCTTCCTTCCTTCCTTCCCTCTCTCCCTCCTTCCTTCCCTCCCTCCTCTTTCTTGAAGATGAAGTATCTGCCTTTGTTAGTTTTTACATGCCTATTATACTTAGCACAGAATACACACACAGATTCCAGGAACTAGGAACTAGACTCGGAACTCCAAACGCACCCCAAAAGTTTGTTGGTTTGGATACAAAAAAAGATGCAAACACACACACATGAACATGCAAAGCTGCCTTCTACTGAATCCGATGCTTGGTCCATCCAAGTCAGGATTGTCTACTCAGACTGGCAGCAGCTCTCCAGGGTCTGAGGTGGAGGGGAGGGGAGGGGAGAGGCACACAGGAAACGTTTGCCTGGAACAGATTCCAATCTGATTTGGGGTTGTATTTAGAACTGGAAACGTTCCCAGCACCAGACGGCTCCCATCTGCCCCGTTCTCAATAGGCTCTGGACAGGCTCCAAATGAGGACTTTGAGATCCAGAACTCTAAACATTTTGCCACTTGAAACACAGCGGGGGAGGCAGTCTCTCTACACGGCGGGCAGGTCGGGTATTTCGCAGGAAGCCCCAGACTGGCCAAAGACCAATCAGCCTAGCAGCAGAAGGCGAGAAGCGGCTCAAGACAGGCTTGCCAACCTCCAGGAGAGGCTTGGAGTCCTCCCAGAATCACAAAATGATCTCCTGACTACGCAGAGCAGTTCCCCTGGTTAGGGTTTGCCAGTCTCCAGGTGGGGCCTGGACAGGGCATTTTTATGGGAGATGAAGCCCAGCAGGAACTCATTTGCATATTAGGCCACACCTCTGATGCCGCCATTGTTTTGTAGAGAAAGCTCAGCAGGAACTCATTTGCATGTTGGGCCACGGCCCCTGATGCCACCAACGTTTTAGTAGAAAAGATCCAGCAGGAGCTTGTTTGCGTATCAGGCCCCACCCCCTGATGCCACCATTGTTTCGCACAGAGCTTCTGGTGGGAAAAGCCCAGTGGGAACTCATTTGCATATTAGGCAACACCCCTTACGCCACCATTGTTTTGTGGGGGAAGTCCAGCAGGAACTTATTTGCATACTAAATGGTTTTTATTGCTATGTTGTTGTGATTTTATCATTTTGTTGTACTCCACTCTGAGCCCCTACTGGGGAATGAGCAGACTATAAATAAACAAATAACAACAACAACAACAACAGACCACACACCCTGATTCCACTATTGTTTTGTGGGAAAGGCCCAGCAGGAACTCATTTGCATATTAGGCCACACCCCTGACACAGCTGTTTGTGGGGGAGGCCAGCAGGAATTCATTTGCATATTAGGCCTCACCCCTGATGTTGCCATTGTTTGTGGGAGAGGCCCAGCAAGAGCTGATCTGCATATTAGGCCACACCCCTGATGCCACCATTGTGGGGAAAGGCCCAGCAGGAACTTTCTTGCACTTTAGGCCACACCCCGATGCCACCATTGTGCAGGGCTTTGACAGAAAAGGCCCAGAAGGAGCTCATTTGCATATTAGGCCACACCCCTGACACAACCACTGCTTGCGGGAGAGGCCCAGCAGGAGCTCATTTGCATATTAGGCCACAAACCCTGATGCCACCATTGTGCAGGGTTTTTGATAGAAAAGGCCTAGCAGGAACTCATTTGCACATTAGGCCACACCCCTGATGCCACCATTGTGGGGAAAAGCCCAGCAGGAACTTACTTCCATATTAGGCCACACCCCCTGATGCCACCATTGTGCAGGGCTTTGACAGAAAAGGCCCAGCAGGAGCTCCTTTGCATATTAGGCCACACCCCGAGACCTAGCCAGCCGGAACTGCATTTCTGAGCGTTCCTGCTTAAAAAAAAAAAGCAAGCCCTGGGACTGGAGATCTCCCGCTTTTACAATCGTCCAAATTCTCTTCGCACAAGACGGACTTTCGACGGTGCCTTTTCGATAAAGACACTTGGGAAACGGGGATTTAGTTGGCGATACCGTCAGAGGCTTATTACCAGGGGCCTGTGCTTATACCAAGATTGACAAGACACGTCTCATGTCGAATTTTGGAAGAGCTGTATACTGAAGGAGCTGGACCGCACAAGCACTTTACAGAAAGGACGAAGGAGCGGAAAGGAAGGCCTAATCATACGGAGACTGAAAGAATGATGCATTTTGCAAGCGTTTATGAACTTTCAGAGGATTTTTCACTCTAAGGACCTCGTCTTTGAACTTTCATATTGAATCGGTGATTATTAAGAGACTGTATATTTTGCATTTCTTGTATTGGAGTTAAGTTATATTTCAAGGCGTTTCTTGTGGTTTGATCCCCGGGAGAAAATGGCTGCTTTGAAGGGGGGACTCCAGGGCATCGTGCCCTGCTGAAGCCCCTCCCCTCCGCAAACCCCGCCCTCTCCTGGCTCCACCCCCAAAGCCTCCAAGTATTTCCCAACCCAGATCTGGCAGCCCTATGGAGGATACGGGGAGCAGACTCTGTGGCGTCACCTTCATGCTGCATAAATACATAAAATAATAGTTAACAAACAAACTGGGGAAGTGTACGTGTCCCAATGGGAGGGACGGTGGCTCAGTGGTAGAGCATCTGCTTGGGAAGCAGAAGGTCCCAGGATCAATCCCCGGCATCTCCAACTAAAAGGCTCCAGGCAAGTAGGTGTGAAAAACCTCAGCTTGAGACCCTGGAGAGCCGCTGCCAGTCTGAGTAGACAATACTGACTTTGATGGACCCAGGGTTTGATTCAGTAGAAGGCAGCCTCCTATGTTCATGGCGAGGGACGGTGGCTCAGTGGTAGAGCAGAGGCTCAGAGCGGCCTACAATCTCCTTTCCCTTCCTCCCCCGCAAGAGGCACCCTGTGAGGCGGGTGGGGCTGAGAAAGCTCTCCCAGAAGCTGCCCTTTCAAGGAAAGAGTCTCAGAGCGGCCAACAATCTCCTTTCCCTTCCTCCCCAACAACAGACACCCTGTGAGGTGGGTGGGGCTGAGAGGGCTCTCAGAGCAGCTGTCATTTCAAGGACAGAGTCTCAGAGCGGCCTACAATCTCCTTTCCCTTCCTCCCCCACAACAGACACCCTGTGAGGCGGGTGGGGCTGAGAAAGCTCTCCCAGAAGCTGCCCTTTCAAGGACAGAGTCTCAGAGCGGCCAACAATCTCCTTTCCCTTCCTCCCCAACAACAGACACCCTGTGAGGTGGGTGGGGCTGAGAGAGCTCTCCCAGAAGCTGCCCTTTCAAGGACAGAGTCTCAGAGCGGCCAACAATCTCCTTTCCCTTCCTCCCAACAACAGACACCCTGTGAGGTGGGTGGGGCTGAGAGAGCTCTCCCAGAAGCTGCCCTTTCAAGGACAAGTGATGATGATGATCTTGGATTGATATCCCACCCTCCACTCCAAATCTCAGTGCAGCTCACAGTTTCCTTTACCTCCCCCTCCCCACAACAGACACCCTGTGTGCTGGGTGGGGCACGCAAGCACACACACAAAATACTTTTAAAAAACTAACCACCCTGCAAAGTGGGCCAGGCCGGGGGTTTGTGGCGGCCCCCGGGGGTTAATTACTGCTAACTTGCGGTTCTTGCTTAATTCGTCTTGTTTGGATGGCTGAACAAACTCATTAAACCGTTTTTTTTTAAAATAACATTTAGTGTTCAGCTTAATAGTTATTTCACCGGTCACTCCTCGATGAAATTGCTGAGCAGCCGGGTTAAAACAGATAAAAGGAAGTCCTTCTTCACCCAAAGGGTGATTAACGTGTGGAATTCACTGCCACAGGAGGTGGTGGCGGCCACAAGCATAGCCACCTTCAAGAGGGGTTTAGATAAAAATATGGAGCAGAGGTCCATCAGTGGCTATTAGCCACAGTATGTGTGTATGTATAAATTTTTTTCGGCCGCTGTGTGACACAGAGTGTTGGACTGGATGGGCTGTTGGCCTGATCCAACATGGCTTCTCTTATGTTCTTCTGTGACACAGAGTGTTGGACTGGAGGGGCCATTGGCCTGATCTAACATGGCTTCTCTTATGTTCTTATGTGACACAGAGTGTTGGACTGGATGGGCCATTGGCCTGATCCAATATGGCTTCTCTTATGTTCTTATGTGACACAGAGTGTTGGACTGGATGGGCCATTGGCCTGATCCAGCATGGCTTCTCTTATGTTCTTATGTGACACAGAGTGTTGGACTGGATGGGCCGCTGGCCTGATCCAGCATGGCTTCTCTTATGTTCTTATGTGACACAGAGTGTTGGACTGGAGGGGCCATCGGCCTGATCCAACATGGCTTCTCTTATGTTCTTATATAGTGACTGGACAGAAAGACTTGCTTCAAATCGTCTTGTGAAGTCCGGGGCCAAAGTGATATTTGAACCGGGGACTTTCCAGCTCGTGCAAGCTTAAGCTTAAACTCGTTATCAGAGTCAATGTAAGTGTTTCACTTGTGTTGCGGCTTGCCACACCTCCCCTCCCGCCAGCCTGTGCACCCTCCAGTTGCCAACCTCCAGGAGGGACCTGGAAATCTTCCACATTATAACTGACCTCCAGAGGACAGCAATCAGCTCCCCTGGACAACATGGCTCCATGAATGAGGCAGACCCCTGCACCACCCCCCACAAGCTCCCTTTATGGAGCTCAGTACAATGACATCACCACAAGTGATGTCATCGTGCAAGGCGGTGAGTGGGGGACGAGACAGCAACGGGCGGCGCACAAGAGTGCTGCCATACCGCTGCTTTCCCCCTGCACTACGCTCTTCGGAGCCTGCCTTTGAAGCCTTCGAAGAGTGCACTGTTTTAGCGGCGCCCAAAGAAGCCTCTGAAGAGCGTAGTACACTGTGCAGCTCTCCTCCAATCCTTCCTTCCAGGCAGAGGAGTGCTCTGTGTGGGCAAGGGGGAATAAGGGGGTGCATGGTGGCGAACCCAGGAGGTGTAGTGCCCTAGGCAGCCACCTATCCTGCTTACTCCCATGCACCGGGCCTGGCTGGGGGGGGGGGGGGATGGAATTCTATGGTATTGTACCTCGCTGAGGTCACCTCCTTCCCGAGTTTGCTCTGTTCTTATTATTAATTAGATTTATATCCCGCCCTCCCCACCGAAGCAGACTCAGGGCGACTCCACTCCAAAATCTCCAGGAATTTTGCAACTTGAGAGTTGGCAACCCGAATCCACACCGCCAGCAGAAAAGCCCAAAAGGCTCGGTTGGAAGAGGCCTCCTGTCCTGACCTTCAAGAATTAAAAAAAAAAAAAATACTCAAGCAAAGACGTCAATGAAGCAACGGAGAACCTTCACTTGTCTCCCTTGCCGCGTTTGTTCTCTAGCATTATGCTCCCAAGTTCCCTGGGGGAAGAAAAAGGAACACACCTACGCACGCACGCACACACAAACTAGTGGAAGTCTGTGCGTTCCCAGGCCTGATCCAGACTGTCTCAAGCAACTGTGACTCTTTCAGCGGCAGCATGAGTGCAAGCAATCAAACCTCTCTGCTTTGACTCAGTAGAGTTGCCAATTCCCAGGTAAAAAGGTAAAGGTAGTCAGTCCCCTGTGCAAGCACCAGTTGTTTCCGACTCCGGGGTGACGTTACATCATGACATTTTAACGGCAGACGCTTGACGGGGTGGTTTGCCATTGCCTTCCCCAGTCATCTGCGCTCCCCGCCCCCCAGCAAGCTGGGGACTCATTTGACCGACCTTGGAAGGATGGAAGGCTGAGTCGACCTTGAGCTGAACCCAGCTTCCGCCGGGATCGAATTCAGGTCGTGAGCAGAGCTTGGACTGCAGGACTGCAGCTTTACCACTCTGTGCCACGGGGCTCCTTTCACCAGGTAGTACAATGTTAATGAGTCGACAGTGTGACGCAGCGGCTAAAAAGGCAAATATAATTTTGGGCTGTATTAGCAGAAGTGTAGTGTCCAGATCACGCGAAGCGATGGCATCGCTTTACTCTGCTCTGGTAAGACCTCCCTTGGAGTACTGTGTACAGTTTTAGGCACTACATTTTAAGGAGGATATAGACCAGCTGGAATGGTTCAAGAGGAGGGTGATGAAGATGGTGAGGGGTCTGGAGAGCAAGTCCTATGAAAAATGGTTGAGGGAGCTGGGGATGTTTAGCCTGGAGAGGAGGTGGCTGAGAGGTGACAGGATCACCATCTTCAAGTACTCAAAGGGCTGTCATAGAGAGGATGGTGTGGAATTGTTTTCTGTGGCCCCAGAAGGCAGGACCAGAACCAAGGGGTTGAAATTAAATCAAAAGAGTTTCCGACTCAACATGAGGAAGAACTTCCTGACCATTAGAGCAGTTCCTCAGTGGAACAGGCTTCTTCAGGAGGTGGTGGACTCTCCTTCCTTGGAGGTTTTTCAACAGAGGCTGGATGGCCACCTGATAGTGATGAAGATTCTGTGATTTTAGGGGGAGGTGTTTGTGAGTTTAGAGCGGTTCCTCAGTGGAACAGGCTTCCTCCTTGGGAGGTGGTGGGCTCTCCTTCATTGGAGGTTTTTAAACAGAGGCTGGATGGCCATCTGACAGCAATGAAGATCCTGTGAATTTAGGGGAAGGTGTTTGTGAGTTTAGAGCGGTTCCTCAGTGGAACAGGCTTCCTCAGAAGGTGGTGGACTCTCCTTCCTTGGAGGTTTTTCAACAGAGGCTGGATGACCATCTGACAGCAATGAAGATCCTGTGAATTTAGGGGGAGGTGTTTGTGAGTTTCCTGCATTGTGCAGGGGGTTGGCCTAGATGGGCCTGGAGGTCCCTTCCAACTCTACGATTCTATGAATTATATTCTGTGCTCTCCGGGCCCCACCCCCAGATCTCCAGGAACTTTTCATCCCAGAGCTGGAAACACTAGAGTAGGAGACCATTTTGAATGTATGCGCCTAGCCCGCTCTGCTGCTCGCTCATAACCGGTGTTCCCTTCTAAGCTGAGTTAGCGTGAGCTAGCTCACAGATTTTTTAGCCTCCAGCTCCCACATTTTTGTTGTAGCTCAGGAAGGATGACCCCGGAGCACACTAATTTGTGCAGCAGCTCACAACTTTAACGCCAGTAGCCAAGGGTTGTTTTGTAGAAAAAGAGGTGGTGGAGCTCAGTAGAATAACTCATTAGCATATGCTGCCCCCTCCCCCAGCCAAAAGCAACCCGATGCAAGAAAGGAGAGCCTCGGGCAAGCGAGGCCTGCTTGGGCTGGCTAGAGATCTAGCCAGCCGAAGCAGGCCTCGCTCGCCTTGGGCTCTGCTGGGCTGCCCCCTCCTCCAGTCAAAAGGCCACCAAGCCACCAAAAATCCCATATGAAGTGGAGAAAGGGTGGGGCGGGCTTCTCCAGGGGTTCATGAAGGCTGCTGGGGGTGTGGCAAAGCCCCTGGTGGCTGGCTGGCTGCCAGCTCTCCTAATCCAGGGATTGTTATGCAGCTGCACCTTCTATTCAATGGACGAGGTAGGTGGGGAGGAAGAGGGGGAAGCCTCACAAAGGTTCAAGAGCTACGCTCCTAGGAGCTCCTGCTGAATCAGAGGCTTGCCAGGAGCTCACAAAGTGGAATTTTTGCTCACAAGACTCTGCAGCTTAGAGGGAACATTGCTCGTAACTGGAATGCAAAGCCATGCATTTTGGGCAGCTGCTTCACAGCGTGGCTCCTTTCTGCTTCTTGAGCTTCCTCTCTTCCCAGCCACCCTCCCCCCCCCCAATTAAAACCTCTGGTACCTTCCAAGTCGCTCGTCCGCCGACACCCTCGCCCTTGGCTTTCTATTCCTGTTTTTAATCCCATTACATCTGAGGAGGCGCTGATCCCGTTTGCACCCGCCCTGATGCCCTCGGGGCACGTGGCGCGTGGGGCGCAGTGGAGGGGAAGGAGGCGGGGGGGGGGGAAGCGCTCCTCTGTCTGGATGAGGGATGAACGAACCTTTGGGAGGAAGACAAGGCCTCCTTCTGTGTGGGCAATGCACTCTTGCAGCCAGCCCCGAGCGCCCGTAAAACCCTCGTCTGTATTGACGGTCCCTGGAGCCGAAGGTGCAGGTAGCCGGAGGCCAGCACAACCAAGAGGCGAGCCCTGAGGCTTCGTGGGAAGGTGGTGTGTAGGAAGAGGAGGAGAGGTGGGGCGGGAGGGGATGGAACTGGCCTTTTCTGAAGAGGATGGCGGCTCGAAGCTAGGATTGCCGGCGCCAACACAAGAAATATCTGGGGACCATTTCCCATAGGGTATAATGGGTATCTGAGGCTCGGGGGTGTGTGTGTGTGTGTGTGTTTTTGAGGTAGAGGCACCAAATTTGCAGCATAGCATCCGACGCGTCTCCTCAAAAGACCCACCAAGTTACAAAAGGATTAGGCCAGGGGGTCCAATTCTATGATCCCCCAAAGAAGATGCCCCCATCCTTCATTATTTCCAATGGAGGGAAGGCAATTAAAAGGTGGGCGGTCCCTTTCAATGTGATGGCCAGAACTTCAATTATGCTCGTCACACCCTTACTCCTGGCTCTACCCCCCCCCCAGTCTCCTGGCTCCACCCCCAAAGATCCCAGCTATTTCTTGAATGGGACTGGCAACCCTAACTGAAAGGGAAGGGTACGCTCACGAAGAAAGAGAACTCTTTTGCCATGATATGAAAACAGCAATTGGTGGAGGAAGGGGGATGTACTCCTGAAAAAGGCAACGGTGCCATTGAAAAAGTTCTAACCACAGAAAGTTTCATTGCAGCGTTTGAGCTGGGGAGCCAGCCAGAAATATATATATATATTTTTAAAAACTCAACAAACAAAACAGAGCTGAAAGCAACTTGGAAAGAAGCATCCCTTTCCCAAGAGCACACGCCTATTGTTGCCTCCGGACAAACAGGTTTTGCAGGTTTTTGAAAGGAAAAAAACCCTGCCAAATCAGTTCACCAAATGCAAAATAATGTGTTTGTATGTGTGTGTGTGTGTGGGGGGGAGAGACTATGGACACCATAAGCATCTCTCTCTCTCTTTCAAATAACCTCCAGTTCCACATTGAGAGTCAGTTTGGTGCAGTGGTGAAGTGTGCGGACTCTTATCTGGGAGAGCCGGGTTTGATTCCCCACTCCTCCGCTCGCACCTGCTGGAATGGCCTTGGGTCAGCCAGAGCTCTCGTAGGAGTTGTCCTTGAAAGTTATATAAAGTCCTTGAAAGTTGTCCTTGAAATATATATATATCTGGCTGGCTCCCCAGCTCAAACGCTGCAATAAAACTTTCTGTGGTGTTCTTGTTAGAACTTTTTCAATGGCGCCGTTGCCTTTTTCAGGAGTACATCCCCCTCTTCCACCCACCTCACAGGGTGTCTGTCGCAGGGGGCGGGGGGAAGGTAAAGGAGATTGTGACTGCTTTGAGACTCTGAGATTCAGAGTATAGGGCGGGATATAAATCCAATATCATTTTCTTCATCATCTTCTTCTACGGTACCTCTTCTTCTCAGAAGCACCGTTGTCAGTCTCTAGCCTGAAAAGCTGCAACGTAAGCATCACAGAAGGGGGCAAGAACTCTGGCCCCCTCGCTGTTCTGCGTGTGCCAAAGGTGTGTGCTTTTGGGTCCCATCCTAGAAGCGCTGACCTTCAAAGGTCGGGAGAGGGTGGTGTAGCTGGGAAAGAGAATCTACCGTTTCCATAGCACCTCAGGAAAAGAATGCTAGCTCAAACACCTCTCCTCTCAGAGGAAGAATGCTAGGATACCAAAAGCTGCATCGGCACTGAATTCTCCAAATATTTACGCAGCCCTCCTGTTACTTGGCAGCAGAGTAAAGCCACTGAACTACAGGCCAGCTCCTTGGTTCCCCGCCCAAACTCTGGGGTATTGTGAACAAAGCAGGAGTCCGGCGGCACCTTTAAGACCAACCCGTTTTTATTTGGAACGTCAGCTTTCGTAAGCTCTTAAGCACGCTTCATCAGACGAGGAATCCAGCGCGGTGAGCAAAGCCGTACAGAGCTGAGGGGAGCCATACAGAGCTGGTGGGCAGTGGCCCAGAATGCAACATGGTACAGATTTAAGAACCAATGACAAATAAATCTGTACCATGTTGCACTCTGGGCCACTGCCTACCAGCGCTGTATGGCTCCGCTCAGCTCTGTATGGCTTTGCTCACTGTGCTGGATTCCTCGTCTGACGAAGTGTGCTTAAGAGCGCACGAAAGCTGACGTTCTAAATAAAAGTTGGTTTGTCTTAAAGGTGCCACTTGACTCCTGCTTTGTTCAACTGCTTCAGACCAACACGGCTGCCCGCTTGGATCTATCTGGGGTATTATGTCACTGACCAAAAGCAAAGGACCGAGCCCTTCTGTACACACCAGGGACAGATCAAAGTGACAACAGGTTGCTAGGCACACGGAGATCCCAACAAAGAAAGCCTACCCCCTTCAGTTCCCCGCTCAGAAACGGTCTGTCTACTGCTCAGGCTCACTGGAATCTTTTCCAGAATTAGAGGGCTACACCGGGGTGGAAATTCTCCCATGCCCTTTCAAGGGCAGAGTCTCAGAGCGGCCTACAATCTCCTTTATCTTCCTCCCCCACAACAGACACCCTGTGAGGTGGGTGGGGCTGAGAGAGCTCTCCCAGAAGCTGCCCTTTCAAGGGCAGAGTCTCAGAGCAGCCTACAATCTCCTTTTTCTTCCTCCCCCACAACAGACACCCTGTGAGGTGGGTGGGGCTGAGAGGTCTCTCACAACAGCTGCCCTTTCAAGGACAGAGTCTCAGAGCAGCCTACAATCTCCTTTATCTTCCTTCCCCACAACAGACACCCTGTGAGGTGGGTGGGGCTGAGAGGTCTCTCACAACAGCTGCCCTTTCAAGGACAGAGTCTCAGAGCAGCCTACAATATCCTTTATCTTCCTCCCCCCCAACAGACACCCTGTGAGGTGGTGGGGCTGAGAGGGCTCTCACAGCAGCTGCCCTTTCAAGGGCAACCTCTGCCAGAGCTCTGGCTGACCCAAGGCCATTCCAGCAGGTGCAAGTGGAGGAGTGGGGAATCAAACCTGGTTCTCTCAGATAAGAGTCCGCACACTTAACCACGACACCAAACTCCGGGTCACCCAGATAAGAGTCCACATGCTTAACCACTATTCCAGCAGCTGCAAGTGGAGGAGTTAGGAATCAAACCCGGTTCTCCCACTTCACCACCACACCAAAATAAAGTGCACAACTGTATCATCCCGAAATCATCACCACCACCCCCCCACCACCCCAGACCGTAGAAAAATTGTCTTCTGCAAAACCGGTACCTGATGCCAAAAAGGTTGGGGACCGCTGATCTAGTGTATTCAATGTTAGTCAAGCAGTGAGGATCCAAAATCTAGCAAAAATATACCCATATGGCTTTATAGCATTTGCACAGCAGTATTGGGGCTATCTAATACAGGAGTGTCAAATGTGTGGCCTGAGGGCCGGATCAGGGCCCCGGAGGGCTCTTATTAGGCCCGCGAGCAACTCACTGTCATCTGCTTCCTTCTCTCTCTCTTGCTTCCTGCTGCTTAGCCAGGCTTGCTGAATCGTACAGGAGCTACAGAGCAAAGCCTCTGTTTTCTCCACTGGCTGACCAGCACCTGAAACAACATGAAGGGCTGCAAACTCCCCAATCCGGGCGGGGAATCTCCCGCCCGGGAAGTTCTCAACCCACCAGCCCACATTGGGCCAGCAGGGGGATTCTACCTCCGTGTCGCTGGCATGATGTCACCTGGAAGTGACATCATCAAAATGACGGCGCTCTAGGCATTTCCAGGAAAACTCTATGGTTTTCCCAGACACTCTAGACATTTGGGAGGTAAAACTCTACGGTGCAATAGATGCCATAGAGTTTTAACTTCCCAAATGGCTAGAGTGTCCAGGAAAACCATAGAGTTTTTCCGGAAACGCCTAGAGCAGCCCCACATGGGCGCCGCCATTTTGATGGCATCACTATTGGGCAGCGTCATTTCATCGCATGGCGCGCAGCGTGCGCACAACTGTCCCCCGCTGGGGGATGAAGAGGTCTTCGCAACCCTGACAACATGTACAAAAGCTTGCAATGCCCAGCCATTTCATGTTTTCCTCTGGGTCTTAGGCTCAAAGTAGTTTCCATGAGATTTCGGTAATGAATGTCAATAAATCAAAACTAGGTTTCCAGCTTACAGATACACACCTGAACAGCATGCTCAAGATTGCTACAGCACAGATATCGTCTCCAGATTTTGATGCAATAATTCAGAGCAAGAGGCGTCAGTTATCAGAAACTGCTAAATAAACAAGAGTGCAAATCTTTTAGGCATGCTTTAATTGTGTTGTCTGTGTCCTTTATAAAATTTACATCTTCGCTACCCAGCTTTACATTTTATGACACACAGCCCGACAAGGTCTCATTTATGTCAGATCCACGCCCCTACCAAATGAGTTCGACACCCGTGGTCAAATATATCAAAAGGAAGTCAGGTAGAAAGGATCCTAAATCTGTCTCCCTCACTTCCTGTCTTTTAGGCAGGGGTGGAATTCTAGCAGGAGCTCCTTTGCATATTAGGTCGCACCCCGCTGATGTAGCCAATCCTCCAAGAGCTTACACAAAAAAGAGCCTTGTAAGCTCTTGGAGGATTGGCTACATCAGGGGTGTGTGGCCTAATATGCAAAGGAGCTCCTGCTAGAATTCCACCCCTGCTTTTAGGTATTTCTCTGAAAGAAAACTTTGTAGAGGTAAGGCCTTTTCCTACCAAGCTACCTTTGGGCCAGCTCTGAATATGCTGCACTAACCTCTTTCCAGGGGGCCTTGTGGGATTCATATGCTGCTTGATATGTTCCTATGTTGCATTTTATGCAACAGGAGAACCAGTTTGGTGTAGTGGTTAAGTGTGCAGACTCTTATCTGGGAGAACCAGGTTTGATTCCCCACTCCTCCACTTGCACCTGCTGGCATGGCCTTGAGTCAGCCATAGCTCTGGCAGAGGTTGTCCTTGGAAGGGCAGCTTCTGGGAGAGCTCTCTCAGCCCCACCCGCCTCACAGGGTGTCTGTTGTGGGGGAGGAAGGGAAAGGAGTTTGTGAGCCGCTCTGAGACTCTGTCCTTGAAATGACAGCTGCTCTGAGAGCCCTCTCAGCCCCACCCACCTCACAGGGTGTCTGTTGTGGGGGAGGAAGGGAAAGGAGATTGTAGGCTGCTCTGAGACTCTGTCCTTGAAAGGGCAGCTCTGGGAGAGCCCTCTCAGCCCCACCCACTTCACAGGGTGTCTGTTGTGGGGGAGGAAGATAAAGGAGATTGTGAGCCGCTCTGAGACTCTTCGGAGTGGAGGGTGGGATATAAATCCAATATCTTCTATCCATAGCAGATAGTGCCAGCAGAAATAATAAAAATAACAGCTGAATCGGATGAAGAGAGAGGGGTGTCAATATAACCAACTGCTAAAGATACAAGGTGATAGTTGAATTAAAATCTGCCGAAGAGCTAAATAACAAGTATGATTGGTTTCAAATGCAACAAATAAAAAGCTTGATGGAAAATGATATTAAATCTGTTGTAATTAGATGTGAGCAAACGGAATTGGAAAAGGTTCTGTTTGGAGATAATGAAAAATTAATATCGAAAATATATAAATTATTGTTGAAATGGTCTACAGAAGAAGAAGTAGTCAAATCTCAAATGATTAAATGGGCAATTAATGTAAATAAGGAAATACAGATGGATACATGGGAATATCTTTGGAAGAACTCGATGAGAATATCAACATGTCAGAGTATTAAAGAGAACTGTTTCAAGATGATGTATAGGTGGTATATGACTCCGAAAAAACTGGCAAAGATGAGTAAAAAGATGTCGGATAGATGTTGGAAATGTAAGAAACATGAAGGATCTTTTTATCATATGTGGTGGACTTGTGGAAAAGCGAAAAAGTTTCGGCAGATGATACAACAAGAAATATCTAAAATTTTGGGATATGATTTTAAGAAAGTTGCAGAGACTTTTCTGTTGGGACTACAAATGGAAAAATTTCCAAAAGAAGATAGAACTTTAATCTGGTACTTGCTCTCAGCTGCTAGGACATTGTATGCGCAGTTATGGTAGCAAGAAAAAATACCAGAGGAATGGGACTGGATTATGAAAGTTTTATTGTGGAGTGAGATGGATAAACTAACAAGAATTTTAAGAGACTCTGATTTGGAAGTGTTTAAAAGGGAGTGGAAGAAATTTAGAAGATATATAGAAAAAGAGTGGAACTTAAAAAGACATTGGACAATTTTTTAATAATGAGTATGAGAAAAGGGAGAAATTGAACTTTGATTGGGTAAGGGTACCTTTATAAGTGAACTCAAGTATATAACTTCGGCGGGAGTCTAGTAACGGAGGGAGGAGGGATTAGAAAATATCATATGGGTTAGGGACAGTAATGATATAAACAGACATGGTTACCATATGTTATCAATAAAATTGTTTAAACACAATAAATCCAATATCTTCATCTACCTCACAGGTTGTCTGTTTTGGGGGAGGAAGGGAAAGGAGATTGTGAGCCGCTCTGAGACTCTTCGGAGTGGAGGGCGGGATATAAATCCAATATTTTCATCTACCTGACAGGGTGTCTGTTGTGGGGGAGGAAGGGAAAGGAGATTGTAGGCCGCTCTGATTTATATCCCGCTCCACTCTTCGGAGTGGAGGGCGGGATATAAATCCAATATCTTCATCTACCTCACAGGGTGTCTGTTGTGGGGGAGGAAGGGAAAGGAGATTGTGAGCCACTCTGAGACTCTTCGGAGTGGAGGGCGGGATATAAATCCAATATCATCTTCTTCTTCTTCCACGCTGCTTATGCTTTATGATGTTGTTTTAAGTAAAAACTATTGCTGCATGATAGGGAAGGGTAATTTAGGTTAAGCTAAGCTATATGTTCTCAGTGTATTTTGTCCTACGTTGGTGTATATTCCAGAAATTCTGCATGTGATCAGAGAAAATCCTTGTTAAAGGTTATGTCGTAATAACATCCCTTAAAATTTATGAATCCATGGTCCAAGTTTGTTCTTTTTCGGGAAATGTCATTCCCAGAGTATGAGTTAAATGATCCCTCTCACAAACATAGGTTTAGCCTGGAAATAATACAGGCTAACATGGGGGAGGGAGGAGAAGGAAGAGAGGCGTGGTTGTTGACATCCCTGGCACTAGCCAATTAGTGCCGCCTGTAGCAAAATTTAACTACTCTGGAAAGTGGCAGAACAGGTTTTTCCAGAGTTGGGACTGGTAGAAGGGGGAAAAGGCACATTTCTATGGAACACAGCAAGGGAGCTTCGTCCTGATTCCACAGCTGTTGTGCCTGACTTTACTCCTATGGATCTTTTGACCTGTTGTTGAACCACCAGAGGAAGTGGTTGGCCACTGTGGGAGATGGGATGCTGGACTAGATGGGCCATCAGTCTGATCCAGCAGGGCTCTTCCTCTTATCAGGGGAAGGCCTCAGCCTCTTTGCACTGTTGTTGGTCCTTCAGGGAAGCTGGCTGGCCAGTATGTGAGACAGAAAGCTGGACTCGATGGACCACTGCTCTGACCCATCAGTGCTCTTCTGATGTTCTTATTACAGGAAGGCCTCAGCCTCTCTGCCCTGGTGTTAGACTTCCAGAGGAACTGGCTGGCCACTGTGTGAGACAGGAGGCTGGACTAGATGGACCCTCCCTGGTCTGATCCAGCAGGGCTCTTCAGATGTTCTTCTCAGGGGAAGGCCTCAGCCTCTCTGCCCTGTTGTTGGCCCTCCAGAACTGTTTGGCCCCTGTGTGAGATGGGATGCTAGACGAGATGGGCCACTGGTCTGATCCAGCAGGGCTCTTCTTATGTTCTTATCAGACAAAGTCCTCAGCTTCTATGCCCTGTTGTTGGCCCTCCAGATGAACTGGCAGGCTACCAGATGGACCCTCACTGGTCTGACCCAGCAGGCCTCTTCTGATGGTCTTACAAACAGAGAGATAAGAACATAAGAGAAGCCATGTTGGATCAGGCCAATGGCCCATCCAGTCCAACACTCTATCACACAGTTGCCAAAATTTTATAAATATATATAAATAATATATAATTTATATTTATAAATATAAATTATAAAGCTAATAGCCACTGATGGACCTCTGCTCCATATTTTTATCTAACCCCCTCTTGAAGCTGGCTATGCTTGTAGCCACCAACTCCTGTGGCAGTGAATTCCACGTTAATCACCCTTTGGGTGAAGAAGTACCTCCTTTTATCCGTTCTAACCTGACTGATCAGCAATTTCATTAAATGACCACGAGTTCTTGTATTGTGAGAAAGGGAGAAAAGTACTTCTTTCTCTACCTTCTCCATCCCATGCATAATCTTGTAAACCTCTATCATGTCACCCCACAGTCGACGTTTCTCCAAGCTAAAGAGCCCCAAGCGTTTTAACCTTTCTTCATAGAGAAAGTGTTCCAAACCTGTAATCATTCTAGTTGCCCTTTTCTGCACTTTTTCCAATGCTATAATATCCTTTTTGAGGTGCGGTGACCAGAATTGCACACAGTATTCCAAATGAGACCGCACCATCGATTTATACAGGGGCATTATGATACTGGCTGATTTGTTTTCAATTCCCTTCCTAATAATACCCAGCACGGTGTTGGCCTTTTTACTTGCAATCGCACACTATCTTGACATTTTCAGTGAGTTATCTACCACGACCCCAAGATCTCTCTCTTGGTCAGACTCTGCCAGTTCACACCCCATCAACTTGTATTTGCAGCTGGGATTCTTGGCCCCAATGTGCATTACTTTGCACTTGGCCACATTGAACCTCATCTGCCACGTTGACGCCCACTCACCCAGCCTCAACAGATCCTTTTGGAGTTCCTCACAATCCTCTCTGGTTCTTACCACCCTGAACAATTTAGTGTCATCCGCAAACTTGGCCACTTCACTGCTTACTCTCAACTCCAAATCATTAATGAACAAGTTAAAGAGCATGGGATCCAGTACTGAGCCCTGCGGCACCCTACTGCTTACCGTCCTCCACTGTGAAGACTGCCCTTTTATACTCACTCTCTGCTTCCTAAGATAAGAGGAGAGATGCGGCCGAGATTCCCTGCTGAAATATAGGGGGCCATTAAAGAAGAAAACGGTACCCACCCTTTCCTACTAATTATAATTGGTCGCCTTAGATCTGGCAGTTGGAGGTAGGGTATTTTAGCAGAACTTTGGAGAGTCGAACGAGCAGCTTGCCAACTTACAACAATGTATTCTTGATGATTATACTTTAATAGCTCTCTAAGCTAGGAAAATCCTACAGCTGCTTGCTGGATTTAACTAGAGCCAGAGATCAGACTTGGAATTCCCC
This sequence comes from Heteronotia binoei, assembly GCF_032191835.1. Classification (NCBI taxonomy): domain Eukaryota; kingdom Metazoa; phylum Chordata; class Lepidosauria; order Squamata; family Gekkonidae; genus Heteronotia; species Heteronotia binoei. Next base: position 6,994,464 of record NC_083235.1, on the reverse strand, counting down.
CCTTCCTCTAGTACACAGGTCTAGCCCTAGGATGCAAAATATCACAATAAAAGGGGCCTGGAAGCCAGATGGGCTTTATTATTTTATTAGCTCTCGGCAGATCTAATAAAATAGTAAAGCCAGACCACACACACCTTGTATCTCAGAGCAGGGTTTTGAGGAAAGCCTTGCTTGGTGCGCTTTCTACAAACTTTTCCACGAGAAGTTTTCAGCCTCCTGGTGGGGTCTGGAGACTATGTCAGACAGAAGGCTGTCCCACCCCGAAGGGGAAAACAGCCACTCACTTGTGCTTATGAGAGTGCTACTCTAGCATCAAATCACTGCCAGGTGGGTGGCAGCCATTTTGCGGCCAGCTTCACCTCCTGCGGCAGCCATTTTGTGTCAAGTTCCACCTCCTGCGGCAGCCATTTTGCGGCCAGCTTCACTTCCTGCGGCAGCCATTTTGTGTCAAGTTCCACCTCCTGCGGCAGCCATTTTGTGGCCAGGCTGTGCCCACCACCCTGTGTCAGAATTCCAAAGGTGTCCACAAGCTGGAAAAAAAAAAATCGGGGACCCCTGCCCTGATTTACACCAAAGAGCAGCACAGGGCTGTTCTATTCTGTACATCACCATCTCCTGCAATGTCGTTTTATAAAGTTTAGGGCCAAGGAATATTCCACTCATGTGAGGGGATTAGATGACAGTAAAGCAAAACACAGGCCAGCTGAAGCCTCTAAGGCAGCCAAATGTTGCCGAGTACAGCAGACAGCAGAAAACAAAGCTTCGAATTGTCCTGCTGCTGAAAGTGGGGCAGAGCAGAAAGATGAGACGTTCCCAACAGCTCCATTTCTTCACAAAGCCACAAGACGGGTACTTAATACTTTTCCAGTTCGGAGACGATGCAGATAAGGAAAACATCCCAGTTTCCACCAGCGCATTTGAAGCGTATGGTGCCAGATTTGAAAGGACGAGTTCTTTGCTAGGACCAGGCCTCAGATTCAGCAGGAGCTCACAGGAGCACAGCTCCTGAACCTTTCCGAGGGTTCCCCCTCCTCCTTCCCATCTAAGAACATAAGAGAAGCCATGTTGGATCAGGCCAACGGCCCATCCAGTCCAACACTCTGTGTCACACAGTGGCAAAAAATTTTATATATACACACACACTGTGGCTAATAGCCACTGATGGACCTGTGCTCCATATTTTTATCTAAACCCCTCTTGAAGGTGGCTATGCTTGTGGCCGCCACCACCTCCTGTGGCAGTGAATTCCACATGTTAATCACCCTTTGGGTGAAGAAGGACTTCCTTTTATCCGTTTTAACCTGACTGCTCAGCAATTTCATTGAATGCCCATGAGTTCTTGTATTGTGAGAAAGGGAGAAAAGTACTTCTTTCTCTACTTTCTCCATCCCATGCATTATCTTGTAAACCTCTATCATGCCACCCCGCAGTCGACGTTTCTCAAAGCTAAAGAGTCCCAAGCGTTTCAACCTTTCTTCATAGGGAAAGTGCTCCAGCCCCTTAATCATTCTAGTTGCTCTTCTCTGGACTTTCTCCAATGCTATAATATCCTTTTTGAGGTGCAGCGACTAGAACTGCACACAGTACTCTACCTTGTCAAATGTATAGTAGGTGCAGCTGCATAACAATCCCTGGATTAGGAGAGCGGGCAGCAGGCCAGCCAGCCAGCCCCCAGGGGCTTTGCCACGCCCCCAGCAGCCCTCATTAACCCCTGAAGAAGCCCACGCCACCCTTTCTCCGCTTCTTATGTGATATTGGGCGGCGGGTGGGTTGCTGGCCTTTTGACTTGGGGGGGGGGGGCAGCCCAGGAGAGTCCCAGGCGGGCAAGGCCTGCTTGGGCTGGCTGGATCTCTAGCCAGCCCAAGCAGGCCTTGCTCGCCTGGGGCTCTCCTTTCTTGCTTTTAGCTGGGGGGGGGCAGCAGCAAATGCTAATGAGCTCCGCCACCTATTATTCTACAAAACGACCGCTGGCTAGGATTCAAAAAAAGAGCACGGACCAATGCCCAAACCGATTTAAACCTGTTAGCCAGGGCTTGTAAATCCAAAGAGGTGTGTGAATCACTTGAACGTGGTATAATGTGTGGCAGACAGAGAACCAGATTAATCAGGCTGCTTGAACTGTGGAAAGAAGTGGGTAGAAACACGTGGGTGCCCTAGAGGGTTAAAAATACCTTTTCAATGCCAAAAGGAAGCCAGCCTCAGGGGGGAAAAGCAAACCCTCATAAGCAACATAAGGTTCAAACACGAACAAAATGCCGCAGCACAAGAGAGGCGGTAACGGCCTGCGAGTAGTGGCTTATTGGGTTGCCAACTTCTGTATGGAAAACACCTGAAACTGCCACCATCTGCCACCATCTAAAGCTGCCATTAAGAACATAAGAGAAGCCATGTTGGATCAGGCCAAAGGCCCATCCAGTCCAACACTCTGTGTCACACAGTGACCAAAAAAAACAGGTGCTATCAGGAGGTCCATCAGTGGGGCTAGAAGCCCTCCCATTGTGCCCACCCCCCAAGCACCAAGAATACAGAGCATCACTGCCCCAGACATAAGAACATAAGAGAAGCCATGTTGGATCAGGCCAATGGCTCATCCCGTCCAACACTCTGTTTCACACAGTGGCCAAAAAAACCCAGGTGCCATTAAGAGGTCCATAACAACATAAGAGAAGTCACGTTGGATCAGGCCAAAGGCCCATCCCGTCCAACACTCTGTGTCACACAGTGACCAAAAAAACCAGGCGCTATCAAGAGGTCCATCAGTGGGGCTAGAAGCCTTCCCACTGTGCCCACCCCCCAAGCACCAAGAATACAAAGCATCACTGCCCCAGACATAAGAACATAAGAGAAGCCATGTTGGATCAGGCCAAAGGCCCATCCAGTCCAACACTCTGTGTCACACAGTGACCAAAAAAAACCAGGCGCCATCAGGAGGTCCATCAGTGGGGCTAGAAGCCCTCCCACTGTGCCCACCCCCCAAGCACCAAGAATACAGAGCATCACTGCCCCAGACATAAGAACATAAGAGAAGCCATGTTGGATCAGGCCAAAGGCCCATCCAGTCCAACACTCTGTGTCACACAGTGACCAAAAAAACCAGGCGCTATCAGGAGGTCCATCAGTGGGGCTAGAAGCCCTCCCATTGTGCCCACCCCCCAAGCACCAAGAATACAGAGCATCACTGCCCCAGACATAAGAACATAAGAGAAGCCATGTTGGATCAGGCCAATGGCTCATCCCGTCCAACACTCTGTTTCACACAGTGGCCAAAAAAACCCAGGTGCCATTAAGAGGTCCATAACAACATAAGAGAAGTCACGTTGGATCAGGCCAAAGGCCCATCCCGTCCAACACTCTGTTTCACACAGTGGCCCAAAAAACCCAGGTGACATCAGGAGGTCCATAAGAACATAAGAGAAGTCATGTTGGATCAGGCCAAAGGCCCATCCAGTCCAACATTCTGTGTCACACAGTGGGCAAAAAACCCCAGGTGCCATCAAGAGGTCCATAACATAAGAGAAACCATGTTGGATCAGGCCAATGGCCCATCCAGTCCAACACTCTGTCTCAAACAGGGACAAAAATACCAGGTGCCATCAGGAGGTCCACCAATGGGGCCAGGACACTAGAAGCCCTCCCACTGCTACCCCTCCCAAGCACCAAGAATACAGAGTATCACTGCCTCAGACAGAGAGTTCCAACAATACACTGTGGCTAATAGCCACTGATGGACCTCTACTCCAGATGTTGATCCAATCCCCTCTTGAAGTTGTCTATGCTTGCAGCCACCACCACCTCCTGTGGCAGTGAATTCCAGTGATGTCACCCTTTGGGTGAAGAAGTAACAAGGGGACAAGAAGCCCTCCTCCCTGTTCATGTTTACAAATGGAACCCATTTACGGTTGGCAGATTCCAGGTGGCAGCCGGAAATCCCCCGGGATTCCAACTGATCTCCAGACTACAGAGATCAGCTCCCCTGGAAAAAAAATAGCCCCTTGGGAAGGTGGACTCTGTGGCCTTGGGCCCCTGCTGAGGTCCCTCCCCTCTCCAATCCACACCCTCTTCAGGCTCCACCCGCAAAACCTCCAGGTACTTCTTAGCCTGGAACGGGCAACCCAGGCCGAATTTTTAAACAGGAAGCTGCCAGTAAGCTTGTTGGTTTTTGTCAACTTAGAATTGCTGACAGTGTGCAGATAACTAATGTCTAGCAAATTTGCATTTCTTTTTTAAAAATAAACATGGTTTCGGTTTCTTCTCATGGTGCTTTTTCTAAAACTTGCATCAGCCTCTCATAATGTTTGTCTAGCCTTTCTCTCCATGTTCATCTGAAGTTCATGTGGCTCTTTCACACATATTGTGCGGCTCCTGAAGCCCCACTGCCCCATCAGCCACAGGCATTTCTCTCTTTAAATCATTTCTCCAAGCAAGGCAGCCAGGAGCTTCAAGAATGCATTTAAAGTTGCTTTCTTTCCACCTCTCCCTCCCTTCACCTGCCATTTATTTTCCTTCCTTCCTTCCTTCCATTCCTCCCTCCCTCCCTCCTTCCTGTGCTTTCTTCCCACCTCTCTGTCCCTCCTCCCTCCCCATCTCTTTGCCTTCCTTCCTTCCCTCCCTCCCTCCCGTGCTTACTTCCGACCTCTCTGTCCTTCCTCCCTCCCCATCTCTTTGCTTGCCTTCCTGCCTTCCTTCCTTCCTTCCTTCCATTCCTCCCTCCCTCCCATGCTTTCTTCCCACCTTTGTCCTTCCTCCCTCCCCATCTCTTTGCCTTCTTTCTTTCTTTCTTTCTTTCTTTCTTTCTTTCTTTCTTTCTTTCTTTCTTTCTTTCTTTCTTTCTTTCTCTCTCTCTCTTTCTTTCCTTCCCTCCCTCCCATGCTTTCTTCCCACCTCTCTGTCCCTTCCCATATCTTTGCCTTCCTTCCTCCCTCCCTTCCTTCCATTCCTCCCTCCCTCCCGTGCTTTCTTCCCACCTCTCTGTCCCTCCTCCCTCCCCATCTCTTTGCCTTCCTTCCTTCTTTCTTTCCTTCCTTCCTTCCATTCCTCCCTTCCTCCCGTGCTTTCTTCCCACCTCTCTGTCCTCCCTCCCTCCCCATCTCTTTGCCTTCCTTCCTTCTTTCCTTCCATTCCTCCCTTCCTCCCATGCTTTCTTCCCACCTCTCTGTCCTCCCTCCCTCCCCATCTCTTTGCCTTCCTTCCTTCTTTCCTTCCTTCCATTCCTCCCTCCCTCCCATGCTTTCTTCCCACCTCTCTGTCCCTTCCCATATCTTTGCCTTCCTTCCTTCCTTCTATTCCTCCCTCCCTCCCGTGCTTTCTTCCCACCTCTCTGTCCCTCCTCCCTCCCCATCTCTTTGCCTTCCTTCCTTCCTTCCCTCCCTCCAACATCTGACGTTCATGTCATGCAGCACTCAAACATCTGACATTTACTCTGTGTGGCTCTTCCATCAAGCAAGTGTGACCACCCCCTGGGCTACGACCTTGATGTGAACACAAATGAAAAGGGCACAGATGAACTACCTCGTCAAAAGATTAAGGCTGCTCTAGGAAACGTCACCTGATTAGCGCAATCCCTTCCAAACCCACCGGCAGTAACATTAAGACAAGAACTGGCAAGAGAGGCCCAGTTTTGCTCAATGCCAGTCCACGGGCTCAAGCCGCCAGAGGTGATGCGAACACAATCTGCATTGCAAAATTATGCAAAAACCGCCATGAAGCGTGCCAACAGATGTCAGTTCTACAGGATCAGCTCCTGCACCGCTGCAGAGAAGCTGCCTTAGGCTTCTGAAGCGCGGAAAATACCTCCACAGAACTAAGCTGGGATGTGGGATGCCAGCCTCCAGGTGGGACCTGAGAATCCTGTAGAACAGCAGCTCATCTTCAAAATGGGTAGCCACGTTTGTCCATCCGTAGCAACAGAAAAAAAACACGAGTCCAACAGGCGCCACATTTTAAGAAGGATCTAGACAAGCTGGAACGGGTCCAGAGGAGGGCGGCGAAGATGGTGAGGGGTCTGGAGACCAAGTCCTATGAGGAAAGGCTGAAGGAGCTGGGGATGTTTAGCCTGGAGAGGAGGCAGCTGAGAGGTGATAGGATCACCATCTTCAAGTACTTGAAGGGCTGTCATCTACAGGATGGTGCGGAATTGTTTACTGTGGCCCCAGAAGGTTGGACCAAAACCAATGGGTAGAAATTAAATTAAAAGAGTTTCCGGCTCAACATTAGGAAGAACTTCCTGACCGTTAGAGCAGTTCCTCAGTGGAACAGGCTTCCTCCTTCCTTGGAGGTTTTTCAACAGAGGCTAGATGGCCATCTGACAGCAATGAAGAGCATGTGAATTTAGGGGGAGGTGTTTGTGAGTTTAGAGCGGTTCCTCAGTGGAACAGGCTTCCTCCTTGGGAGGTGGTGGGCTCTCCTTCCTTCGAGGTTTTTAAACGGAGGCTGAATGGCCATCTGACAGCAATGAAGATCCTGTGAATTTAGGGGGAGGTGTTTGTGAGTTTCCTGCATTGTGCAGGGGGTTGGACTAGATGACCCTGGAGGACCCTTCCAACTCTATGATTCTATGACCTTAAAGACTAACACAACTTAGGACTGCTCACTTCCTGTGAAGAAACTGTCTTTAAGATGATACTAGATTCTCACTCTTTTTCTACAGCTCATCTCCAGACTACAGAGATCAGTACCCCTGGAGAAAACTGATTATTTGGAGCAGCGGTGCCGAACTCATTTGTTATGAGGGCCGGATCTGACATAAATGAAACCTTGTTGGGCTGGGCGCACATGTGCCATAAAAGGTCATGGAATCCTAGAGTTGGAAGGGACCTCCAGGGTCATCAACCCCCTGCACAATGCAGGAAACTCACAAACGCCTCCCCCTAAATTCACAGGATCCTCATTGCTGTCAGATGGCCATCTAGCCTCCGTTTAAAAACCTCGAAGGAAGGAGAGCCCACCACCTCCCAAGGAGGAAGCCTTGAGGAACCGCTCTAAACTCACAAACACCTCCCCCTAAATTCACAGGATCTTTATGGCTGTCAGAGGGCCATCCAGCCTCTGTTGAAAAACCTCCAAGGAAGGAGAGCCCACCACCTCCCAAGGAGGAAGCCTGTTCCACTGAGGAACCGCTCTAAACTCACAAACACCTCCCCCTAAATTCACAGGATCCTCATTGCTGTCAGATGGCCATCTAGCCTCTGTTGAAAAACCTCCAAGGAAGGAGAGCCCACCACCTCCAGAGGAAGCCTGTTCCAATGAGGAACCGCTCTAAACTCACAAATACCTCCACCTAAATTCACAGGATCCTCATTGCTGTCAGATGGCCATCTAGCCTCTGTTGAAAAACCTCCAAGGAAGGAGAGCCCACCACCTCCCAAGGAGGAAGCCTGTTCCACTGAGGAACCGCTCTAAACTCACAAACACCTCCCCCTAAATTCACAGGATCTTTATGGCTGTCAGAGGGCCATCCAGCCTCTGTTGAAAAACCTCCAAGGAAGGAGAGCCCACCACCTCCAGAGGAAGCCTGTTCCAATGAGGAACCGCTCTAAACTCACAGACACCTCCCCCTAAATTCACAGGATCTTCATGGCTGTCAGAGGGCCCTCTAGCCTCTGTTGAAAAACCTCCAAGGAAGGAGAGCCCACCACCTCCCAAGGCGGACGCCTGTTCCACTGAGGAACCTCTCTAAACTCACAAATATTTCCCCCTAAATTCACAGGATCTTCATTACTGTCAGATGGCCATCCAGCCTCTCCTTAAAAACCTCCAAGGAAGGAGAGCCCACTACCTCCCAAGGAGGACGCCTGTTCCACTGAGGAACCTCTCTAAACTCACAAATATTTTCCCCTAAATTCACAGGATCTTCATGGCTGTCAGATGGCCATCTAGCCTCTCTTTAAAAACCTCCAAGGAAGGGGAGCCCACCACCTCCCGAGGAAGCCTGTTCCACTGAGGAATTGCTCTAACGGTCAGGAAGTTCTTCCTAATGTTGAGCTGGAAACTCTTTTGATTTAATTTTAACATGTTGGTTCTGGTCCAACCCTCTGGGGCCACAGAACACAATTCCACACCTTCCTCTATATGACAGCCCCTCAAGTACTTGAAGATGGTGATCACATCTGGTAATGCCAGGTAGAAGAGATATAAACTTTATAGAGCACACAGACAAACACAATTAAAGGTTTTAAAAACTGAAAATAAAACATTAGCACTCGTTGGGTCTTAAAGGTACTTCCTTTGTATCTTTCCTGTACAATCCAGAGAACTGGGCAAAGGAAGCTCTGGCTCTTTCTCTTCTTCCCCAGGGGACCAGGAGGGGGAGGAGCCTCAGCCAATAGAAGGAAAAGAGGCTTGGATCAGTAGGTCAGCTGTGTGATTGAGAGAGGGTCTGGCAAAGCAAGCTCTCCCTCCTCCTCCTCCAGGGGAAGAACCTCAGCCAATGGGGAAAATAGAGGCTTTGCTCTGTAGCTCCTGTGCGATTGAGCAAGCCTGGCAAAGCAAGCTGTGATTCAGAAGGAAGCAAGAGAGAGGAAGAAGGAAGCAGATGACAGGGAATTGCTTGGGGGTTTGATAGGAGCCCTCTGGGGGCCTGATTCAGCCCCCGGGGCTGTGTGTTTGACAGTCCTTATCTAGAGCATAAGGAACAAAGAGGAGAAGTCCATTCTGAGGAACGTACTGCAGCCGTACACCCTGTGAGGTCATCTGGGACAATCTCGGAAAGAAACAGAAGGAACTTTAATCAGCAGCTGCAGATAAGTTTGCCATCATCATGAGTACTTTTTGCAAATGCTAAAGAAAACCGTAAGACACTGTTTGGCAAGTCGACAGTCGGATAACAGCAGAAATTCCAGAAGACCCCCATGCTTATGAGGACAAGAGGATATTAAACATATAGGATAGACTCAGGTCTTCATGACATGAGGAGATATGAGTTGGGTTAGGGCACTCAAACATATGAGCGCAAAAACAGAAGGGGAAACCTATTCGATCTGTTGCCAGGGTGTTGCCAGGTTCCCCCTGCCACCGATGGGGGAATAGGTTTGCCAGATCTAGGCTGGGAGACTCCTAGATATTTGTGGGGAGGATCCTGGGGAGGACAGAGACCTCAGTGGGGCACAAGGCTACAGAGTCCCCCCTTCAAAGCAGCCATTTCCTCCAGTGGAACTGATCTCTGCAGTCTGGAGATAAGCTGGAATTCCAGGGGATCCCCAGGCCCCACCTGGAGGCTGGCATCCCTGAACTTCAGTGGCGCAAAAGGCCACAGAGTCCCCCCTCCAAAGCAGCCCTTTCCTCCAGGGGAACTGATCTCTGTAGTGTGCAAAGGAGCTGGAATTCCAGGAGATCCCCAGGTCCCACCTGGAGGCTGGCATCCCTGAACCTCAGTGGCGCAAAAGGCCACAGAGTCCCCCCTCCAAAGCAGCCCTTTCCTCCAGGGGAACTGATCTCTGCAGTCTGGAGAGGAGCTGGAATTCCAGGGGATCCCCAGGTCCCACCTGGAGGCTGGCATCCCTGAACCTCAGTGGGGCACAAGGCCACAGAGTCCCCCCTCCAAAGCAGCCCTTTGCTCCAGGGGAACTGATCTCTGCAGTCTGGAGAGGAGCAGGAATTCCGGGGGATCCCCAGGTCCCCCCTGGAGGCTGGCATCCCTGAACCACAGTGGGGCACAAGGCCACAGAGTCCCCCCTCCAAAGCAGCCCTTTCCTCCAGGAGAACTGATCTCTGTAGTCTGAAGAGGAGCTGGAATTCCGGGGGATCCCCAGGTCTCACCTGGAGGCTGGCATCCCTGAACCTCAGTGGGGCACAAGGCCACAGAGTCCCCCCTCCAAAGCAGCCCTTTTCTCCAGAGGAACTGATTTTGGTTTTCTGGAGGTCAACTGTAATAGCGGGAGATCTCCAGGCGCTACCTGGAGAGTTGCAACCCCACAGAGGTCATCTGGAAATGAAGCTATGTAGAAAGGGGAGGGTTTTTTTCCCCTCAAAAGCTACTTATGAGCCCACCAGCCATGATCCAATTGAAGACTTATGGCCACAGTTGCCAGGGGACAAATCCAATTAAAACACAAGATCTTCCAAGTAACTATCCATCACAACGAATGCGGCAGTACATCCACGTGACTGAGAAAGGTCACCTTTCGGTCAGGTTGATGATACAGACGACAACAGGAGGATCAGAAAATACACACAAAACAGTACCGAAAGTCTTGCGCTGACAATGGAAGAAGGAGCGAGAATGCAGATTTCTCAAAAGACTGAAAACGGAACTGCGGCGTATCTGCGGGGGTATTTTGGAGCAAAAAAGCTCATGACCAGTGTTCCCGCTAAGCTGATGAACAAAGCAGTAGTCAAGTTCCACCTTTAAGAGGAGGAGCCTCAGCCAAAAAAAGGAAAAGAGGCTTGGATCAGTAGCTCAGCTGTGCGATTGAGAGGGTCTGGCAAAGCAAGCTCTCCCTCCTCCTCCTAAAACTAAGTTTTATTCAGAATGTCAGCTCTAAGCAAACTTCATCACACAAAAATGGAATGGCGAGCAGTCCTAAATATAGAGAGAGTGGGCAGTGAGTTAGTACGTAGAGTCATGGAAAAGTTTTTAGCAGATTAAAAGAATCACAAATTGGGGTCTGTGTTTGTTAGTGTTGTTAACTGGGCTGAAACCACAATGGAGGGTGATAAAAAGCAGATGGATGTCATCCGTATGAAGTGAAATAAATAGTTTGTTGTTAGTTCTGGGTTTAAATAGAGGGCATTAGTCTCTCAAGAGGTTTAAACAGCATTCTAGTTTGCCATTAGAAAAAAAGAATACATTAAAATATAGTGGAAGAGGGGTTAGTGCAGGGGTCCTCAACCTTTTTAAATAGGGGGCCAGTTCACTGTCCCTCAGACTGTTGGAGGGCCGGACTGCCGTTACTGTACAAGGCCGCAGGCCGTCAGTTCTCCGTCTTCTGCATCTCTCTCCCTTCCCCACACCACACACCCCGGCCTGGGAACTCACCTCACCTCGGTATCCCCTCACACTCTGTCTCCGCCGCCTCAGCCCAGTGCCGGAAGTGTGCGTTGCTAACGCAAGTTTAGGTCGAACGTCACTTCCGGTCTGATTTTGCCATACCCGGCGGGCCGCATAAACGTCCTCAGCGGGCCGCATCTGGCCCGCGGGCCGTAGGTTGAGGACCCCTGGGTTAGTGTATATGTAATACGATAAACAGCCAATATCCCTTATTTGAGTATGCCAATACAAAAAGCCCCAATATTCTCTCTAAACTGAGTTAGCGTGAGCTAGCTCACAGATTTTTAGCATCCAGCTCACACATTTTTTTGTCTTAGCTCAGGAAAAATGGCCCCAGAGCGCAATAATTCATGCAGTAGCTCAACTTTAATGCCAGTAGCTCATAAAAGTAGAATTTTTGCTCACCGGACTCTGCAGGCTAGATGAGGGAACATTGCTCGTGACCACCACGAGAGGCCAGAGGGATAAGAAAATGTGTCAGACAGAGAGAGCGACGCTTTCTTTAAAACTGGAGACAAAAAAGAGGCTTGGAACCCAGGTATTCCAGCGGACGGCGTAAGGCAGGACGCTGTTTTGCGGCACACCGGGAGGGAACGGAAAAGGTCGGCAGCCATCTTGAAACCCATTATGACCTCCCGCCTTCTGGAGAACACTGATTCCACCCCACACTTTGGTCTCCCGCGGTGTCAATTTATAAAGCCTGCTTCTGCTTGGCTCGGCAATCATTCCTAACAAAATGGTTTTCACTGCAAGCCGGCCGAATACCACCTCAGTTGAAACAGGAAGGGTCCTTCCTAAAATGGAAAGAGATGCCAGTCCTTAACTATACCAGAAGAAATCAGCTCTTGTTAGGGCTGCCAGTTCCAGGTTGGGAATAGGCTTGCCAATCCCCAGGTCCCAGTGGGGGTTCTTCCGCTTTCCCAGGCTCCTTCCCGCCCCCAGTCAGATGGCCGGCAGGGGGAAGCCCCGCCCCCAGAGGACCATGTGCCTTTCCACCTCTGGAGGCTTCAGTCTCCGATTGAAAGGCTTCCTCTTGGGATGGGGTTTCTGTGTTACTTGGAAGAAGCTGGCAGCAACTCATGAGTAGAGAGGCCAATCCCTCGCTTCAGAGTGGCCAGAAACGGAGTGGGGGAGGGAAACGTCTGCTGAGCGCTTCATTATTCCCTATGTGGAGATCGATTCTAATAGTGTATAATGGGGAATTGATCTGGAGGTTTCAGGGGCTCTGGGGGAGCTGTATTTTGAGGTAGAGGCACCAAATTTTCAGTATAGTATCTAGTGCCTCTCCCCAAAGTACCCCCCAAGTTTCAAAACGATTGGACCAGGGGGTCCAATTCTATGAGCCCCAAAAAGAGGTGCCCCATCCTTCATTATTTCCTATGGAAGGAAGGCATTTAAAAAGGTGTGCTGTCCCTTTAAATGTGACGGCCAGAACTCCCTTTGGAGTTCAATTATGCTTGTCACAGCCTTGCTCCTGGCTCCGCCCCAATGTCTCCTGGCTCCGCCCTCAAAGTCTCCTGGCTCCACCCCCAAAGTCCCCAGATATTTCTTGAATTTGACTTGGCAACCCTAGTTGGGAAATACCTGCAGACTTGGAGGACGGATCCTGCAGAGGGCATGGTCTAGGGGAGGATCTGCCAGGGGCTATAATACCACAGAGTTCACCCTCCAGAGCAGCCATTTTGTCCAGAGGAACTGATTTCTGTCACCAGAAGCTTAAGCTGTAATCCCAAGAGACCTCCAGACACCCCCTGGAGGTTGGCAGCTCAGCGCAGCTTCCTTTATCAAATCATCTTACGTCAGGTCTCCTTCCTTGCCTGCCGCTTTCTACTCTTCCTAGCATTCTTGTCTTTTCTAGTGACTCTGGATTTCTCATCTCAACTTTACTGGTCCCACAAGCTCCCCAAATAAGACCAAAAGCTTCCTGTGAAAGTTTTTCATGTTCCGAAGAAGATGATTATATTGGATTTATACTCCGCCCTCCACTCTGAATCACAATCTCCCTTCCCTTCCTCGCCCACAACAGACACCCTGTGAGGTGGGTGGGGCTGAGAGAGCTCTCTCAGAAGCTGCCCTTTCAAGGACAGAGTCTCAGAGCAGCCTACAATCTCCTTTCCCTTCCTCCCCCACAACAGACACCCTGTGAGGTGGGGTGGGGCCGAGAGAGTTCTCCCAGAAGCTGCCCTTTCAAGGACAGAGTCTCAGAGCGGCCTACAATCTCCTTTCCCTTCCTCCCCCACAACAGACACCCTGTGAGGTGGGGTGGGGCCGAGAGAGTTCTCCCAGAAGCTGCCCTTTCAAGGACAGAGTCTCAGAGCGGCCTACAATCTCCTTTCCCTTCCTCCCCCACAACAGACACCCTGTGAGGTGGGTGGGGCTGAGAGAGCTCTCTCAGAAGCTGCCCTTTCAAGGACCGAGTCTCAGAGCGGCCTACAATCTCCTTTCCCTTCCTCCCCCACAACAGACACCCTGTGAGGTGGGGTGGGGCCGAGAGAGTTCTCCCAGAAGCTGCCCTTTCAAGGACAGAGTCTCAGAGCGGCCTACAATCTCCTTTCCCTTCCTCCCCCACAACAGACACCCTGTGAGGTGGGTGGGGCTGAGAGAGCTCTCTCAGAAGCTGCCCTTTCAAGGACCGAGTCTCAGAGCGGCCTACAATCTCCTTTCCCTTCCTCCCCCACAACAGACACCCTGTGAGGTGGGGTGGGGCCGAGAGAGCTCTCCCAGAAGCTCTCCCTTTCAAGGACAGAGTCTCAGAGCGGCCTACAATCTCCTTTCCCTTCCTCCCCCACAACAGACACCCTGTGAGGTGGGGTGGGGCCGAGAGAGTTCTCTCAGAAGCTGCCCTTTCAAGGACAGAGTCTCAGAGCGGCCTACAATCTCCTTTCCCTTCCTCCCCCCAACAGACACCCTGAGGTAGATGAAGATATTGGATTTATATCCCGCCCTCCACTCCAAAGAGTCTCAGAGCGGCTCACAATCTCCTTTACCTTCCTCCCCCACAACAGACACCCTGTGAGGTGGGGTGGGGCCGAGAGAGTTCTCCCAGAAGCTGCCCTTTCAAGGACAGAGTCTCAGAGCGGCCTACAATCTCCTTTCCCTTCCTCCCCCACAACAGATACCCTGTGAGGCGGGTGGGGCTGAGGAGAGCTCTCCCAGAAGCTACCCTTTCAAGGACAGAGTCTCAGAGCAGCTCACAATCTCCTTTCCCTTCCTCGCCCACAACAGACACCCTGTGAGGTGGGTGGGGCTGAGAGAGCTCTCTCAGAAGCTGCCCTTTCAAGGACAGAGTCTCAGAGCAGCTCACAATCTCCTTTCCCTTCCTCCCCCACAACAGACACCCTGTTAGGTGGGGTGGGGCCGAGAGAGTTCTCCCAGAAGCTGCCCTTTCAAGGACAGAGTCTCAGAGCGGCCTACAATCTCCTTTCCCTTCCTCCCCCACAACAGATACCCTGTGAGGCGGGTGGGGCTGAGGAGAGCTCTCCCAGAAGCTACCCTTTCAAGGACAACTCCTACAAGAGCTACGGTCAATCCAAGGCTTATTCCAGCAACTGCAAGTGGAGGAGGGGGGAATCAAACCCGGGTCTCCATGATAAGAGTCCATGCACTTAACCATTACACCAAACTGGCTGTCTGAGGTGTCACATACCCAAGACACCCTTTCCCTATACAAGCCTAACATTCAACTTAGGTTCCGGAAGTTCACATGAAGCTGACCTATACTAAATAAGACCCTCGGTCCATCAAGGTCCGTATTGCCCACTCAGACTGGCAGCAGCTCTCCAGGATCTCAGACAAAGACCTTTCATGTAATCTACTGCCCGGTCCTTTTAATTGGAGATGCTGCGGATTGAACCTGGGACCTTCTGCCTGCCAAGCAGAGGCTCTGCCACTGAGCCAGGGTTTCAGGTCAAGGTCTTTCCCATCACCTGCTACTTGGTCCTTTTAACTGAAGATGCCGAGGATTGAACCTGGAACTTTCTGCATGCCAAGCAGAGGCTCTGCCACTGAGCCAGGGCCTCAGGTCAAGGTCTTTCCCATCCCTTCCTGCCTGGTCCTTTCAACTGGAGATGCCGGGGATTGAACCTGGGACCTTCTGCATGCCAAGCAGAGGGTCTGCCACTGAGCCAGGGTCTCAGGTCAAGGTCTTTCCCATCCCTTCCTGCCTGGTCCTTTTAACTGGAAATGCTGGGGATTGAACCTGCTACCTTCTGCATGCTAAGCAGAAGCTCTGCCACTGAGCCAGGGTCTCAGGGCAAGGTCTTTCCCATCACCTTTTGCCTAGTTCTTTTAATTGGAGTTGCCAGGGATTGACCCTGGTACTTTCTGCACACCAAGCAGAGGCTCTACCACGGAGCAACAGCCTCGCCTCATGGCAACCCAGCGCCTGCTCTGTGTGTCTATCCAATAAGGCAGGGAATTTGTGGGCGAGGAGCCGGAACTTTTTGGCAATCCCTCCGAGGACGTGGAAGCTGCTCCCCCAACGTGGTTTGAAGCCACTGCTGTCTTGTGGCTTTCCAAAAGAGAACAGAAAAACCTCAGCTGCAACTGTTGCTTCTACTGGATCATGTTTCATTCATTTCCTTGTTATTGTTATGGTTGTAGTTGATGGGAAACCACTTCAAGCTTTGGAGTGGAGAGAACATAAAATGTTCTAAACACATGGTTCCAATCCACAGGAGGAGTTCTAGGGACGCAGGAGGGAAGAAGATGATATTGGATTTATATCCGGCCCGCCACTCTGAATCTCAACGTGGCTCACAATCTCCTTTCCCTTCCTCCCCCGCAACAGACACCCTGTGAAGTAGGTGGGGCTGAGAGAGCTCTCTCAGAAGCGACCTTTTCAAGGATAACCCTTGTGAGAGCTATGGCACATGGTAACCAAATGGTACCTCCATGTTCAGAGACAGTCAACCTCTGAATCCAGTACCAGGAGGCAACATCACGGGAAGGCCTCGGCCTCTCTGTTGTTGGCCCTCCAGAGGAACTGGGTGGCCCCTGTGTGAGACAGGATGCCGGACTAGATGGGCCCTCATTGTCTGATCCAGCACGGCTCTTCTGATGTTCTTCTCAGGGGAAGGCCTCAGACTCTCTGCCCTGTTATTGGCTTTCCAGAGGAACTGGTTGGCCTGTGTGAGACAGGAGGCTGGACTAGAGGGACCCTCCCTGGTCTGACCCAGCAGGGGTCTTCTGATGTTCTTCTCAGGCGAAGGCCTTGGCCTCTCTGCCCTCTTGTTGGCCCTCCAGAGGAACTGGTTGGCTACTGTGTAAGAGAGGATGCAGGACTAAATGGACCCTCACTAGTCTGATCCAGCAGGGCTCTTCTGATGTTCTTCTCAGGGGAAGGCCTCAGCCTCTCTGCCCTGTGGTTGGCCCTCCAGAGGAACTGGCTGTCCATTGTGTGAGACAGGAGGCTGGACTAGATGGACCCACCCTGGTCTGACCCAGCTGGGCTCTTCTGATGTTCTTCTCAGGGGAAGGCCTCATCCTCTCTGCCCTGTTGTTGGCCTTCCAGAGGAACTGGCTGTCCACTGTGAGAGACAGGAGGCTGAACTAGATGGACTCTCACTGGTCTAACCTAGCAGGGGGCTTCTGACGTTCTTATGTTCTGAGGGAAATCCTCTCCATCCGTTGGAACTGTTGCCGATTCCAAGCCAATATTAAACCATTGCAACTCTAACCGATAACTCCACAAAAGCTACAAAAGCCTACAGATACACTGGACCTTTTAAAGATAAAACGGTTAATCAATGAAGTGACCGTTGAATTGAAACGGCCCAAAATGTTTAATAAAATTCACCCTGTCTTCCATTCTAGCTTGCTCAAGAGAGACCCTGGTGGATCCGTGGTAAACTTTGTCACTAAATGTGTGGGGGGGGGGGAGGAGTGGGAAAGAGAGCACTGGCTCACACCCTGCCACCACGCAATAACCTAGTCCTCTGTGGGAGACGACCACATGTCCTCACACTCATGCACTTTCGGTAAACACGTTGACCTGTCATGTACACCGGGCTGGTATTCCAAGTCAGGCTAGTCCAGCAGCGGCCAAACTGTGGCTCAGGAGTCACGCGTGGCTCTTCCACACATCTTGTGTGGCTCTTGACGCCCCCACAGTCCAGCCAGCCAGTTGGGAGAAGACATCTGCTTCTGCAAGCCAAGGCTACCAGCAGCTCAGATAATGGATTTAAAGTTAAAGTTGCTTTCTTTCCACCTCCACCCCCCACCATCCATCTATCCATCTTCCTTCCATCCTTCGGCTCTCAAATATCTGACATTTATTCTACGTGGCTCTTGCATTAAGCAAGTTTGGCTACCTCTGGGTTAGTCAATTCCATAGCTGTTGCCAACAGGTAAATAAAAGAGCGCTAAAAGAACACGGGGAAAGGCTTCGCCTTAGTGGCAGAACACCTGCTTTGCATTCCCCATGTCTGAGTTTCAGTCCCTGTTGTCTCCAGTTAAAAAAAGAACTAGGCAGTAGGTGATGGGAAGGCTTGAGACCCTAGAGAGCGGCTGCCAGTACAAGTAGACAAAATTGACCTGGATAGATCAAAGGTTTGATTCTATGTAAGGCAGCTTTGTACTCATGCGAGGATCTACTACATTAAGCACTAGCAAATGCAGAGCATTAGGGTTTGTAGAATCTTTCGGGCTCAAGTGCCATGTTCTACTGGAGAAAGTTTTCCTTCCAGACGTTTCGTTCTCAGCTGTGGAGAACATCTTCAGTGGCGTTGCAGCCGGAGCAGGCGCTCAGACCTTCTTGGCTGCTGTGCATTGAGTGGGGCCAGGGCTGCTGGAGAGCTGCTATTTATAGGCTGGAGGGGGTGTGATGAAAGGGCAATTGGTTTGTGGATGTGCCCATTGTTTGGTGGGGCTTCCTGGAAGGGTAGTGATAAGGAAACTGGCTGTTGAATGTGACCATTGTTCTGTTGAATGTGACCATTGACCATGGGCACATCCACAAACCAATTGCCCTTTCATCACACCCCCTCCAGCCTACAAATAGCAGCTCTCCAGCAGCCCTGGCCCCACTCAATGCACAGCAGCCAAGAAGGGCAGAGCGCCTGCTCCGGCTGCAACGCCACTGAGGATGTTCTCCGCAGCCGAGAGCGAAACGTCTGGAAGGAAAACTTTCTCCAGTAGAACACGGCACTTGAGCCCGAAAGATTCTACAAACCCTAATGATGTCACCAGCCGTGAAGACCTGAAATCTTTGATAAATGCAGAGCACTTGAAAGAGAAGGTTGCTGATCTACAGTAAGGGAGCTTTATGGACCCTTCAGCGTTTTCTAATTTTGTAACCCGCCTCTCCTTTCCATGAGAAAGGCGGACGACAAAGAACACAAAACAACAATTACATAAAAACGGAGGGCCCGGCGCAAACGAGACAGCAAATAAAAGTTTTGAAATCAGCCGTGTCTCTTGCATGCAAAAACGTCCCAAATTCTGGCGGGTTGCCATTTTTGTCTGAAGCAGCAGAACAAAGATAGAGTCCAGTGGCACCTTTAAGACCAACAAAGGTTAATTCTGGGTAGCAGCTTCGTGCACAGGAAAGTTGATACCCAGAACGGAACTCTGTTGATACACACTGTTGCATGGGTGCACACAAAAGCTTATACCCAGGATTAAACTTTGTTGATGGACACCTGTCGTGTGGGTGCACACAAAAGTCTGTACCCAGAATTAAAACTATGCTGATGCACACTGTCGTGTGGGTGCACGCAAAAGCTTAGAATTAAACTTTGCTGATGGACACTTCAGCGCAGGGGTGGTCAAAGTTGCTTAATGGCATAGAATAAATGTCAGATGTTTGAGAGCCAGGAGAGATGAACGTCAAGGTGTTTGAGAGCCACAAGACATGGATGTCAGGTGCTTGAGAGCTGCAAGGAATGAAGGAAAGGTGGAAAGAAAGCAAATAGATGAGGGGAGGAAGAGGTGGAAAGAAAGTAGCTATAACTATAAATGCCTTCTCCAAGCCAGCTGGTGGGGCTGTGGGGGTTTCGAGAGCCACACAATATGTGTGAAAGAGCCACATGTGGCTCCCAAACCACAGTTTGGCCACCTCTGCTTTAGTGTGTGTGCACATGAAAGCTTATACCTAGAATGAAACTTTTTTTTTGTTGCTTGCACAGGAAAACTTATACACAGAATGAAACTTTGTTGATGCACACTGAAGTGTGTGCGCACACAGAAGCCTATACCCAGAATGAAACTTTGTCAGTCTTAAAGGTGCCACTGGAGTCAAACTTAATTTCATGTCACAAACATATTTTGTCTTTTAATTGCAATGCAACTTCTCTCTGTCTCTGTCTCTCACTCACTCACTCATGCATGCGCACACACGCACACAGAGAGAGAGAGAGAGCTTTTCAAAGACGTGAATTCTGGCGACTCCCAGCCCTATACACAGCACCACACAGAGCAGATACAGAAAGCCGCTCCCTGCCCAGACTTTAAAGAGCAAGTCACCCTGCACACGAGGAGTTCCAGCCCAGCCATGCACGTGCCTGCAATTGTCACTGGAGAAAGAGGAGTGCAGGAGGGACATTAACCAGTTGGTGCTGCCCCAACCAGCAGGGCTCCGGAGACCTGTGCCTAAAGGCAGGGTCCGCGGAAGCTGCGGCCAGCTGTTTATCTTTATGCATCCTCGGTGACACGAATATTTTTCAAGTCATGCACAGCGGGTGGGGGAGCCACACAGAAAGCCCCCCCGGCCAAACCACCCACAAGCTATCCACACAGGGCCGGACACTCCTACAGGACCAAGCCACAGCCAGGGCCAGATTAAACCCAGCGGAGGCCCCTAGGCGGTCAAAATCTTAGGCCCCCCTTGAAAACTATTTCAGAGTCGGAGTGCCTGTCCCGCCGCTGCCGCTGGCCCCCCACTGCAGCCTGCAGGCCCCTTCGCAAAACCCCCTTTGACAAAGTTCCGGGGGAGAGGCAAACTTGGCAGCGGCCGCACCTGGCAAGTCGGGCAAAGAGCGGCTCAGTCGCTGGCTGCGCGTGCAGGTTGGGAGGGCTGCAAGCAGGGGGAGGGAAATGGGGGGCGTGGAAGCTGGCCCGGGGCCCCTGAAGGCGTGGAAGCTGGCCCGGGGCCCCTAATTGCCAATCCGACCCCGGCCCCAGCGTTCCCACCCAACCCATTCCACCGACTCCACGCCAAACCTTGGTTCAGTCGAGGGCTCCTGAGACACGTCTCCCATCGTGGCCGAGCGACACTGCTCGCCCGCCCGGCGGAGAGGCCCCTGAGTCAGCGAAGAAGGCCGATGGGCACCTGCAGGCTGACCCGGTAGGATTCATGCGCTCACCCAGCATGTCAAGGAGTTACCTGTACAGCCGGCCCAAAAATTCATATCCAGGCACGTCCCAGCCGATGGCTCCGGGCCGCTGAGTCACGAGCCGCAGCCAGCAAAGAGGGAAGACTCGTTTGGAAGCAGGGAAGTTACAAGTGAGGAGCTGGTTGGGGGGAGGGGAAGGGGAGAACCGCAAGCCGCAGAAAAGTCTCCCTGCCACGGTGGCGGCAGTGCGATCGCAAAAGGGGTTAGGCAATCGAGCAGGCGGATATTCAACGGTGAAGCAAGATCTTGCTGCTGCGTAAAAGGGGCAAAGGAGAGAATGGGAGAACAGGGGTGCATGGAAGGGAGGCACAGGCAGTGAGCCAAGGTGCAAAGCCAGTTTGGTGTAGTGGTTAAGTGTGCGGACTCTTATCTGGGAGAACCGGGTTTGATTCCCCACACCTCCACTTGCACCTGCTGGCATGGCCCTGGGTCAGCCATAGCTCTGGCAGAGGTTGTCCTTGAAAGGGCAGCTGCCGGGAGAACCCTCTCAGCCCCACCCACCTCACAGGGTGTCTGTTGTGGGGGAGGAAGGGAAAGGAGATTGTGAGCCGCTCTGAGACTCTTCAGAGTGGAGGGCGGGATAGAAATCCAATATCTTCATCTACCTCACAGGGCGTCTGTTGTTGGGGGGGGGGGGAGGAAAAGAAGATTGTGAGCCGCTCTGAGACTCTTCGGAGTGGAGGGTGGGATATAAATCCAATATCTTCTTCTTCTTCATCTTCTTCACTGCGCAAAGGTGGTTATCATAGCACACCGAGATTCTGGGTGAGAAGGACCTAACGCCAGCGTAGACCGTGTGAATGAACCACGGAGAAAAGCAAACGCTCGTGGTCAATTGCTGCAAAAAGTTTTTCTATATTCACACCAGTGTTCCCTTCTAAGCTGAGTTAGGGGGAGCTAGCTCACAGATTTTGAGCCTCCAGCTCACACCTTTTTGTCTTCGCTCAGGAAGGATGACCCCAGAGCACACTAATTGAGGCAGGAGCTCACCACTTTAATGCCAGGAGCTCACAAAGTAGAATTTTTGCTCACCAGACTCTGCAGCGTAGAGGGAGCATCGATTCACACATATCAAAATGCTCATAAATGCTAGCATTCCATGCCCATGTGCTTATATACTGTACCACGGTTACACAACGACAGCAATTGCAAAAATGCAGACATGAACAAATATTATTTTAAAAGACTAACGTTTCAAAAGTCCCCTAAACTTATCGGTTCAAAAAGAGCACAGCGTTGGCATGGAACTCTAGCATTTATAAGCATTTGGGTATGTGTGAATAATAGAAAAGCTTTTTGCAGCCACTGACCATGCGCTTTTGCTTTTCTCTGTGGGTGTGAAGGGCAGCACCCGGCGTGCACACCGGCCAGAGATGTCTGGCACACGACAGCAATGGGGAAATGTAGTCAGTGCTCCAACGGAACAGGCAAGCTGTTAACATGTTGTGCAAGCAAAGCACCAGAGAGGAAAGCCGATGGGGAAATCAAACCGTGAGCATTCCAGGGCCCGAGGCTCTTGCCAGCAAAAGGCAGAACACAAGCAGTGTGGCAGGGCTCGGGAACGAAGCGGCACACGCCGAACGCCGTGCGCGCGCATCGTGACACAAAGAGAGCAAAACCGACAACAGGCTTGTGTCGTTTTGTGCGGCAAGCTGTAAAACGTTATGCACAACGGAATCCAACCTGCACAATGTCTCCCGCTTTGCTAACGACGAGAGATGCCTGCAGCTTCTGGAAACTGTATCCGGTCATTCCTTTTGACAAGGCACTGTCCTCACACAAGCATGTCTCCGCAACCCATGAGGGCTAGAAACTCGCTCTCTCCCGGTTTTTTAAAACAAAAGGGGACTTTGGGGGTGGAGCCAGGAGACTTTGGGGGTGGAGCCGGGAGCAAGGGTGTGGCAAGCACCGTTGAACTCTGCAAGGAGTTTTGGCCATCACATTTAAAGGGACCTCACGCCTTTTGAAGGCCTTCCCTCCATTTGGATATAATGAAGAATAGGGGCACTGTCTTTCGGGGCTCACAGAACTGGACCCCCAGGTCCAATCTTTTTGAAACTTGGGGGTTGTTTTGAGGAGAGGCACCGGATGCTACGCTGAAAATTGGGTGCCGCTACCTCAAAAAACAGACCCCTTCAGAGCCCCAGATACCATGTATCAATTCTCTATTATACCCTATGGGAATCGGTCTCCATAGGGTACAGTGGAGTGCCCGACAGACATTCCTTCCTTGCTTTCTTATGACCCTGAAGTGGAGGGAAGGCCTCCTTACCAGGGGATCCCCTGCCCCCAACTGGGGAGTGGCAACCCTACTTGGCAAAAGGGGTGTGGCCTAATATGCAAATGAGTACATGTTGGGCTTTTTTTTTAACAAAATGGACACCAACATGGACACCTTTTCTGGGGTCTGTTAAATGTCTTCAGGAAGTGGGCGGGGACAGGTAGGGCTTGGCCCAGCCCAGCAAAGCTTCTGACGGACTATCAGAGCTCTGATTCGCTGGGAAGAGATTTTTAAACGCTGCTTTGGCAGAAGCTGCCTCCACACCACAAGGAACTACAGGTGATGGCGGCCATTTTGTGGCTGGCCCCATCTCCTGCGGCAGCCATTTTTGAGACCGCCATTTTGTGGCTGCGCCTACCAGGCCATGTCAGAATTCCAAAATGTTCCTGCAGGCTCCAAAAAGAAGAAGATATTGGATTTATATCCCACCCTCCACTCCGAAGAGTCTCAGAGCAGCTCATAATCTCCTTTCCCTTCCTCCCCCACAACAGACACCCTGTGAGGTAGATGAAGATATTGGATTTATATCCCACCCTCCACTCCAAAGAGTCTCAGAGCGGCTCACAATCTCCTTTCCCTTCCTCCCCCACAACAGACACCCTGTGAGGTAGATGAAGATATTGGATTTATATCCCACCCTCCACTCCGAAGAGTCTCAGAGCAGCTCATAATCTCCTTTCCCTTCCTCCCCCACAACAGACACCCTGTGAGGTAGATGAAGATATTGGATTTATATCCCGCCCTCCACTCCGAAGAGTCTCAGAGAGGCTCATAATCTCCTTTCCCTTCCTCCCCCACAACAGACACCCTGTGAGGTGGGTGGGCCTGAGAGAGCTCTCCCAGAAGCTGACCGTTCAAGGACAGTGTCTCAGAGCGGCTCACAACCTCCTTTCCCTTCCTCCCCCACAACAGACACTCTGTGAGGTGGGTGGGACTGAGAGAGCTCTCCCAGGAACTGCCCTTTCAGGGACAGAGAGTCAGAGCAGCCTGCAACCTCCTTTACCTTCCTCCCCAACAACAGACGCCCTGTGAGGTGGGTGGGGCTGAGAGAGCTCTCCCAGAGCTGCCCTTTCAAGGACAGAGTCTCAGAGCGGCCTGCAATCTCCTTTCCCTTCCTCTCCCACAACAGATGCCCTGTGAGGTGGGTGGGGCTGAGAGGGCTCTCACAGCAGCTGCCCTTTCAAGGACAGAGTCTCAGAGCGGCCTACAATCTCCTTTCCCTTCCTCCCCTACAACAGACGCCCTGTGAGGTGGGTGGGGCTGAGAGAGCTCTCCCAGAAGCTGCCCTTTCAAGGACAGAGTCTCAGAGCGGCCTACAATCTCCTTTCCCTTCCTCCCCCACAACAGACGCCCTGTGAGGTAGGTGGGGCTGAGAGAGCTCTCCCAGAAGCTACCCTTTCAAGGACAACTGCCAGAGCTATGGCTGACTCAAGGCCATTCCAGCAGCTGCCAGTGAAGGAGTGGGGAATCAAACCCGGTTCTCCCAGATAAGAGTCCACACACTTAACCACTACACCAAACTGGCTCTTCAAAGGTCAAGGGCCTCTGGGTTAGAGCGCTGGGCTAGGATCTGGGAGACTTAGGTTCACAACCTGACCATGCCATGGGTGACCTGGGGTCAGTCATACACTCTCAGCCTGACCTACTTTACAGGGCTGTTGTGAGGAGAAGACGGAAGAGAGGAGACCGGGGTCTGCCACTCTGAGTTCCCACTGGGGGAAAAGAGGGATATAAACAAATTAAATGACAGTGGACATATAATAGGTAGGCTGTGCCACACCTTAAAATGCCACGATGTCTTGGGTTTATACTGCTAAGTAGGATTGCCAAGTCCAATTCAAGAAATATCTGGGGACTTTGGGGGTGGAGCCAGGAGACACTGGGGGCGGAGCCAGGAGCAAGGTTGTGACAAGCATCGTTGAACTCCAAAGGGAGTTTGGGCCATCCCATTTAAAGGGACAGCGCACCTTTTAAAAGCCTTCCCTCCAATGCAAATAATGAAGGATTGGGGCATCTTCTTTGGGAGCTCACAGAATAGGACCCCCAGCCCAATCCTTTTGAAACTTGGAGGGTGTTTTGAGGAGAGGCGCTGGATGCTCTGCTAAACTTTTGGTGCCTCTCCCTCTGAAAGCAGTCCCTCCAGAGCCCCAGATACCTGCAGATCAATTCTCCATTATATTCTATGGGAATTGGTCTCCATGGGGAATAATGGAGTGCCCAGCAGACATTTCCCTCCCTCCCCCCTCCACTTTCTGATAACCCTGAAGTGGGGAGAAGGCCTCCAAACCAGGGCTCCCCCTGCCCACACCTGGGGATTGTGCAATCCACAAAGAGAATCGCAGCAATTATAGGCAGAGAAATCCAAAGCACAAGGCTTTCCGTGAAAACCAGCCTCCGTACAACCAACGAGCTCACCAAACAATTCAAGAATTACAAAAGCATATATTAGTTCACGAGAAACCATACAGTTAGTCCTTAGCAAAATACGGAACATGTTCACCAAGGATCAATCCAGTCTTTATGGCGATCATTTGCTCAGTTCATTCCAAAGAATCCTGGTGAAAGAGTTGTGCAACTGAGCCGTCTCTCTCGATAGACGCAGCCAGCAATCTGAAAGGTTGAAAAGAACAAGGTCGTACCGGAATCCTTGTTTTGCACAGGCTTCTTCGAGCTGCAAAAATCCTTTTTACAACATTTTTCATACCCTGGGCAAAAACCGCCATTCCATTACAACATTGAAGGTGCTTGAATGGCGTTTTTTGCCCAGGGTGTGAAAATGTTGTAAAAAGGATTTTTGCCGCTCGAAGAAGCCTGTGCGAAACAAGGATTCCAGTACGACCTTGTTCTTTTCAACCTTTCGGATTGCTGGCTGCGTCTATCGAGACGTGGATCAATTCCACAACTATTTCACCAGGATTGAACTGAGCAATGATCGCCATAAAGACTGGATTGATTCTTGGTGAACACTTTCCCTGTTTTGCTAAGGACTAACTGTATGGTCTCGTGAACTAATATATGCTTCTGTAATTGCTGAATCGTTTGGTGAGCTTGTTGATTGTACGGAGGCTGGTTTTCACAGAAAGCCTTGTGCTTTGGATTTCTCTGCCCACCTGGGGAGAGCCAGTTTGGTGTAACGGTTAAGTGCGTGGACTCTTATCTGGGAGAACCGGGTTTGATTCCCCACTCCTCCACTTGCACCTGCTAGCATGGCCTTGGGTCAGCCATAGCTCTGGCAGAGGTTGTCCTTGAAAGGGCAGCTGTTGTGAGATCCCTCTCCAGCCCCACCCACCTCACAGGGCGTCTGTTGTGGGGGAGGAAGGGAAAGATTGTGAGCCGCTTTGAGACTCTTCGGAGTGGAGGGCGGGATATAAATCCAAAATCTTCATCTACCTAACAGGGTGTCTGTTGTGGGGGAGGAAGGGAAAGGAGATTGTGAGCCGCTCTGAGACTCTTCGGAGTGGAGGGCAGGATATAAATCCAATATCTTCATCTACCTCACAGGGTGTCTGTTGTGGGAGGGGGGGAAGGTAAAGGAGATTGTGAGCCACTCTGAGACTCTTCGGAGTGGAGGGCGGGATATAAATCCAATATCTCCATCTACCTCACAGGGTGTCTGTTGTGGGGGAGGAAGGTAAAGGAGATTGTGAGCCGCTCTGAGACTCTTCGGAGTGGAGGGAGGGATATAAATCCAATATCTCCATCTACCTCACAGGGTGTCTGTTGTGGGGGAGGAAGGTAAAGGAGATTGTGAGCCACTCTGAGACTCTTCGGAGTGGAGGGCGGGATATAAATCCAATATCTTCTTCATCTTCTTCAACCCTAAACGTCTGCCTTTCCCCCACCCTTCCAAGACACACTTCGACAGGAAATAGAAACGCTAAGAACGTTAGCAATTGAGGGGTGAACCGGAGATTATACATTATTTTGGATCCATAAACGAGGACTCGCAATCTTGCCTCTGAGGCGTTTGTGATCGCAAAAGCAGAACCTGGAGGCAACCGGTGATTGGTGCAGAAATGCCTTCTCGCAAAGATGCCCCATTTGCAATTTGAAAATGGAAAGAGTTGCGTGCTAGCTGGCACGCTCTCCCAGCCGAATGTTAAACTTGCAGGTCCAGAAAATAGCTTGGAAATAAACAAGCTAAAAACAAAATAATCATTTTACAAGCGAGAGATGTGCCGGGCCCCACAGGAGAATGGAAAATGTTGGGTAATAAAGAACCAAGAGACATTTTTCCTACCACAAATGTGCCTAAGCCTCCCTTCCTTGAAAGCTAGCTAAAGAAGAAGACATTGGTGAGGCTTGCCAACCTCCAGGTGGGATCTGGAGGGGACACGGCTCAATGGTAGAACCAACAAGCTAAAACAAAATAGTTATTTTATAAGCGGGAGTCATGCGGAGAGTGGAAAATGTTGGGCAATAAAGAACCGAGAGACTTATTCTCTACCGCGAATATGTCTAAACCTCCCCTTCTTAAGAGCCCCGTGGCGCAGAGTGGTAAAGCTGCAGTACTGCAGTCCTAAGCTCTGCTCATGACCTGAGTTCGATCCCCGGTGGAAGCTGGGTTTTCAGGTCGCCGGCTCCAGGTTGACTCAGCCTTCCATCCTTCCGAGGTCGGTCAAAGGAGTCTCCAGCTTGCTGGGGGGAAAGTGGAGATGACTGGGGAAGGCAATGACAAACCACCCCGTAAAAAGTCGGCTGTGAAAACGTTGTGAAAGCAACATCAACCCAGAATCGGAAACGACTGGTGCTTGCACAGGGGACCTCTCCTTTCCCCCTTCTTCAAAGGTAGCTAAATCAGGAATTTTCAAATTTTGTAAGTTTTCATCTTTTTCTTATGGATTATCTGAAGAGTATAGTTTTTCAAAGTATCTGGCAAACTATTTGTTCTGCGTGGTGTAATTTTTATTACTATATCCTCTCATTGCTGTTCTGTTCATGGTTTCTCAAAGTACATGCCAACAAGTCTGAACTCTTGCCGAATTCACAAAGATCCTGCTCAGCATACAGCAATTCTTTTTAACTACGGAATCTATTTCAATAGCGTCTAGTTCAGGGGTGGCCAAACTGTGGCTCAGGAGCCACGTGTGGCTCTTTCACACATATTGTGTGGCTCTCAAAGCCCCCATCACCCTGTTGGCTGGCTTGGAGAATACATTTGAAGTTAAAGTTACTTTCTTTCCCCCTCTCCCTCCCCCCTTTATTTTCCTTCCTTTCTTGCAGGTCTCAAACATCGGACCTTTATTCTCTGTGGCTCTTACATGAAGCAACTTTGGCCACCCCTGGATTAGAGGGAAGACATTCTCCACATTTATAGCAAACTGGAAACCCTTCATTGACTTTTTCCAAGAAACCGGAGAGGAAGGGGGGGGGGGGAGGGATTGAACTGATGACCTCTGCTATTGAAGACGAAAGGAATAAGGAAAAATGACATTTCCGCAGAGTGGTAAAGCTGCAGTACTGCAGTCCTAAGCTCTGCTCATGACCTGAGTTCGATCCCCGGTGGAAGCTGGGTTTTCAGGTAGCCGGCTCAAGGTTGACTCAGCCTTCCATCCTTCTGAGGTCGGGAAAAGGAGTCTCCGGCTTGCTGGGGGGAAAGTGGAGATGACTGGGGAAGGCAATGACATTTGTGGTAGAGAATATGTCTCTCGGTTCTTTATTACCCAACATTTTCCATTCTCCTGTGGGGCCCGGCAGGTCTCTCGCTTGTAAAATGATTACTTTGTTTTTAGCTTGTTTATTTTCAAGCTATTTTCTGGACCTGCGAGTGTAACATTCGGCTGGGAGAGCGTGCCAGCTAGTGGGCAACTCTTTCCATTTTCAAATTATTAAACCTCTTTTTAAATTATTAAACCTCTTTAATAAAAACGAAATTTAATAAAGAGAGATTTCTTCTTTGTTTGGGGGGGGCTGCTCATGCGGCCAAGCTCCTCCCATGGATCTTACTCTAAGGGAGACGGTCGTCTGGGACATTTCGTTTGTGGCTTTCTGAAGAAAGGACACAAGTGCCCATGCTGTTCTATAAAAGGCACAGAAACAAGGAAAAAAGTCTGTGAAACGGAGAAATGCAGAAGTGAGGAGAAGAGAGCAGACGGGAGGGAAGGTCACAGAAAGCGACCATGACATAGTGGTGAAAAGCGCTGGACTAAGAGCTGGGAGATCCAGGTTCGAATCCTTGCTTGTGCCATGCAGGCTCGCTGGGTGACCATGGGCCAATCCCAGACTCTAATCCAGGGTTGCCAAACATGCAGCCCGGGGTCTGAATCAGACCCCCGGAGGGCTCCTAGCAGCCCCTCAAGCAACTGGCTCTTGTCTGCTTTCTTCTCCCTCTCTCTTGCTTCCTTCTGCATCACAGCTTGCTTTGCAAGACTTGCTCGATCGCACAGGAGCTACAGAGCAGAGCCTCTCTTTTCTCAAATGGCTGAGGCTCCTCCCTTGGGGAGGAAGGGGGGATGGAGAGCTTGCTTTGCCAGGCTCTCTTGATCACAAAGCACAGCTACTGAGCCAAGCCTCTCTTCTTTCTATTGGCTGAGGCTCCTCCCCCTTCTCATCCCCTGGAAAGGGAGGGAAAGAACCAGAGCTTCCTTTGGCTAGTTCACTGGATCCCATGGGAGAGATGCAAGGAAAGCGCCTTTAAGACCAATGTTTTATTTTAAGGTGTCTGTCTGTATCCTTTTACGGTTTACTTTAATTGTGTCTGTCTGTATCCTTTATAAAGTTTATATCTCCACTACCTGGCATAACATTTTATGACACACACGGCCCGGCCCGGCCCAACGAGGTCTCATTTATGTCAGATCCGGCCCTCATAACAAATGGGTTCGACACCCCTCCTCTAAACCTAACCTAACTTGCAGGGCTGCAGTGAGGATAAGGAAGAGGAGAGGAGAATGATGCCAATAAAATTGTGGGAAGTCACCATTTAGCTCACATCTCTGAGGAACACGGCTTTTCTCTGTCGAAGGAACTCCTTTGCATAGTAGGCCACGCCCCCCAATGTAGCCAATCCCCCAAGAGCTTACAGGGCTCTTCGTACAAGGCCTACTATAAGCTCCAGGAGGATTGCCTACATCAGAGGGGCATGACCTAATATGCAAAGGAGTTCCTGTTGCAAAAAAAAAAAAATGCCTTGGTACCTATTGAAAGTAAACCACTTGGTAACAAAACAAGACTCCGTTCGGATACATTTACTTACAGTCCTCAGCAGCGATTTTAAATTTTGAGGGTTTTTAAATCTCTTTTTTTTTGTGTGCTTCATCTATGTTGTAAGCCACACTGAGCGCCGTAAGGAAGAAAGGCAGGAAATAAATGCTTTAAGTAAAATCAAATAAACGCTGCGATTTCTTGTGAGGTCAGGACAAAGTCTCCCTGTCATCACCGAGAAACAAAGGAGGAAGGAACCAGCCCATTTATCCTCAGCTTTGTCAGGTGTGGGTGGGAAATCCCTAGAGATTTTGAGGTGATAAAAAATGTGGTATTCGCTGCCAAAAGATGAGATGGCCACAGGAATAGATATTGAAGAAGAAGATACTGGATTTATATCCCGCCCTCCACTCCGAAGAGTCTCAGAGCGGCTCACTATCTTCCTCTCCCACAACAGACACCCCTGTGAGGTGGGTGGGGCTGGAATAGACAACTTGAAAAGGGGATGGGCCTCTATGCCCTGATGCTGGCCCTCCAGAGGGACTGGTTGGCCCCTGTGTGAGACAGGAGGCTGGACTAGATGGACCCTCCCTGGTCTGACACAGCAGGGCTCTTCTGAGGTTCTTCTGAGGGGAAGACGTCGGCCTCTCTGTCCTGTTCTTCGCCCTCCAGAGGGACTGGTTGGCCACTGTGTGAGGCAGAAGGCTGGACTAGATGGACCCTCCCTGGTCTGATCCAGCAGGGCTCTTCTGAGGTTCTTCTGAGGGGAAGACGTCGGCCTCTCTGTCCTGTTCTTCGCCCTCCAGAGGGACTGGTTGGCCACTGTGTGAGGCAGAAGGCTGGACTAGATGGACCCTCCCTGGTCTGATCCAGCAGGGCTCTTCTGATATTCTTCTCAGGGGAAGGCCTCAGCCTCTCTGCCCTGTTGCTGGCCCTCCAGAGGGACTGGTTGGCCCCTGTGTGAGACAGGAGGCTGGACTAGATGGACCCTCCCTGGTCTGACACAGCAGGGCTCTTCTGAGGTTCTTCTGAGGGGAAGACGTCGGCCTCTCTGTCCTGTTCTTCGCCCTCCAGAGGGACTGGTTGGCCACTGTGTGAGGCAGAAGGCTGGACTAGATGGACCCTCCCTGGTCTGATCCAGCAGGGCTCCTCTGATGTTCTTCTCAGGGGAAGGCCTCGGCCTCTCTGTCCTGTTGTTGGCCCTCCAGAGGAACTGGCTGGCCCCTGTGTGAGACAGGAGGCTGGACTGGATGGACCCTCCCTGGTCTGACCCAGCAGGGCTTTTCTGAGGTTCTTCTCAGGGGAAGGCCTCAGCCTCTCTGTCCTTTTGTTGGCCCTCCAGAGGAACTGGCTGGCCACTGTGTGAGACAGGAGGCTGGACTAGATGGACTACTGGTCTAATCAAACAAAGCTCTGATGTTCTTATGAAGGCCTTGCCCTCTCTGCCCTGTTGCTGGCCCTCCAGAGGGACTGGCTGGCCCCTGTGTGAGACAGGAGGCTGGACTGGATGGACCCTCCCTGGTCTGATCCATCAAGTTTCTTCTCATGTTCTTATGACAGGGCAGGTCCTCAGTAGGATGCAATGCCATAGAATCCATCCTCCAAAGCAGCCGTTTTCTCCAGGGGCATCGCAAGCACTCTGCAATTTATTTATTTATTTATTTATTTATTTATTTATTTATTTATTTATATTGGGATTTATACCCCGCCCTTCGCACCGAAGTGTCTCAGGGCGGCTTACAACATGATAATTCAAATACTACAATTTAAAACAATTAAAACAAGTAAAATTAAAACCATAAATTAATAAAAGCAAGATAGATAAAAACCGGCGGTCTACAGATGCATTTTGTTCCATCCAAAAGATTTCCTTGTCAGGTATTATAGGCCTGCCGGAAGAGGGCTGTCTTACAGGCCCTGCGGAACTGCCCTAGGTCCCGCAGGGCCCGCACCTCCTCCGGCAGCTGGTTCCACCAATAAGGTGCCGTTACTGAGAAGGCCCGATCCCTGGTGGATTTTAGACGGGCCTCCTTTGGCCCGGGGACTACCAACAGGTTTTGTGAACCCGAGCGTAGTACTCTCTGGGGAACGTGTGGGGAAAGACGGTCCCCTAAGGTAGACAGGTCCTAGGCCATATAGGGCTTTAAAGGTAATAACCAACACCTTGTACCGGACTCGGAATATTACTGGCAGCCAGTGCAGATCCCGGAGCCCCGGCCGAATGTGCTCCCGTCTTGGGAGCCCTAATAACAGCCGGGCAGCAGCGTTCTGCACCAACTGCAGTTTCCGGGTCCGGCACAAGGGTAGCCCCATGTAGAGGGCATTACAGTAGTCTAACCTCGAGGTGACCGTAGCATGAATCACTGTTGCCAGGTCGTCACGTTCCAGGAAGGGGGCCAACTGCTTCGCCCGCCGAAGGTGAAAAAACGCGGACTTGGCAGTGGCTGCTATCTGGGCCTCCATTGTCAGTGAAGGCTCCAACAGCACCCCCAGGCTCTTAACCCTGCCTGACGCTGTTAGTGGCGCGCCGTCAAAAACTGGCAGGGAGATTTCCCTTCCCGGGCCGCAGCGACCAAGGCACAGGACCTCTGTCTTCGCCGGATTCAGCTTCAGCCCGCTCAGCCTAAACCACCTAGCCACTGCCTGTAACGCTCGGTCCAGATTTTCTGGGGCGCAGGCAGGCCGGCCATCCATAAGCAGATAGAGCTGGGTGTCATCAGCATATTGATGACACCCGAGCCCGTACCTTCGGGCAATCTGGGCAAGGGGGCGCATGTAGATGTTAAATAACATCGGGGAGAGCACCGCCCCTTGAGGCACCCCGCAATCAAGCGTGTGTCTCCGGGACAGTTCCTCCCCAATCGCCACCCTTTGTCCCCGACCGTCAAGGAAAGAGGAAAACCATTGCAAGGCCAACCCCTGAATCCCTGCGTCGGCAAGGCGGCGCGCCAGAAGCCGATGGTCGACCATATCGAACGCTGCCGATAGGTCCAACAACATCAGCACCGCCGAGCCGCCTTGATCCAGATGCCGCTGAAGGTCATCCACCAGGGCGACCAGCACCGTCTCCGTCCCGTGGCCCGGGCGAAAACCAGACTGGTAGGGGTCAAGGATAGAAGCGTCCTCCAGGAAGCTCTGTAGCTGCAACGCCACTGCCCTCTCGATAAGTTTGCCCAAAAAGGGCAAATTCGATACCGGCCGATAGTGTGCCAATTCGGTCGGATCTAACGATGTTTTCTGGCTGTAATTCTGCGAGAGCTCCAGGTCCCACCTGGAAGTTAGCAACCCTATGCCCCATCCTCAGGCTCAGGAAGAAAAAGGAACCAAATTACTGAGGCACCAATGGAGACATGGATCCTGAATGGCTCCAGCAGCTGGGAAGTATAGCAGGATATGTCAATGGCACTACCCAGGTGGATGCTCTTTCAGCTTTTGCTTACCCTGAGACATGCTCTGACTTGCCCGTCCACATGCAGTCTGGTTCTGCTTTAAGCCGTACCTCGCCCATCACTTTAAAAATAGCTCTCCTCCAGCCTGAACTGGCATCATTTGCATGCAGAATACATACCAGACCGGAGCCCCAAAAGTACATTTTCGTGATGTTTGAAAGGCCATCTAGTCCAACCCCCTGCTCAATGCAAGACCAGCCTAAGCATTCCTGACAAGTGTTCGTCCAGACGCTTGAAGACAGACCGTGAGGGTTCACCACCTCCCCAGGCAGACAGTTCCCCCTAATGCCCTCTTTAAGAACATCAGAGAAGCCCTGTTGGATCAAGCCAATGGCCCATCCAGTCCAACACTCTGTGTCACATAAGAACATAAGAGAAGCCCTGTTGGATCAGGCCAATGGCCCATCCAGTCCAACACTCTGTGTCACATAAGAAAAGCCCTGTTGGATCAGGCCAATGGCCCATCCAGTCCAACACTCTGTGTCACATAAGAACATAAGAGAAGCCATGTTGGATCAGGCCAATGGCCCCTCCAGTCCAACACTCTGTGTCACATAAGAACATAAGAGAAGCCATGTCGGATCAGGCCAGTGGCCCATCCAGTCCAACACTCTGTGTCACATAAGGACATAAGAGAAGCCATGTTGGATCAGGCCAGTGGCCCCTCCAGTCCAACACTCTGTGTCACATAAGAACATAAGAGAAGCCCTGTTGGATCAGACCAATGGCCCATCCAGTCCAACACTTTGTGTCACAGAAGAACATAAGAGAAGCCATGTTGGATCAGGCCAATGGCCCCTCCAGTCCAACACTCTGTGTCACATAAGAACATAAGAGAAGCCATGTTGGATCAGGCCAATGGCCCATCCAGTCCAACACTCTGTGTCACATAAGAACATAAGAGAAGCCCTGTTGGATCAGGCCAATGGCCCATCCAGTCCAACACTCTGTGTCACATAAGAACATAAGAGAAGCCCTGTTGGATCAGGCCAATGGCCCATCCAGTCCAACACTCTGTGTCACATAAGAACATAAGAGAAGCCATGTTGAATCAGGCCAATGGCCCATCCAGTCCAACACTCTGTGTCACATAAGAACATAAGAGAAGCCATGTTGGATCAGGCCAGTGGCCCATCCAGTCCAACACTCTGTGTCACATAAGGACATAACAGAAGCCATGTTGGATCAGGCCAGTGGCCCCTCCAGTCCAACACTCTGTGTCACATAAGAACATAAGAGAAGCCATGTTGGATCAGGCCAATGGCCCATCCAGTCCAACACTCTGTGTCACAGAAGAACATAAGAGAAGCCATGTTGGATCAGGCCAATGGCCCCTCCAGTCCAACACTCTGTATCACATAAGAACATAAGAGAAGCCATGTTGGATCAGGCCAGTGGCCCATCCAGTCCAACACTCTGTGTCACATAAGAACATAAGAGAAGCCATGTTGGATCAGGCCAGTGGCCCATCCAGTCCAGCACTCTGTGTCACACAGTGGCCCAAACTCAGGGGCTACCAGGAAGTCCAGAAGGTGGAGCCAGAAGTCCAAAAGCCCTCCCACTGTTGCTCCCCACGCACTAAGAATGCAGAATGCCCCACACAGTGTTCTGTCTGCACCTTGTGGCTAATAACCACTAATGGACCTCTGCTCCAGGTGTTAATCCAATGCCCTCCTGAAGCTGTAGCTGCCAGCACTTCTATAACTGCGCAGACTGAACATTCCCAAGTCCCTCAACCTTTCCTCCTAAGGCTTCTTGGTCTCCAGGCCCCTGATCACCCTTAATGCTCTCCTCTGCTCCCGCACCTTTCTGTCCACCTTCTTCTTGAAGCGAGGCCTCCAGAACTGCACACAATCCTCCAGGTGTGGCCTGACCAATGTGGTGTACAATGGGACTAGGACATCTTGATATCTGAATGTTATGACTGTTGGAGAGCGGAAGGAACTCAGTGGGGTACAATGCCATGGATTCCCCCCTACAAAGCAGCCATTTTCCCCAAGGGAACTGCATTATCACATCCTGGGCTTTTTTTGAGGGTAGAAAAAGCCCAGCAGGAACTCATTTGCATATTAGGCCATACCCCCCAGACACCACCATTGTTTCACACAGGGCTTTTTTTTTTGTAGATAACCTTCACAAAAAGATTCCAGTTGGTCTGCAGCATAAAAATACAACAGGAGTCCAGAGACACCTGAGGGGTGAACAAAGTATATTCTAATAGATGCTGTTGTGAATCACAGATCACTTCTTCAGAAAAAGGGTTTTTTCCTTCCTTTGTCAGCTTTTTCCATTGCTGGAGAGATTTCGAAAGAACCGTTAATGTTTAACTTGGCTTCTTCAAACACCATTTCCCTTCCTTTCCTCTCCTCCAAACTCACCTTGCTTCCACCATGCCTTTAAATACAGTACTTCTCAAAGAGGGAAAGGCATGGGATGGAGAAAGTAGAGAAAGAAGCCCTTTTCTCCCTTTCTCACAATACAAGAACTCGTGGGCATTCGATGAAATTGCTGAGCAGTCAGGTTAGAACGGATAAAAGGAAGTCCTTCTTCATCCAAAGGGTGATTAGCATGTGGAATTCACTGCCACAGGAGGTGGTGGCGGCTACAAGAACAGCCAGCTTCAAGAGGGGATTGGATAAAAACATGGAGCAGAGGTCCATCAGTGGCTATTAGCCACACACCACCTCTGCTTGTCTCTTGCCTTGATCCAAATGGCCTGGGTTAGCCTGATTTCATTGGACCTTGGAAGCTAAGATGACTGAGCCCTGTTTAACACCTGGACAGGCAATCACCAAAGAGAAGCTTGCTACGCAGAGGCAGGTAATGGCAAGGCACCTCCGTTCACCTGCTCTCCCCTGGACAGCCCAGGGCTAGCCTGATCTCATCAGATCTCAGGAGCTAAGCAGGGTTGGCCCTCGTCAGTACTTGGATGGGAGACCACCAAGGAAGCCCAGGGCTGCTGTGCAGAGGCAGGCAAGGGCAAACCACCAGGATATCTATTGCCTTGAAATATGGGGACACCATACGTTGTCAGCACCCTGGTGGCACACTGCATCATCACCTGTGTTTTAAAACAAGAGCTAGAGTGTCCAGAGCAGGGACGCCGCTCTGGTATTTGGGCAAGACCTCTATGGTAGAGGCCAGAGGGTAGCCATCTCGGTCTGCAGTACACCAGCTAGATTCCAATTCAGAAGCACCTTAGAGACAACAGATACACAACAGACACCCTGTGAGGTAGATGAAGATATTGGATTTATATCCCGCCCTCCACTCCGAAGAGTCTCAGAGTGGCTCACAATCTCCTTTCCCTTCCTCCCCCACAACAGACACCCTGTGAGGTAGATGAAGATATTGGATTTACATCCTGCCCTCCACTCCGAAGAGTC
This sequence comes from Heteronotia binoei, assembly GCF_032191835.1. Classification (NCBI taxonomy): domain Eukaryota; kingdom Metazoa; phylum Chordata; class Lepidosauria; order Squamata; family Gekkonidae; genus Heteronotia; species Heteronotia binoei. The sequence continues at coordinate 6,957,889 of NC_083235.1, read as the reverse complement.
TCAGAGCAGCTCACAATCTCCTTTCCCTTCCTCCCCCACAACAGACACCCTGTGAGGTAGATGAAGATGTTGGATTTATATCCCGCCCTCCACTCCGAAGAGTCTCAGAGCGGCTCACAATCTCCTTTCCCTTCCTCCCCCACAACAGACACCCTGTGAGGTAGATGAAGATATTGGATTTATATCCCGCCCTCCACTCCGAAGAGTCTCAGAGCGGCTCACAATCTCCTTTCCCTTCCTCCCCCACAACAGACACCCTGTGAGGTAGATGAAGATATTGGATTTATATCCCGCCCTCCACTCCGAAGAGTCTCAGAGCGGCTCACAATCTCCTTTACCTTCCTCCCCCACAACAGACACCCTGTGAGGTAGATGAAGATATTGGATTTATATCCCGCCCTCCACTCCGAAGAGTCTCAGAGCGGCTCACAATCTCCTTTCCCTTCCTCCCCCACAACAGACACCCTGTGAGGTAGATGAAGATATTGGATTTATATCCCGCCCTCCACTCCGAAGAGTCTCAGAGCGGCTCACAATCTCCTTTCCCTTCCTCCCCCACAACAGACACCCTGTGAGGTAGATGAAGATATTGGATTTATATCCTGCCCTCCACTCCGAAGAGTCTCAGAGCGGCTCACAATCTCCTTTCCCTTTCTCCCCCACAACAGACACCCTGTGAGGTAGATGAAGATATTGGATTTATATCCCGCCCTTCACTCCGAAGAGTCTCAGAGCGGCTCACAATCTCCTTTCCCTTCTTCCCCCACAACAGACACCCTTGTGAGGTGGGTGGCGCTGAGAGAGCTCTCCCAGAAGCTGCCCTTTCAAGGACAACCTCTGCCAGAGCTATGGCTGACCCAAGGCCATTCCAGCAGGTGCAAGGGGAGGAGGGGAGAATCAAACCCGGTCTCCCAGATAAGAGTCCGCACACTTAACCACTACACCCAACTGGCTCTCCAAGGAAGCATCACCTTCATCCCTGGATGGGGGGGCTGTTTCCAATGTGGGGGGTATCTGAAGCACTCTGGGAAAATAAGAACGAAGCCACAGAGCATTTGCATTGCAAAATGCAGCTTTGAGAAAGCATATTTTTTTTACTTCCTGCCAGGCCTCCTTTTGGGTAAGAACTCACAGGAGCGGATTTCCAGAACCTCTAAATTTTATTGTGCTCTTTCTTTCTTTCTTACCACCCCCACCCCCAAATACTTGCTTCTGGGCTCCATTGTTCAAACTCCCTGGGAGGATTTTGCTGAACTCTTAAGATCTGACAAACTTTCTAATATTTCCCCCCACAAAAATGGACGAATACCCCAAGCATACAAAGCAGACAGACGGAAATCTTCATCGTGCCACTGTGGCTGCATAGGAGAAAGTAACTGAAAAAGCATGATGGGAGTAAGCAGGCCTCAGGTTCAGACGGAATTCACAGGAGCACAGCTCCCGAACCTTTCTGAGAGTTCCACCTCCTCCTTCTGAGAGTTCCTCCTCCTCCATTGAATAGTAGGTGCAGCTGCATAACAATCCCTGGATGAGCTCCACCACCTATTTTTCTACAAAAACAACCCCTGGGAGTAAGGTTTTATGATGACAATTATAGTTCAAGAAGCATTTTAAGGTAGACGCTAAGCTGACATAATTTCCTACAGCCCTGAAAGAATTTGTGACTGAACCAAGGTCACACCAGCAGCTGCACATGAAGGAACGGGGAATCAAATCCAGTTCTCCCAGATTAGAGTCTGCATGTTTTACCACTGCACCAAACTGGCGGATGGTACCCTCACCTGATGCTGAGCCAAGACATGTAGGGCTTGTCGTCTTTGTCATCGGCAGGGGGTGGGGGGGGGGGTAGGGCTGCCAGATGCGATTCAGGGATGGAGCCAGTGGGGTACCATGCCACAGAGTCTTCGCTTCAAAACATCCATTTTCTCCATCTCTATAGTCTGACAATGAGCTAGAACGGGGGTGGCCAAACTTGCTTAATGTAAGAGTCACGTAGAACAAACGTCAGAGGTCTGAGAGTCACAAGACATGAACATCAGATGTTCGAAGAGAGGGAGGAGAGGTGGAAAGAAAGCAACTTTAACTTAAAAAGCATTCTCCAAGCTGCCAGCTGGCTTGACACGGCGAAGTGATTTAAAGAGACAAATGTCTTCTCCAAGCCAGCCAATGGGGTGTTGGGGGTTCAAGAGTAGGGTTGCCAAGTCCAATTCAAGAAATATCTGGGGACTTTGGGGGTGGAGCCAGAAGACTTTGGGGGTGGGGCCAGGAGACTTTGGAGGTGGAGCCAGGAGACATTAGGGGTGGAGCCAAGATCAAGGCTGTGACAAGCATCATTGAACTCCAAAGGGAGTTCTGGCCATCACATTTAAAGGGACGGCACACCTTTTCAATGCCTTCCTTCCATAGGAAATAATGGATAAGGGCACCTTCTTTTGGGGCTCATAGAATTGGACCCCTTGGTCCAATCTTTTTGAAACTTGGGGGGTATTTGGGGGAGAGGCACTAGATGCTATACTGAAAATTTGGTGCCTCTACCCCCAAAAAACAGCCCCCCCCAGAGCCCCAGATACCCACGGATCAATTCTCCATGATTTTCTATGGGAATAAATCTCTATAGGAAATAATAGAGTTCCCAGCAGATATTTCCCTCCCCTTTTCCCGCTTTCTGACGACCCTGAAGTGGGGGGAGGGCCTCCAAACCGGGGGATCCCCTGCCCCCACCTGGGGATTGGCAACCCTATTCAAGAGCCACACGATATGTGTGAAAGAGCCACCTGTGGCTCCCGAGCCACAGTTTGGCCACCCCTGAGCTAGAACAAAGTTCCAAGTCCCATGGCACCTTGAAGACCAACAAAGTTCTATTCATTGCATGAGCTTCTGTTGTGCACGCACACTTCCTCAGGCACAGCTGAGCTGTAATTCCGGGGGATCCCCCGAGATTGTCATCCCTAAAGGCACACCATGGACCCTCCGCTCGCCAAGAAAGGCCGCTTTGTTCGGGAGCTAACTTCCATGAAGGCATTTCCGATCCGTAGAGGGTGAGGGAACTGAGAACGACCTGAGGAGTCAGAGGGTGGAACGGAGAGATTTCCTTGTGAAGCTGAGCTCATCTTGGCCAGAGACGGCCCCCCCAGATTCAACTCGTGTGGGTGGAGGACGGCTATTTCTGTCCCTTCCGGGCCTGGTTTCCAACCACTCTGCTGTCCATCACTTTGTCCGTCTGCCTGTTAAGACCAGTACAGCCAGAAAACACCCGATATCTCCCTTGTATAACAAAAACAATGTACTAATATCTCCAGCACATAAATCATACACAAACACTAGTATTGCTTATGAGAAAAATTCAAAATGTTGTACCACGCGCACTGTAGATAACTCACTGAAAATGTCAAGACAGTGTGCGATTGCAATAAAAAGACCAACGCCATGCTGGGAATTATTAGGAAGGGAACTGAAAACAAATCAGCCAGTATCATAACGCCCCTGTATAAATCGATGGTGCGGCCTCATTTGGAGTACTGTGTGCAGTTCTGGTCGTCGCACCTCAAAAAGGATATTATAGCATTGGAAAAAGCGCAGAAAAGGGCAACTAGAATGATTCAAGGTTTGGAACACTTTCCCTATGAAGAAAGGTTGAAACGCTTGGGGCTCTTTAGCTTGGAGAAATGTCGACTGCGGGGGTGACATGAGAGAGGTTTACAAGGTTATGCATGGGATAGAGAAAGTAAAGAAAAAAGTACTTTTCTCCCTTTCACACAATACAAGAACTCGTGGGCATTCCATGAAATTGCTGAGCAGTCAGGTTAAAACGGATAAAAGGAAGTCCTTCTTCACCCAAAGGGTGATTAACATGTGGAATTCACTGCCATAGGAGGTGGTGGCGGCTACAAGCTTAGCCAGCTTCAAGAGGGGATTGGATAAAAATATGGAGCAGAGGTCCATCAGTGGCTATTAGCTACGGTATATATATGTGTGTGTGAGTGTGTGTGTATATATGTATGTATGTGTATATATATATGTATGTATGTATATATATATATATATATATATACACACACACACAAACACACACACATAGATTGGCTACTGTGTGACACAGAGCATTGGACTGGATAGGCCACTGGCCTGATCCAACATGGCTTCTCTTATGTTCTTATGTGATACGGAGTGTTGGACTGGAGGGGCCACTGGCCTGATCTAACATGGCTTCTCTTATGTTCTTATGTGATACGGAGTGTTGGACTGGAGGGGCCACTGGCCTGATCTAACATGGCTTCTCTTATGTTCTTATGTGATACGGAGTGTTGGACTGGAGGGGCCACTGGCCTGATCTAACATGGCTTCTCTTATGTTCTTATGTGATACGGAGTGTTGGACTGGAGGGGCCACTGGCCTGATCCAACATGGCTTCTCTTATGTTCTTATGTGACACAGAGTGTTGGACTGGATGGGCCATTGGCCTGATCCAACATGGCTTCTCTTTTGTTCTTATGTGACACGGAGTGTTGGACTGGATGGGCCATTGGCTTGATCCAACGTGGCTTCTCTTATGTTCTTATGTGACACAGAGTGTTGGACTGGAGGGGCCACTGGCCTGATCCAACATGGCTTCTCTTATGTTCTTATGTTGCCAATAAATACGATATCCAGAATAACACAAACCAAACCACCAAGTTCCATTACAGTCCCAGGCTTCCAAGGAATACGTAAAGACTTGTACAACACTCAAAGGTGATATAAATATATTCTCCAACTGTGCATAAAATATGTTCACATATAAAACGTATGCTTTATATGCGCATACAAAGTATGTTCTCAACGGAATTTCGGTCATTATACTTCCTGTTTTGATTAGCATCTTTGTCAAGAGATGCACATATGAATAACCTAAGAGTATAAAAGTAAACAACAAGGTAGAAGCATCACTATCCAGCTCAAAATACAACAACATTGCAATGGCTAAAGGTAGATGTGTGCTGCCAAAACCATACTTAAAAAGGTAAAGGTCGTCCCCTGTGCAGGCACCAGTCATTTCCAACTCTGGGGTGACGTTGCTTTCACAACATTTTCACGGCAGACTTTTTACGAGGTGGTTTGCCATTGCCTTCCCCAGTCATCTACACTTTCCCCCAGCAAGCTGGGGACTCATTTTACCGACCTCGGAAGGATGGAAGGCTGAGTCAACCTGAAGCCGGCTACCTGAACTAGCTTCCGCTGGGATCGAACTCAGGTCCTGAGCAGAGGGCTCCGACTGCAGTACTGCGGCTTGACCACTCTGCGCCACGGGGCTCTTACTTACTTAAGCCTTTACTCTGAGGCTCTCTAAATCAGGGGTGTCAAACTCATTTGTTATGAGGGCCGGATCTGACATAAATGAGACTTTGTTGGGCCAGGCCATGTCAGGTCAGGCTGGGCCATGTGTGTACCTATTTAAGATTAGGTCGCAGAGTTATAAATTTTATAAAGAACACATCAAACACAAATATATAATTTTTTAAAAAAACTTAAAAACAGTTCTGGCTCTTTCCTTCCTTCCCCTGGGGATTGGGGGGAGCCTCAGCCAATAGAAGGAAGAGAGACTTGGCTCAGTAGCTGTGCTGTGCAACTGAGAGAGCCTGGCAAAGCAAGCTCTCCTCTCCCCCCCCTCTTCTTCCCCAATGGCAGAGCCTCAGCCAATGGAGAAATTAGAGATTTTGCTCTGTAGCTCCTATGCCAGGGGTCCCCAACCCACGGGCTGTGGACCGGTCCCGGTCCGTGGCCTGTTAGCAGCCGGGCCGCAGAGTGAGGCAGAGACCTTTACCTACTCCTCATTTAAAGACCCCCGTGAGGGGCAGAGATGGCGTGTGGGCATGGGAGCAGCAAAAACCCTAGCACCCCCACCAGTCCGTGGAAACATTGTCTTCCACAAAACCGGTCCCTGGTGCTAAAAAGACTGGAGGCCACTGTCCTATGTGATTGAGCAAACCTTGCAAAGCAAGCTGCGATGCAGAAGGAAGCAAGAGAGAGACAGAGAAGGAAGCTGATGACAGCCAGTTGCTCGGGAGCCTGATAGGGGCCCTCCAGGGGCCTGATTTGGCCCCCAAACTGCATGTTTGACACCCCTGCTTTAAATCTTCTCATAAGTAATACTAGTGTTTTGTGTATTATTTATGTGCTGGAGATATCTGGTGTTTTCTGGTTGTTTAGTCTTTCTCCCCATCCCTGTTTTTTCATTGTTACAACCAGTAAGGCAAGAGAACAACCTCCAGCTGAATCCGAACAGCTGTTAATATTGTTTAATCGGAAACAAGAACAGCACCCCCCCCCCCAAGCTTCCCCAGTGCTCCCGAGGCCAGAAGCTGGGAATGGGCGGTTGGGCTGCCCACAAGATAACAACAGATGGCTTCTCTTGTTCGGCTGAGTTTTGGCAAGAAGCTTTGGGAAGGGGGACGGTGGTGGAAGGAGGGAAAAGGATAAGGTTGCCAAGTTCAATTCAAGAAACATCTAGGGACTTTGGGGGTAGAGCCGGGAGACTTTGGGGGTGGAGCCAGGAGACACTGGGGGTGGAGCCAGGAGCAAGGCTGTGACGAGCACAACTGAACCCCAACGGGAGTTCTGGTCATCACGTTGAAAGGGACCGCGCACCTTTTCAATGCCTTCCCTCCGTTGAAAATAATGAAGGATAGGGGCACCTTCTTTGGGGGCTCATAGAATTGGAACCCCCAGACCAATCCTTTTGAAACTTAGAGGGTGTTTTGAGGAGAGGCATCAGATGCTATGCAGAAAATATGGTGCCTCTACCTCAAAACACAGCCCTCCAGCACCCCAGATACCCACGGATCAATTCTCCACTATATCCTATGGGAATGGGTCTCCACAGGGAATCATAGAGTGCCCAGCAGACATTCCCCCCCCCTCTGCTTTCTGATGACCCTGAAAATAGATAGATGATAGATAGATAGATAGATAGATAGATAGATAGATAGATAGATAGATAGATAGATAAATTTATTGTCATTGTTCTCAAGAAAATGAGAGCAACGAAATGAGGTGCTCTTCCACAAACACCAACACATCAACACCCACAAAAGGACATATACATAGACCATTTAAATGCATCTAAAAACACATAACCATTCATAACCCTGCATTTAGCTTAACCACGGCACTTGGATAGAAGCTGCCCTTGAATCTATTTGTCTTTGCCTTCAACACTCTATATCGCCTACCTGACGGTAAGATCTCAAATAGCGAGTGGCCCGGATGTGAAGGGTCCCTTAAGATCATTTGTATCTTCCTTCTACATCCCATATCATACAGATCCACCAATGAGGGGAGAGAACATCCACAAATCTTCTGTGCTCTCACCATCACTCTTTGGAGCACCCTTCTCTCTGCTTCCGTGCAGCTCCCAAACCACACGCAGAGGCAATAAGATAAAATGCTCTCAATGGAACTACGATAAAAGGCAACCAGCAGACTCCCTGACAGTTGTTGTGATCTTAAGAGTCTTAAATAGTATAGTCGTTGCTGGGCCTTTTTCTCTAGAGCTAAAGTATTTGCTCCCCATGTTAGATCCTGTTTCATAGTAATTCCCAAAAACTTCCATTCTGTCACCTGTTCTACCATAACCCCATCAATAAACAACGGCTGAATGTCCAGACTACTCTACTTCCCAGACCTGGGGATTTAGCAACCAAACAGAGTAACATGAAATGGTAGAGCAGGAGGAGAAAGCCACAAAGGCATTCACGTTAAACCAATCTCAAATACTTAGAAATTAAATTATTCATATAGCAAATTATTCACAGAAAATACAGTGTATCACAAAGTGCAAAGAAAAACTACTCCCGAAACAACCATTCCTAAGAACATAAGAACGTAAGAGAAGCCATGTTGGATCAGGCCAATGGCCCATCCAGTCCAACATTCTGTATCACACAGTGGCCAAAATATACACACACACATATATACTGTGGCTTATAGCCACTGATGGACCTCTGCTCCATATTTTTATCCAATCCCCTCTTGAAGCTGGCTATGCTTGTAGCCGCCACCACCTCCTGTGGCAATGAATTCCACATGTTAATCACACTTTGGGTGAAGAAGGACTTCCTTTTATCCGTTCTAACCTGACTGCTCAGCAAATTGATATCCGACAGTCTATATTGATATCCGACAGTTTGTTCCTTGAAATTGGAGTCGGGAAGTCGTGTGCAATGCCGTGGAAACAGAGCCCAATGCACCAATTCTTCTCTGTTAGCCAATATCTGGATGGAATGCAGCAAAGCAATAAGACGCAACAGGGATGCGTGCGCTAAATGCCCTGTTTTACGCGAGGCTTCAACGAGCTTCGGAAATGACTATAACAATTCATATTGGAGACCAACGCTCCTACCGTCATCTGCTTGTCACATCCTGGCTCCTGGCTCCACCCCAGTGTCTCCTGGCTCCACCCACAAAGTCTCCTGGCTCCGCCCCCAAAGTCCCCAGATTTTTAAGTAATTGGATTTACTGATTTTATGTCTTTTATGTTGATGTACATCACCTAGAGCAGGGGTGTCGAACTCCTTTGTTATGAGGACCGGATCTGACATAAATGAGACCTTGTTGGGCCCGGCCATGTGTGTACCTATTTAAGATTAGGTAGCAGAGATATACATTTTATAAAGAACACAGACAAACATAAATACATTTTTTTAAAAAAATTAAAACATGTTTAAAACGTTATCAGCCACTGGTCTTAAAGATGCTTTCTTTGTATCTCTCCCATGGGATCCAGAGAACTGGGCAAAGGAAGCTCTGGCTCTTTCCTTCCTTTCCCGTGGGGGTGGGGGGAGGAGCCTCAGCCAACAGAAGGAAGGAAGGGTTGGCTCAGTAGATCTGCTGCGCGACTGAGAGAGCCTGGCAAAGCAAGCTTTCCCTCCCCCTTCTCCCCAAGGGAGGAGTCTCAGCCAATGGAGCTCTGTAGCTCCTGTGCTATTGAACAAGCCTGGCAAAGCGAGCTGTGATGCAGAAGGAAGCAAGAGAGAGGAAGAAGGAAGCAGACGGCAGCCAGTTGCTCGGGGGTCTAATAGGAGCCCTTTGGGGGCCTGATTCGGCCCCCGAACTGCATGTTTGACACCCCTGGCCTAGAGCCTGGCATCAGCTGGGATAAGGCGATTCATAAACAACAACAACAACAACATTTCTAGAATTGGGAAACCTTAGTGGAATATAATGCCATAGATCCTGCTCTCAGTTGTAATTCCAGGAGACCTCCAGGTCTTACCTGGAGATTGTCAACCATCCTCTTGAAGTCCACCGAAGGTCTCTCAAAGGAACATCCAAATGGCTGTTATCTGTCTCGGGGCTTTCTGAGTAAGGAATGTTCCCTAACACTCAGCTGCCGCAAAGTAAACAGCCGGCCTCCAAGAATACGGAGAGCCACCTGGCCTTTAAGGGGTGTGGGGGAGGGAGAAATCGGAGTTAACTGCTTCCTTCCCAGAGTGAAATTTCTGCTCAGGAAGAAAAAGGAAGACGGACGTCCAATTTTCATGCACTTGTCAGATGTTTATAGCTTCAGTTTCCTCTTTCTTTGTGGGCAATTAGGCCAAGCGGAAGAAGAAATTGGATTATATCCCGCCCTCCACTCCAAATCTCAGAGTGGCTCACAATCTCCTTTCTCTTCCTTCGCCACAAAAGACACCCTGTGATGTGGGTGGGGCTGAGAGGGCTCTCACAGCAGCTGCCCTTTCAAGGACAGAGTCTCAGAGCAGCCTACAATCTCCTTTCCCTTCCTCCCCCACAACAGACACCCTGTGAGGTGGGTGGGGCTGAGAGGGCTCTCACAGCAGCTGCCCTTTCAAGGACAATCTCTGCCAGAGCCATGGCTGACCCAAGCAGCTGCACATGGAGAAGTGGGGAATCCAACCCGGTTCTCCCAGATAAGAGTCCACACACTTCACCACTACACCAAACTGGCTAAAAGGGCTGGAGCACTTTCCCTATGAAGAAAGGTTGAAACGCTTGGGACTCTTTAGCTTGGAGAAACGTCGACTGCGGGGTGACATGAGAGAGGTTTACAAGATAATGCATGGAATGGAGAAAGTAGAGAAAGAAGTACTTTTCTCCCTTTCTCACAATACAAGAACTCGTGGGCATTCGATGAAATTGCTGAGCAAACAGGTTAAAACGGATAAAACGAAGTACTTCTTCACCCAAAGGGTGATTAACATGTGGAATTCACTGCCACAGGAGGTGGTGGCGGCCACAAGTATAGCCACCTTCAAGAGGGGTTTAGATAAAAATATGGAGCACAGGTCCATCAGTGGCTATTAGCCACAGTGTATGTGTGTATATAACATTTTTTGCCACTGTGTGACACAGAGTGTTGGACTTGATGGGCCGTTGGCCTGATCCAACATGGCTTCTCTTATGTTCTTATGTTCTTAAAAGTTGCTAAAAGGAAACAGCCCAGAAGTCCCTGAGAAAAAAAACAGCCCTACCCTACCTCACTGAGTTGTTGTGCTGATTATTGGGTTGTGAAAAAGACATTTACCCTCACCTGGATAGCCCACGTTAGCCCCATCTCGTCAGATCTTGGAAGCTAAGCAGAGTTTAGCCCTGGTTAGTATTTAGATGGGAGAACCACCAAGGAAATCCAGGGTTGTTACCAAGAAAATCCAGGCAATGGCAAACCACCTCTTTTTGTCTCTGAGAGCCAGTTTAGTGTAGTGGTTAACTGCGCGGACTCTTATCTGGGAGAACCGGGTTTGATTCCCTACTCCTCCACTTGCAGCGGCTGGAATTGCCTTGGGCCAGCCATAGCTTTCGTAGGAGTTGTCCTTGAAAGGGCAGCTTCTGTCAGAGCTCTCTCAGCCCCACTTACCTCACATGGTGTCTGTTGTGGGGAGGGGAAGGTAAAGGAGATTGTGACTGCTCTGAGATTCAGAGTATAGGGCGGGATATAAATCCAATATCATCATCTTCTGTCTTCTAAAGGGTCACCGTAAGCCAGCTATGACTGGATGGCAAAAACTCACATCCACATGCTAAGCTTTTCAGTTGGGCTGTCTGAATGCCAAATGTAGTTTGTATACGGAGCACAGCAAAGGATGAAGAGACAGCGATGGCCGATGGGAAAAACTCCACGTTACATCAGAGATTCCCCAACCTTTCGAAGCCAGGGGGATTCTGACGTCGAGTGGTGGGTGCACCTTCAAAATGGCCGTCGCAAGAAGTGGAGCTGGTCACAAAATGGCCACTTCAGGAGATAAAGCTGGCTACAAAATGGCCGCCGCAGAAGGCAGAGCCACAAAGAGGAAGTCCAAAGGCAAGGGAGAAGAGAGGTAATTTTTAAAAATACACGGGAACGAGCGGCAATGGTATACATCTGGGAGATCTCCAGGCTTTGTCTGGTGGTTGGGCGACCAGAGGAAGAAGGCTTCCTTTCCCCCCCTCCCTCAGGGGATGGAGTTGAGACAGAGGGTGGAGCCCTTTTACAGAGCAGTTTCCTCCCCTCCCAGTTTGCTCCACGCATCTCCATGGGGTTCGGTTGCCAAGATCTTCACACTCCATCTTCCTCAAGAGCAGGGAAGGCCAAACTTGCTTAACGTAAGAGCCTCATAGAATAAATGTCAGATGTTTGAGAGCCACAAGACATGAACATCAAATGTTTGAGAGCAAGCAGGCAGGCAGGAAGGAAGGCAAATAGATGGGGAGGAGGGAGAAATGAAAGAAAGCAACTTTAATTTTAAATGCATTTTCCAAGCCATCGGCTGGCTTGGCAAAGCGATTTAAAGAGAAAAATGCCATTTCCAAGTCGGTGGGGGGGCCTGGAAGAGGAGGAGGAGAAGAATAAGATGATGATATTGGATTTATATCCCGCCCTCCACTCCAAATGTCAAAGTCTCAGAGCGGCTCACAATCTCCTATATCTTCTTCCCCCACAACAGACACCCTGTGAGGTGAGTGGGGCTGAGAGAGCTCTGACAGACGCTGCCCTTTCAAGGACAACCTTTGCCAGAGCTATGGCTGACCCAAGGCCATTCCAGGAAGGGGGAATCAAACCCGGTTCTCCCAGATAAGAGTCCGCACACTTCACCAATACAGCAAGCTGGCTCCCCACCCAAAGCCACCCAATATGTGTGAAAGAGCCACATGTGGCTTCTGAGCCACCGTTTTGCCACCCCTGCTCTAGAGCTCTTAGAGCCCTGCAAAGCACCAGGGTGGCATAAGACGCATGTGGCAAGACAGGAATCCTTATCTGCCATTTGCCTCCTGGGTTGGGCACCGCCTCCGTTCACCCACACACATGCCACGCATCCAACCATGCAGTGCTCTAGCCCAAAGCGAGGGAAGGGGACCAGTCAAAGCTGTCTTGGATCAAACCACTCGTCCACCCAGCTCTGGATTGTTGGCGTAAAACTGCCAACAGCTTCCCAAGTCCTCCAGCAAGACTCTCCCACTCCAGTGGCTGGTGACCCCTTTCACCAGAGCTGCCAGGACCCGAACTCAGAACCTTCTGCGAGCCGGGCATGGATTCTGCCGCTGAGCTCTGGCCCTTCTCAACATGTACAGGAAAACTGCTGGGGCAAACCCCCCATATCTGCAGCTAGATCCAGATGGGTAGCTGAGAACCAGTGTGCTGCAGTGGTTAAGTGTGTGGACTCTTATCTGGGAGAACAGGGTTTGATTCCCCACTCCTCCACTTGCAGCTGCTGGAATGGCCTTGGGTTAGCCATAGCTCTCGTAGGAGTGGTCCTTGAAAGGGCAGCTTCTGGGAGAGCTCTCTCAGCCCCATCTACCTCACAGGGTGTCTGTTGTGGGGGAGGAAGGGAAAGGAGATTGTAGGCCACTCTGAGACTCTCTCCTTGAAAGGGCAGCTCCTGGGAGAGCTCTCTCAGCCCCATCTACCTCACAGGGTGTCTGTTGTGGGGGAGGAAGGGAAAGGAGATTGTAGGCCACTCTGAGACTCTCTCCTTGAAAGGGCAGCTCCTGGGAGAGCTCTCTCAGCCCCATCTACCTCACAGGGTGTCTGTTGTGGGGAGGAAGGGAAAGGAGATTGTAGGCCGCTCTGAGACTCTCTCGTTGAAAGGGCAGCTTCTAGGAGAGCTCACTCAGCCCCACCCACCTCACAGGGTGTCTGTTGTGGGGAAGGAAGGGAAAGGAGATTGTAGGCCGCTCTGAGACTCTGTCCTTGAAAGGGCAGCTCCTGGGAGAGCTCTCTCAGCCCAACCCACCTCACAGGGTGTCTGTTGTGGGGGAGGAAGGGAAAGGAGATTGTAGGCCGCTCTGAGACTCTCTCGTTGAAAGGGCAGCTTCTAGGAGAGCTCTCTCAGCCCAACCCACCTCACAGGGTGTCTGTTGTGGGGGAGGAAGGGAAAGGAGATTGTAGGCCGCTCTGAGACTCTCTCGTTGAAAGGGCAGCTTCTAGGAGAGCTCTCTCAGCCCAACCCACCTCACAGGGTGTCTGTTGTGGGGGAGGAAGGGAAAGGAGATTGTGAGCTGCTCTGAGACGCTGCGATTTGGAGCAGAGGGCAGAAAATAAATCCAGTATCATCATCATCTTCTTCTTAGTCTGTCTGTAGGGGTAGAGAAGACAGAACTTGTGGCAGGGGGTAGGCGCTTTTGAGAGACACTGCTCTCCTTTCACAATTTTTTTTAGTCTTTATGGTGCTGCCGGCCTGCTGCTCTTTTCTACGGGATAATTGGGCACAGACTTTACTCTCTCTTCCACTGAAATGGCCCCAAGAACAACAAGATGAACTCCGTTCCAATCCACAAGACCACCTGACCAAGCTAACCAATTATCCGACAGAATTACTGCAGCTGCAACCGCCGCTAGCTTAGAATCAAACCATGCTGAACTGCATTCTTGTTTCCTTCCTGGCTCCTCCTTCTCATAAGAACATAAGAGAAGCCATGATGGATCAGGCCAATGGCCCATCCAGTCCAATACTCTGTGTCACACAAGAACATAAGGAGAAGCCACGTTGGATCAGGCCAATGGCCCATCCAGTCCAACACTCTGTGTCACAGAAGAACGTAAGAGAAGCCATGTTGGATCAGGCCAATGGCCCATCCAGTCCAACACTTTGTCACATAAGAGAAGCCATGTTGGATCAGGCCAATGGCCCATCCAGTACAACACTCTGTGTCACAGAAGAACATAAGAGAAGTCATGTTGGATCAGGCCAATGGTCCATCCAGTCCAACCCTCTGTGTCATAGAAGAACATAAGAGAAGCCATGTTGGATCAGGCCAATGGCCCATCCAGTCCAACCCTCTGTGTCACAGAAGAACATAAGAGAAGCCATGTTGGATCAGGCCAATGGCCCATCCAGTCGAACACTCGGTGTCACACAGTGGCCATAAAAACCAATGCCATCAGGGGGTCCACCAGTGGGGCTAGAAGCCCTCCCACTGTGCCCCTGCAAGCACTAAGAATACAGAGTGTCACTGCCCCAGACATAAGAACATAAGAAAAGCCATGTTGGATCAGGCCAATGGCCCATCCAGTCCAACACTCTGTGTCATAGAAGAACATAAGAGAAGCCATGTTGGATCAGGCCAATGGCCCATCCAGTCGAACACTCGGTGTCACGCAGTGGCCGTAAAAACCAAGTGTCATCTGGAGGTCCACCTGTGGGGCTAGAAGCTAGAAACTGTGCCCACCCCCAAGCGCCAAGAATACAGAGCATCACTGCCCCAGACAGAGAGTTCCAACAATACACTGTGGCTAATAGCCACTGATGGGCCTCACACACTTCCTCCAGAGGAACTGTTTGGCCCCTGCGTGAGACAGGAGGCTGGACTAGATGGACTCTCCCTGGTCTGATCCAGCAGGGCTCTTCTGATGTTCTTCTCAGAGGAAGGCTTCAGCCTCTCTGCCCTGTTGTTGGCCCTCCAGAGGAACTGGTTGGCCCTTGTGTGAGACAGGAGGCTGGACAAGATGGACTCTCCCTGGTCTGATCCAGCAGGGCTCTTCTGATGTTCTTCTCAGAGGAAGGCTTCAGCCTCTCTGCCCTGTTGTTGGCCCTCCAGAGGAACTGGATGGCCCTTGTGTGAGACAGGATGCTGGACTAGGTGGACCTTCACCGGTCTGACCCAGCAAGGCTTTCCTGATGCTCTTATGAAGGCCTCTATGGCCTGTTGATGGCCCTCCGAGGGAACTGGTTGGCCCCTGTGTGAGACAGGATGCTGGACTAGGTGGAGCCTCATTGGTCTGATCCAGCAGGGCTCTTCTGATGCTCTTCTCAGAGTAAGGCCTTGGCATGTCTGCCCTGTGGTTGTCCCTCCAGAGGAACTGGCTGGTCCCTGTGTGAGATAAGAGGCTGGACCCTCACTGGTCTGACCCAGCAGGGCACTTCTGATGTTTCTCTCAGGGAAAGGCCTCAGCCTCTCTGCCCTGTTGTTGGCCCTCCAGAGGAACTGGTTGGCCCTTGTGTGAGACAGGATGCTGGACTAGATGGACCCTCCCCGGTCTGATCCAGCAGGGCTCTTCTGATGCTCTTCTCAGGGGAAGGCCTTGGCCTCTCTGCCCTGCTGTTGGCCCTCCAGAGGAACTGGATGTCCTCTGTGTGAGACAGGAGGCTGGACTAGATGGACCCTCACTGGTTGGATCCAGCACCTGGATGGACCCTCACTGGTCGGCTCTTCTAATGTTTGAGCAGGGAAAGACCTTGGCCCCTGTGCCCTGTTGTTGGCACAGGGCACACAATAAATAAATCACACAATAAATAAAAACTCTTATGCACCTCAGCTCACAACCTGGATATAAAATTGGGTCTCCTGATGGAGAAATGCTTGGACAGAAATCGCTCCACTGAATCGCTCCACTTACGCAAAATAATATCGACGGCCAAACATCAAAGCCGCTGTTCAGATCTCTGAGCCATACCACAAGCTGTGATTACAACCACAGAGTTTTGATATTGTGTGGTTAAGATGTGAGAGCGACAGACCGGGTGGTCCCTGCTGTTCACACACCAGCTTTGGATCCACGTTTCTGACCCAGAACTGTTTTCCGTGATGTTGCAAGAAGATCGCTGGCCTGATCCGAATTCACCAGGCTGCGCAGATCCAAGGCAGAGAGGGAGACAAGCACATTTCCCTTCCACATTTTAAGAATGCAAGAAGAGCTCTGCTGGGTCAGACTAATGGTCCATCTAGTCCAGCATCCTGTCTCACACAAGGGCCAACCAGTTCCTCTGGAGGGCCAACAACAGGGCAGAGAGGCTGAGGCCTTTCCCTGAGAAGAACATCAGAAGTGCCCTGCTGGGTCAGACCAGTGAGGGTCCAGCCTCTTGTCTCACACAGGGACCAGCCAGTTCCTCTGGAGGGCCAACAACCAAGCACAGAGGCTGAGGCCTTCCCCTAGAAAGAACATCAGAAGCCCAGCTGGATCAGAACAGTGGTCCATTAAGTCCAGACAGACCGGGTGGTCCCTGCTGTTCACACACCAGCTTTGGATCCACGTTTCTGACCCAGAACTGTTTTCCGTGATGTTGCAAGAAGATCGCTGGCCTGATCCGAATTCACCAGGCTGCGCAGATCCAAGGCAGAGAGGGAGACAAGCACATTTCCCTTCCACATTTTAAGAATGCAAGAAGAGCTCTGCTGGGTCAGACTAATGGTCCATCTAGTCCAGCATCCTGTCTCACACAGCAGCCAACCAGTTCCTCTGGAGGAACAACAACAGGGCATTGAGGCATAGGGCACAGAATATAAAATCAGGCCTTACCCTGATAAGAATGTCAGAAAAGCCCAGCTGGATCAGACCAGTGAGGGTCCATCTAGTCCAGCATCCCATCCCACACACTGGCCAGTCAGTTCCGCTGGATGGCTAACAACAGGGCACAGAGGCCAAGGCCTTCCCCTGAGAAGAACATCAGAAGAGCCCTGCTGGATCAGACCAGTGAAGGTCCCTCTAGTCCAGCCTCCTGTCTCACACAGTGGCCAGCCAGTTCCTCTGGAGGGCCAAAAACAGGGCAGAGAGGCTGAGGCCTTCCTCTGAGAAGAACATCAGAAGAGCCCTGCTGGATCAGACCATTGAGGGTCCATCCAGTCCAGCCTCCTGTCTCACACAGGGGCCAGCCAGTTCCTCTGCAGGGCCAACAACAGGGCAGAGAGGCTGAGGCCTTTCCCTCAGAAGAGCATCAGAAGAGCCCTGCTGGATCAGACCAGTGAGGGTCCATCTAGTCCAGCCTCTTGTCTCACACAGTGGCCAGCCAGTTCCTCTGAAGGGCCAACAACAGGGGAAAGAGGCTGAGGCCTTCCGCTGAGAAGAACATCATAAGAGCCTTGCTGAGTCAGACCAGTGAGGGTCCATCTAGTCTAGCCTCCTGTCTCATGCGGTGGCCAACCAGTTTCTCTGAAGGGCCAACAACAGGGCAAAGAAACCAAGGCCTTCCCCTGAGAGGAACACCAGAACAGCCCTGCTGGGTCAGACCAGTGAGGGTCCATCTTGTCTAGCTTCCTGTCTCACACAGTGGCCAGCCAGTTCCTCTGAAGGGCCAACAACAAGGCAGAGAGGCCGAGGCCTTCCTCTGAGATTGCCTCCCAGCTCCGGGATTAGGAAGTTTAGTGCCTTTGAATGTGGAGGTGCCCCTCAATCACCATGACTACTAGCCACTGCCAGACGCGTCCTCCACAAATCTATTCAACCCCCCTTGAAAACTGTTTATTTCAGTGGCACATCACACTGCGGCCATCACAACATCCTCTGGTAGCCAATCCCACATTAATCTAACACAATTACCCTTTGGAGCAGAGGTGAGCTAAGAGACCATCAGTTCAAATCTCACCTCAGTGGGTTGCCAACTTTGCTGAACCTCTCCCAGAATTTATCTCCAAACTACAGACCACCCCCCCGCCCGTCCCCCAATATAGGAACCTGCCTTATACTTATTTGGTCCATCAAAGCCAGTATTGTCTACATAGGCTGGCAGTGCCTCTCCAAGGTCTCAGACAGAGAAAGGTCTTTCATATCACCAACTATCCAATTCCTTTTACTGGATGTGCCAGGGATTGAATCCAGGAACTTCTGCATGCCAAAGAAATGCTCTAACTCTTGAGCCACAGCTCCTCCCCGATTCATGAAGCTGCCTTACACTAAATCAGACTATCAGTCCAACAAGGTCAGTCCTCTATACTCAGAATAGTGGCAGCTCTCCAGGGTCTCATTCCCATAATCTACTGTCTGGGTCCTTTTAACTGGAGATGCTGGGGATTGAACCTGGGACGTTCTGCATGCCAAGCAGAGGCTCTGCCACTGAGCCAGGGTCTCTGGTCAAGGTCTTTCCCATCACCTCCCGCCTGGTCCTTTTAACTGGAGATGCCGGGGATTGAGCCTGGGGTCTTCTGCATGCCAAGCAGAGGCTCTGCCACTGGGCCAAGGTCTCAGGACAAGGTCTTTCCCATCCCCTCCTGCCTGGTCCTTTTAACTGGAGATGCTGGGGATTGAACCTGGGCCCTTCTGCATGCCAAGCAGAGGCTCTGCCACTGAGCCAGGGTCTCAGGTCAAGGTCTTTCCCATCGCCTCCTGCCTGGTCCTTCTAACTGGAGATGTCGGGGATTGAATCTGGGACCTTCTGCATGCCAAGCAGAGGCTCTGCCACTGAGCCAGGGTCTCTGGTCAAGGTCTTTCCCATCACCTCCTGCCTGGTCCTTCTAACTGGAGATGTCAGGGATTGAACCTGGGACCTTCTGCATGCCAAGCAGAGGCTC
This sequence comes from Heteronotia binoei, assembly GCF_032191835.1. NCBI lineage: Eukaryota > Metazoa > Chordata > Lepidosauria > Squamata > Gekkonidae > Heteronotia > Heteronotia binoei. The sequence goes on along the minus strand of NC_083235.1, from coordinate 6,939,199 downwards.
TGCCACTGAGCCAGGGTCTCTGGTCAAGGTCTTTCTTATCACCTCCTGCCTGGTCCTTCTAACTGAAGATGCCGGGGATTGAACCTGGGACCTTCTGCATGCCAAGCAGAGGCTCTGCCACTGAGCCAGGGTCTCAGGTCAAGGTTTTCCCATCACCTCCTGCCTGGTCCTTCTAACTGGAGATGCCGTGGATTGAACCTGGGACCTTCTGCATGCCAAGCAGAGGCTCTGCCACTGAGCCAGGGTCTCAGGGCAAGGTCTTTCCCATCCCCTCCTGCCTGGTCCTTCTAACTGGAGATGCCGAGGATTGAACCTGGGACCTTCTGCATGCCAAGCAGAGGCTCTGCCACTGAGCCAGGCCAAGGTCTTTCCCATCCCCTCCTGCCTGGTCCTTCTAACTGGAAATGCCGGGGATTGAACCTGGGTCCTTCTGCATGCCAAGCAGAGGCTCTGCCACTGAGCCAGGGTCTCTGGTCAAGGTCTTTCCCATCACCTCCTGCCTGGTCCTTCTAACTGGAGATGTCAGGGATTGAACCTGGGACCTTCTGCATGCCAAGCAGAGGCTCTGCCACTGAGCCAGGGTCTCTGGTCAAGGTCTTTCTTATCACCTCCTGCCTGGTCCTTCTAACTGAAGATGCCGGGGATTGAACCTGGGACCTTCTGCATGCCAAGCAGAGGCTCTGCCACTGAGCCAGGGTCTCAGGTCAAGGTCTTTCCCATCACCTCCTGCCTGGTCCTTCTAACTGAAGATGCCGGGGATTGAACCTGGGACCTTCTGCATGCCAAGCAGAGGCTCTGCCACTGAGCCAGGGTCTCAGGTCAAGGTTTTCCCATCACCTCCTGCCTGGTCCTTCTAACTGGAGATGTCGGGGATTGAACCTGGGACCTTCTGCATGCCAAGCAGAGGCTCTGCCACTGAGCCAGGTCTCAGGTCAAGGTCTTTCCTGTCACCTCCTGCCTGGTCCTTTTAACTGGAGATGCCGGGAATTGAATCTGGGACCTTCTGCATGCCAAGCTGAGGCTCTGCCACTGAGCCAGGGTCTCAGGTCAAGGTTTTCCCATCACCTCCTGCCTGGTCCTTCTAACTGGAGATGTCGGGGATTGAACCTGGGACCTTCTGCATGCCAAGCAGAGGCTCTGCCACTGAGCCAGGGTCTCTGGTCAAGGTCTTTCCCATCACCTCCTGCCTGGTCCTTCTAACTGGAGATGTCAGGGATTGAACCTGGGACCTTCTGCATGCCAAGCAGAGGCTCTGCCACTGAGCCAGGGTCTCTGGTCAAGGTCTTTCTTATCACCTCCTGCCTGGTCCTTCTAAATGAAGATGCCGGGGATTGAACCCGGGACCTTCTGCATGCCAAGCAGAGGCTCTGCCACTGAGCCAGGGTCTCAGATCAAGGTCTTTCTTATCACCTCCTGCCTGGTCCTTTTAACTGGAGATGCCGAGGATTGAACCTGGGACCTTCTGCATGCCAAGCAGAGGCTCTGCCACTGAGCCAGGCCAAGGTCTTTTCCATCCCTTCCTGCCTGGTCCTTCTAACTGGAGATGTCGGGGATTGAACCTAGGACCTTCTGCATGCCAAGCAGAAGCTCTGCCACTGAGCCAGGGTCTCAGGTCAAGGTCTTTCCCATCCCCTCCTGCCTGGTCCTTCTAACTGGAGATGCCGTGGATTGAACCTGGGACCTTCTGCATGCCAAGCAGAGGCTCTGCCACTGAGCCAGGGTCTCAGGTCAAGGTTTTCCCATCACCTCCTGCCTGGTCTTTCTAACTGGAGATGCCGAGGATTGAACCTGGGACCTTCTGCATGCCAAGCAGAGGCTCTGCCACTGAGCCAGGCCAAGGTCTTTCCCATCCCCTCCTGCCTGGTCCTTCTAACTGGAAATGCCGGGGATTGAACCTGGGTCCTTCTGCAAGCCAAGCAGAGGCTCTGCCACTGAGCCAGGCCAAGGTCTTTCCCATCCCCTCCTGCCTGGTCCTTCTAACTGGAGATGCCGAGGATTGAACCTGGGACCTTCTGCATGCCAAGCAGAGGCTCTGCCACTGAGCCAGGCCAAGGTCTTTCCCATCCCCTCCTGCCTGGTCCTTCTAACTGGAAATGCCGGGGATTGAACCTGGGTCCTTCTGCAAGCCAAGCAGAGGCTCTGCCACTGAGCCAGGCCAAGGTCTTTCCCATCCCCTCCTGCCTGGTCCTTCTAACTGGAGATGCTGAGGATTGAACCTGGGACCTTCTGCATGCCAAGCAGAGGCTCTGCCACTGAGCCAGGCCAAGGTCTTTCCCATCCCCTCCTGCCTGGTCCTTCTAACTGGAGATGCTGAGGATTGAACCTGGGACCTTCTGCATGCCAAGCAGAGGCTCTGCCACTGAGCCAGGCCAAGGTCTTTCCCATCCCCTCCTGCCTGGTCCTTCTAACTGGAGATGCTGAGGATTGAACCTGGGACCTTCTGCATGCCAAGCAGAGGCTCTGCCACTGAGCCAGGCCAAGGTCTTTCCCATCCCCTCCTGCCTGGTCCTTCTAACTGGAAATGCCGGGGATTGAACCTGGGTCCTTCTGCAAGCCAAGCAGAGGCTCTGCCACTGAGCCAGGCCAAGGTCTTTCCCATCCCCTCCTGCCTGGTCCTTCTAACTGGAAATGCCGGGGATTGAACCTGGGTCCTTCTGCAAGCCAAGCAGAGGCTCTGCCACTGAGCCAGGCCAAGGTCTTTCCCATCCCCTCCTGCCTGGTCCTTCTAACTGGAGATGCTGAGGATTGAACCTGGGACCTTCTGTATGCCAAGCAGAGGCTCTGCCACTGAGCCAGGCCAAGGTCTTTCCCATCCCCTCCTGCCTGGTCCTTCTAACTGGAAATGCCGGGGATTGAACCTGGGTCCTTCTGCAAGCCAAGCAGAGGCTCTGCCACTGAGCCAGGCCAAGGTCTTTCCCATCACCTCCTGCCTGGTCCTTCTAACTGGAGATGCCGGGGACTGAACCTGGGACCTTCTGCAAGCCAAGCAGAGGCTCTGCCACTGAGCCAGGCCAAGGTCTTTCCCATCCCCTCCTGCCTGGTCCTTCTAACTGGAGATGCCGGGGACTGAACCTGGGACCTTCTGCAAGCCAAGCAGAGGCTCTGCCACTGAGCCAGGGTCCTTCCTGGCTGCTTGGGGCAGAGCAATGAAGTGTCTGCCACTGTGCTGCGGGGAACCAACTTGCTGCCAATCACTGCCAGTGGAATAGCTGACTGGCATCGCCTCCCAGGGGACCTAAAGCAGGGGTGTCAAACTCATGAGGGCCGGATCGGATGCCAATGAAACCTTGTTGGGCCAGGCCGAGCCAGGTGTGTCCCTATTTAAGGTTAGGTAGCAGAGATATAAACTTTTTAAGGACGCAGACAAACACGACTAAAGATTTTTTTTAAAAAAACTTAAAATAAAACATGCTTAAAACATGAGCACTTGTTGGTCTTAGAGGTGCTTTCTTTGCATCTCTCCCATGGAATCCAGGGAACTGGGCAAAGGAAGCTCTGGCTCTTTCTCTCCCGCCCCAGGAGAACAGGAGGGGGAGGAGCCTCAGCCAATGGAGAACACTGAGGTTTTGCTCTGTAGCTCTTGTGCGATTGAGCAAGCCTGGCAAAGCCCCCAGAGAGCACTGCGTTCAGGGACAAAAAATCTGCTGTCCACCCCTGGACCAAAGGAGGCCAGGTTGCGTTTAACACGAGCCAGGGCCTTCTCGGTGGCAGCACCAGAGTTATGGAATGCTCTCCCGGAGGCCATAAGGACCCTCCTACATTCCGCAGGGCCTGTAAGACCGAATTGTTTCGACAGGCCTTCGATGCTTAAACTGAGAGAGGGCTGCCCCCTGACATCAGCTAGAGTTCCCGGTGACCAACCGTCTGAAAAGCAGAACCGCCAACATAGTAACGGTACAGCACCGTGGAATAGTTTTTAAATTTTAATTGTATTAATGTTTTATAGATTTTCTTGACTTATTGTTTTAAATCGTGTAAACGACTGTTGTAAGCCACCCTGAGTCCGCTTGCCGAGAGGGCGGGATAAAAGCATAATGTAAATAAAATAAAAAATAAAAGCTGAGATGCAGAAGGAAGCGAGAGAGAGGGAATAGGAAGCAGACAAGAGCCAGCTGCTCGGGGGCCTTATAGGAGCTCTCTGGGGGCCTGTTTCGGCCCCTGGTCCACATGTTTGACACCCCTGCAAAAGCTTAGCACTACATACACAAGCCCAGGAGAAGACCTTGATAAAGAGGACAATATAAAGAGGACAATATAATACGAACTGGACCAGAGGAAAGACAGACAGAATCAGACACACACACACACACCCTGTCACCAGCTGCTTTAAGGAGGCGGGGGGGGGGATAAAAACAGCTAAATGGAGAATATAAAATCCACACACCCAGTTTCTCCCACGACTGAACGGGCACGGAGCTCCCGGAGTTGGCCAAGTAACTTCCCAAAACTGAACCACGCCTCTTTCTTCGCCGAGCGAAGACTGTCAAAAGTTGCTTTATGTGATGTACTGTTCACAGCCTTTTTAAAAAAGAAACCTGAAGTTTCTCTCCGCAAAGAGACTCCGGGAGTGTTACTGCATTAATTACAAGCACCGAAATAATACAGCGCCACCGTTCAGGGACGGACGAGGACAGAGCCCATAAAAGCCAACCCGTGAATAAGGACCTGGCTGCTTGGGAGTCTATGTAACTGCGCTTTTCTTTTATAAAACCAGGATTGGACCAGGTTGGGGCACGAATGGGAGACCCCCTCAGGAGAATCCAGGGGTTCAAGAGCAGAAAAAGCTCTTTAGCTGACTGGGAAACATCTGTATACAGTCATCCCTGTAGTAGTTGTCACCTCTGGGTTGGGAAATACCTGGAGATTTGGGGGGTGGAGCGGTGGGTGGGGAGAGGGTAAGCTTCAACGGGGGCATCATGCCACAGAGTCATAAGAACATAAGAGAAGCCATCTTGGATCAGGCCAATGGTCCATCCAGTCCAACACTCTGTGTCACACTGTGGCCAAAAAACCAGGTGCCATCAAGACATAAGAACATAAGGGAAGCCATGTTGGATCAGGCCAATGGCCCATCCAGTCCAACACTCTGTGTCGCAAACTGGCTATAAAACCCAAGTGCCATCAGGAGGTCCACCAGTGGGGCTAGAAGCCCTCCCACTGTGCCCCTCCCAAGCACCAAGAATACAGAGCATCACTGCCCCAGACATAAGAGAAGCCTTGCTGGATCAGGCCAATGGCCCATCCAGTCCAACACACTGTGTCACACAATGACTATAAGACCCAAGTGCCATCAGGAGGTCCACCAGTGGGGCTAGAAGCCCTCCCACTGTGCCCCCCCGCAAGCACCAAGAATACAGAGCATCACTGTCCCCAGACAGGGAATTCCAACAATATGCTGTGGCTGATAGCCAGTGATGGATCTCTGCTCCATATGCTTATCCATTCCCTTCTTGAAATTGTCTATGCTTGTAGCCGCCGCCACCTCCTGTGGCAGTGAATTCCACCTTCCAAAAAGCGGCCACGTTTTCCAGGGGAATCAATCTCTGTCGCCTGGGGATCCGTTGTAATCCCAGGAGATCCCTCATCTGACCCACCTTGTAAGGTTAAGAGGATCAAATGGAGGAGGGGAAAATAGCAGGGCACAGACAGAGTAAATAAATAAACCACACCCTCCTCAGGCTCCACCCCTCTCCAAAAAACTCCAGGTATTTCCAAACCTGGAGCTGCCATGGCTCATCAATTCAACTTGTTCAAGCATCCAGGATTATCCCCTCTGTGTGTGTAGGGAGGGGGGGGGGGTGGCAACACAAGGCAGCCTTATCCCCACCCCCAACACAAACACACTCAGTGAACCAGCATGTAGAGGCTGGAGAAGTCCCAGGTTCAAATCCCCGTGCTGCCAGGGAAGTTTTCTGCTCTCGGCCCTGCCTACCTCGAAGGGCTGTTGTAAGGCTAAAAACAGAGGAGAGGGGAATGGCGGAAGCAGCGCTAAGTCCCCCTTGGGGAGACAGACGGCGGGATCAATGAATTCTTCGCCGCACACAAGTTCCTTCGCAACAATGCAACATGAACCGTGGGCTCAAAATACCAAGGCGTCCCCCAAAACTTTAGCTTATGCAGATCAACAAAAAAACCAAAAGCAATTCCTGCCCCCCCCCACCCCACCCCACAAGCAGGGAAGGGGTCTGCCGAAGGGAGGAAGCCAGAATGGGGTATCCCAGCAGAGTTTCTCCAAAGGGTGAGGGTCTGAGATTTTGAACGGTGGGGGAAAAAGACTGGCGGGGGAGAGAAGTCAGGTTGCCAACTCCCGCTTGGAAAGCCCCTCGATTCAGGAACCCAGCCTAGGAATGGTGGAGTCTGGGGGGCACGGAAGGAGGTGGAGAGACGCGAGACCAATCGCTGCCCCCCCCCCACAAGCCATTTCCTCCAGGGGGGCCCGACCCTCCACGTCTGAAGAGCCGTTCTCGTTCCGGGAGACTTCCAGCCGCGCCCTGGAGGTTGGCATCGCACCTTGGAGGGCTCCGGATTTCTCGGAGAGAAGTATGAAAAGAGAGCGGCGGGTGGAGGGGGGGGGGAGATTTCCAGCTGCAGAGAAAGGGCAAAAGCGTGGCGGAGAGGGAACCAAGGCGGGCGGGCAAGCGGGCGCCGGCCCGGCTCCAGAGGGAACGGGAGCCTGGGGCGCAGGACTCACCTCGGGGCGTCGGGGCGGGCGGGCGGGCGGCCTTTGCTCGCTCTCTTAGCCGGCGCTGGCGGGAGGCGGCCGGGGCTGGCGCGCTGCTGCTGCCTCCTCCTCCTCCATCTCGGCCAGGCGGCCGTCGGGGAGCTCCAGCTGGGCGCTCCACGCAGGAAGGGAGGGAGGGAAGGAGGCGCGCCGGCCGGGCCGGGCTTCCTCCGCCAGGGGGCGCTCCCCGCTTCCACGCCCCCGCCAGGCGCCGGCTGGGCGGCCCGACAAAGCGGCGGCAGCGGTTGAGAGACGGTGCGCGCGTTTCCTGGGGTTCCCAACTACCGGCCGGGGGGTTCCGGGAGGATTGGGGAACGCGGCGTGGGGAGGGTGGGGTTGGCGGAAGGGCCTCAGGAGGGTGCAATGCCACAGAGTCCTCCCTCCAAAGCAGCCATTTCCTCCAGCGGAGACTGATCGCTGTAGTCTGGAGATGAGCTGTGATACCGGACGATCCCCAGGTCCCACCTGGAGGCTGGCATCCCTGAATATCATTGGGTTACATGGCCACAGAGTCCCCCCCCCCCTCCAAAACAGCCCTTTCCTCCAGGGGAACTGATCTCTGTAATCTGGAGCTGAGCTGGAATTCCGGGGGATCCCCAGGTCCCACCTGGAGGCTGGCATCCCTGAACCTCAGTGGGGCACAAGGCCACAGAGTCCCCCCTCCAAAGCAGCCCTTTCCTCCAGGGGAACTGATCTCTGCACTCTGGAGAGGAGCTGGAATTCCAGGGGATCCCCAGCTCCCACCTGGAGGCTGGCATCCCTGAACCTCAGTGGGGCACAAGGCCACAGAGTCCCCCCTCCAAAGCAGCCCTTTCCTCCAGGGGAACTGATCTCTGCACTCTGGAGAGGAGCTGGAATTCCAGGGGATCCCCAGCTCCCACCTGGAGGCTGGCATCCCTGAATTTCAGTGGGGCACAAGGCCACAGAGTCCCCCCTCCAAAGCAGCCTTCCTCCAGGGAAACTGGCATTTTTCACCTGGAGAGTAGTTGTCATTCCTGGGGCCCTCTGATCATCCCATAAGGGAACCATCCCTCTTCCCAGCTCATCTGCATCACTCCCTCCATTCCCAAGCCAGGTTGCCAACTGCCCCAAAGAACAGTGGCCTGGTCTGTACAAAGCAGAAGGTCAAGTTTTTTTTATCAGCACAGACGTAAACCATATCACCGGCCAATTTCCCGAGCTAGAATTTGCGGTTAAGGACAAAGGAATGGAGATTGACGTCGTACATAAACCATCTTAGTAAAACCTGGAGCTTTTTAACCGTCAAAGAGATTAGGGGTTGTCACTAAAACAAAAAGACAAAAGCTATCCACTGAGAGTTGAAAAATTGTGGTGAGTCATTTCAGTTGGTCTTAATAAAAGGTACTATATGGCTCTCTGGGGATGTTGTCATGACCCTCAAGAGATCCAGCTGTATTCAACGAGGGCCAGAATTTTTTCAGTCCAGGCCCCGACCTGGTGGGACTCTTTGTCCAGAAGACGCTAGAGCCTTGTGGGATCTTTCACAATTCCACAGGGCCTGAAAAGCAGAGACGTTCCAGCAGACTTTGCCTGAGGACGACAGCTGCCGCAGAACTGTAGCATGTTATAGAGGATGTAATTGGGTTGTAACTTGTTTTGATCCACTGGTTTTTATTGATTTTATATGTATTTTCGGCAGTACTGTGATCTGAACTCTCTGCTCACGACGTGAGTTCTATCCCAGCGAAAGGTGGTTCAGGTAGCCGGCCCAAGGTTGACTCAGCCTTCCATCCTTCCGAGGTCAGTCAAAGGAGTCTCCAGCTTGCGGGGGGGGGGGGGAGTGTAAAAGACTGGGGAAGGCAATGGCAAACCACCCCATAAAAAAAGTCTGCCGTGAAAACGTTGTGAAAGCAACGTCACCCCAGAGTCGGAAACGACTGGTGCTTGCACAGGGGACCTTTCCTTTCCTGTTGTACATCGCCTAGAGCTCAGTGTTGGCCGAGATGAGGTGATAATAATAATAATTCTCTTTTACAAGTGGAGTTTCTACTTTTAAAGCAGGGACACGGTTTCATCAGAGGACGGAGGTACATTTCGGATACCTTCAATGCTCAAAATAACTACCGTAGTTTTTCCTCATGATTCAGAACCTTTTGTCTTTTGGGAAAAATAGTAATAAAAAATGATTCAGGCCCTTTGTTTTGGCGATGACTTTTTCTTTTTAATCCTCTAAAGATCTTATAACTTACAGCAAGTTTATCCCAGTGAAAGACCAGCCTTTTCATATTTCGAAAGAAATGGATCTGTGGAATTATTATTGAATTACGAAATTCGTATCCCGCCTTTATGCCCTTTACAAGGGCCACCGAGGCAGCTAACCATTCGAAATAGATAGGATAAAAATCACATTTAAAACGAGATAAAATCGCTTTTAAAAAAATACACATCATTAAAACAATTTTAAAACAATGCAAAACATTAAAAACAGCAATTAAAATGTGGGTTTGGAAGGAGGAATTGAGGAAATGCCAAACGAAACGGAAACAGAAAGTCTTTACCTGTCGGCAAATGACGGCAACGTAATGGAATAGATCAAGTTCCCCGCAAGAAGATTAGCAGAAAGGCCTGTTTGGTTGTTTTATAAGAATACACATTGAATGAACAGAAGGAACGGGCCCTTCCACCCCAGCTCAGTTGCTTTGAAAAGTTGGGATCCCTGCAGGTTGAGAACTGTATTAGCATCAGGGTACTATAGAAAAAGAGAAAAAAAGAGATGCCGGAGCTCATTAGCACATTTGCATAACATTTGCAGATGCCCGACACCCACACCCCTGACCTCACCAGAAGGTGGACTAAATGATATCAGTTCAGCATAGGGTTGCCAGTCTCCAGGTGGGATAGAATGCAATCCGAGAGAGGTCACTATAATGGATAATGCAACAAAAAATGCAAGCTAATGACCGATTTACTAAGAGGTATATAGAAACCAGTCCAAATGTCCAAAACTTGTACATTCAAGTCCCAAAGGAGTGTGGTGACAAGCCAATTGATTAAGTACTTGTTTCTTTCCAGTCTTCATCAGACCTGGGACCAATATTGATTCAATTATATAGATTCTTTACACAATTTTCAAAAAAGAGGGACGCAGAGCGTCTCCAGCAGCAATTTCACATCAGCTACAGCTCAGTATGAGGCTTCTTGCTGCTGGAGGGAAATGTCTGCTGGGAAATCTATTATTACCTATGGAGTCTTATTCCCATAGGAAATAATGGAGAATTGAGCCGCCAATATCTGGGGCTCGGGGGGGGGGCTGATTTGTTTACGTAGAGGCGCCAAATTTCCAGCATACTATCTGATGCCTCTCCTCAAAATACCCTCCAAGTTTCAAAAGGATTGGACCAGGGGGTCCGATTCTATGAGCCCCAAAGTAGGTGCCCCCATCCCTCATTATTTCCTATGGAAGGAAGGCATTGAAAAGGTGTGCGGTCTCTTTCAATGTGATGGCCAGAACTCCCTTTGGAGTTCAATGATGCTTGTCACAGCCTTGATCTTGGCTCCACCCCTGATGTCTCCTGGCTCCACCTCCAAAGTCTCCTGGCTCCACCCCCAAGGTCTCCTGGCTCCACCCCCCAAAGTCCCCAAATATTTCTTGAATGGGACTTGGCAATCCTAGTTGGCGGGGGTGGGGGAGGGTTGCCAAGTCCAATTCAAGAAATATCTGGGGACTTTGGGGGTGGAGCCAGGAGACCTTGGGGGTGGAGCCAGGAGACATTAGGGGTGGAGCCAAGATCAAGGCTCCACTGAAATTTGCTATACTGAAATTTGGTGCCACTACCCCAAAAAACAGCCCCCCCCAGAGCCCCAGATACACGCAGGTCAATTCTCCATGATTTTCTATGGGAATAAATCTCCACAGGGAATAACAGAGTTCCCAGAAGACATTTCCCTCCCTCCCCCCGCTTTCTGACGACCCTGAAGCGGGGGGAGGGCCTCCAAGCCGGGGGATCCCCTTCCCCCACCTGGGGATTGGCAACCCTAGGGAGGGGGAACAGGAGCAGTGTCGGGGCACCCTGGGAGTGTGGAACGGGAAGAGGAATCCATGCAACTTCACTGCAGCGTCCAAACCAGACGGTGCAGAAAGCCGCCCCTTGTGAAAGCATCGGCATGTGAGTGCTTAAGTCTAGAGATGACATAATTCCTGTGATATGCGGTTGCATACAGGCTCCTGTTCCCTCACCACCAGCGGTATGTCGTTCTCCCCTGCTCTCTAGTTAGTGCACATTGAGGTCTGCAAATGGCTGTTGCAGTGGTCGGGATTGTGTATGCTCCAGACGGGGCGGCTAAACCACCAGCAGCGCTTTCGACGGTCCAAGCGTGGTCTCGCAACGAGCAGGTTCTGTGCCTCATCTCAGGGGCCATTCGGAGACGTTGCCTGTATCTTTAGAGGGAAGACTGCCTCGAGAAGGAGATTGGCTGCCCATTTTCCTGCCGGGGGACAGGTCAGCCGCTAGGCAAATTAGGCGATCACCTAGGGCGCTGGCCTTCCGGGGGTGCTGAATTGGGTGTGCCTTTTCATTTTCCCCACAATTCATCTGTTTTTGAAAATTGGTTATCAGTGGCAGAAGTTAACCTTGCCTAGGATGCCAGATAGTCTAGGGGTGGCCCTGGCTCCTACTCTGGTTTTTTTTTGGGGGGGAGAGGTGACTTTGGGGGGCCAGCGTGGCGTAGTGGTTAAGTGTGCAGATTCTTGTCTGGGAGAACCAGGTTTGGTTCCCCACTCCTCCACTTGCAGCTGCTGGAATGGGCTTGGGCCAGCCATAGCTCTGGCAGAGCTGTCTTTGAAAGGGCAGTTTCTGTCAGAGCTCGCTCAGCCCCACCCACCTCACAGGGTGTCTGTTGTGGGGAGAGGAAGGGAAGGTGATGGCGAGCCACTCTGAGACTCAATTTGGTGTTGCGGTTAAGGGCACAGACTCTTATCTGGGAGAACCGGGTTTGATTCCCCCACTCGCAGCTGCCGGAATGGCCTTGGGTCAGTCATAGCTGTGGCAGAGCTGTCCTCGAAAGGGCAGCTTCTGTCAGAGCTCTCTCAGCCCCACCCACCTCACAGGGTGTCTGTTGCGGGGGAGGAAGGAGAAGGAGGTTGTGAGCCACTCTGAGATTCTGAGATTCGGAGTGGAGAGCGGGATATGAATGTTCTTCATCCAGGTAATGGCTGGAGATCTCCCACTATTGCAACTGGTCTCCAAGTGGTAAATATCAGTTTGCCTGAGGGAAATGGTCACTGGAGGATGGACTCTGCGGCATTTTAGATCAATGAAGTTCTTCCCCTCCCTCAACCCCTGTCTTCCCCAGGCTCCCCTCCCCAAATCTCCAGGAATTTCTCAACCCAAACCTGGCAACCCTACTTTGGGTATATTGTGGCGCCTGCATGACTATGGATGCCAGCCTCCAGGTGGGGCCTGGGGATCCCCTGGAATTCCAGCTCATCTCCACACTGCAGAGATCAGTTCCCCTGGAGGAAATGGCTGCTTTGGAGGGGGGACTCTGTGGCCTTGTGCCCCACTGAGGTCCAGGGATGCCAGCCTCCAGGTGGGACCTGGGGATCCCCCGGAATTCCAGCTCCTCTCCAGACTGCAGAGATCAGTTCCCCTGGAGGAAAGGGCTGCTTTGGAGGGGGGACTCTGTGGCCTTGTGCCCCACTGAGGTTCAGGGATGCCAGCCCCCAGGTGGGACCTGGGGATCCCCCGGAATTCCAGCTCCTCTCCAGACTGCAGAGATCAGTTCCCCTGGAGGAAAGGGCTGCTTTGGAGGGGGGACTCTGTGCCTTGTGCCCCACTGAGGTCCAGGGATGCCAGCTCCAGGTGGGACCTGGGGATCCCCTGGAATTCCAGCTCCTCTCCAGACTGCAGAGATCAGTTCCCCTGGAGGAAAGGGCTGCTTTGGAGGGGGGGCTCTGTGGCCTTGTGCCCCACTGAGGTCCAGGGATGCCAGCCTCCAGGTGGGACCTGGGGATCCCCTGGAATTCCAGCTCCTCTCCAGACTGCAGAGATCAGTTCCCCTGGAGGAAAGGGCTGCTTTGGAGGGGGGACTCTGTGGCCTTTTACCTCAGTGAAATCCCTGTCCCCCCACCCCCTCAGGCTACATCCCCAAATCTCCAGGAATTTCCCAGCCTGGGTTTTGGAGCCCTATCCCCCCACCACCACCCCCCCCACATATGAACATATGAAGCTGCCTTATACTGAATCAGACCCTTGGTCCATCAAAGTCAGTATTGTCTTCTCAGACTGGCAGCGGCTCTCCAGGGTCTCAAGCTGAGGCTTTTCACACCTATTTGCCTGGACCCTTTTTTGCAGATGCCAGGGATTGAACCTGGGACCGTCTGCTTCCCAAGCAGATGCTCTACCACTGAGCTACCGTCCCTCCCCGATATTTCCCGATGGTGGTCAAGAGATACCTGGCTACGCTATAGGCAGTGACTGTGAGCTTTTTGAATTAACAAAACCGCCGCTTTTAAACACCAGCCCTTTTGCTTATCTGCGTCCTCCCCCCCCCCCTTGCTTCTTTCCTCATAGTTTCGTTTTTCTGCAACTCAAGAGTCAGTTCCGGCTTCCCTACACTTTGCTAGAGTAGTTGGAGCTCCTTCTGAAAGCCTTTGCCTCTGCAGGAAACACTCATTGGAAAAACAGCTGCCACTGCCCCTAGGATAGATCCAAGCGGGCAGCCGTGTTGGTCTGAAGCAGTAGAACAAGTAGGAATCAAGTGGCACCTTGAAGACCAACAGAGTTTTATTCATAACGTAAGCTTTCGTGTGCTCTTAAGCACACTGCATCAGACGAGGAATCAGGTACAGTGAGCAGAGCTACGTATAGCATATAGAGCTACATATAGGGGTACATATAGACTGGGTGAGTGGGCGTCAACGTGGCAGATGAGGTTCAATGTGGCCAAGTGCAAAGTAATGCACATTGGGGCCAAGAATCCCAGCTACAAATAGAAGTCGATGGGGTGTGAACTGGCAGAGACTGACCAAGAGAGAGATCTCGGGGCCGTGGTAGAGAACTCACTGAAAATGTCGAGACAGTGTGCGATTGCAGTAAAAAAGGCCAACGCTATGCTGGGAATTATTAGGAAGGGAATTGAAAACAAATCAGCCAGTATCATAATGCCCCTGTATAAATTGATGGTGCGGTCTCATTTGGAGTACTGTGTGCAATTCTGGTCACCGCACCTCAAAAAGGATATTATAGCATTGGAAAAAGTGCAGAAAAGGGCAACTAGAATGATTACAGGTTTGGAACACTTTCCCTATGGAGAAAGGTTAAAACGCTTGGGGCTCTTTAGCTTGGAGAAACGTCAACTGTGGGGCGACATGATAGAGGTTTACAAGATTATGCATGGGATGGAGAAGGTAGAGAAAGAAGTACTTTTCTCCCTTTCTCACAATACAAGAACTCGTGGGCATTTAATGAAATTGCTGAGCAGTCGGGTTGGAACGTATAAAAGAAAGTACTTCTTCACCCAAAGGGTGATTAACATGTGGAATTCACTGCCACAGGAGGTGGTGGCGGCTACAAGCATAGCCAGCTTCAAGGGGGAAAAATATGGAGCAGAGGTCCATCAGTGCCTATTAGCCACAGCATATCGTTGGAACTGTCTGGGGCAGTGATGCTCTGTATTCTTTGTGCTTGGGGGGGACAAAGTGGAAGTGCTTCTAGCCCCACTTGTAAACCTCCTTACGGCACTTGGGAGGTTTTTTGGCCACTGTGCGACACAGAGTGTTGGACTGGATGGGCCATTGGCCTGATCCAACAGGGCTTCTCTTATGTTCTTATGTGACACAGAGTGTTGGACTGGATGGGCCATTGGCCTGATCCAAGATGGCTTCTCTTATGTTCTTATGTGACACAGAGTGTTGGACTGGATGGGCCACTGGCCTGATCCAACATGGTTTCTCTTATGCTCTTATGTGACACAGAGTGTTGGACTGGATGGGCCACTGGCCTGATCCAACATGGCTTCTCTTATGTTCTTATGTGACACAGAGTGTTGGACTGGAGGGGCCATTGGCCTGATCCAACAGGGCTTCTCTTATGTTCTTATGTGACACAGAGTGTTGGACTGGATGGGCCATTGGCCTGATCCAACAGGGCTTCTCTTATGTTCTTATGTGACACAGAGTGTTGGACTGGATGGGCCATTGGCCTGATCCAACAGGGCTTCTCTTATGTTCTTATGTGACACAGAGTGTTGGACTGGAGGGGCCATTGGCCTGATCCAACAGGGCTTCTCTTATGTTCTTCTGTGACACAGAGTGTTGGACTGGATGGGCCATTGGCCTGATCCAACATGGCTTCTCTTATGTTCTTATGTGACACAGAGTGTTGGACTGGAGGGGCCATTGGCCTGATCCAACAGGGCTTCTCTTATGTTCTTATGTGACACAGAGTGTTGGACTGGATGGGCCACTGGCCTGATCCAACATGGTTTCTCTTATGCTCTTATGTGACACAGAGTGTTGGACTGGATGGGCCACTGGCCTGATCCAACATGGCTTCTCTTATGTTCTTATGTGACACAGAGTGTTGGACTGGAGGGGCCATTGGCCTGATCCAACAGGGCTTCTATTATGTTCTTATGTGACACAGAGTGTTGGACTGGATGGGCCATTGGCCTGATCCAACAGGGCTTCTCTTCAGTTCTTATGTGACACAGAGTGTTGGACTGGATGGGCCATTGGCCTGATCCAACAGGGCTTCTCTTCAGTTCTTATGTGACACAGAGTGTTGGACTGGATGGGCCATTGGCCTGATCCAACAGGGCTTCTCTTCAGTTCTTATGTGACACAGAGTGTTGGACTGGATGGGCCATTGGCCTGATCCAACAGGGCTTCTCTTATGTTCTTACGGTAGGCAGTGGTTTAGAATGCAAAATGGTACAAATTTAAGATCCAGCTATATATAGCCCTGCTTACAGTACCTGATTCCTCGTCTGATGAAGTGCAGTTAGAGTACACGAAAGCTTACATTCTGAATAAAACTTCGTTGGTCTTAAAGGTGAACTTGGCTCCTACTTTGTTCTACTGCCCATAGGAGATTGATCAAGACGGGTCGCCGTGTTAGTCTGTCTGCAGCAGCTGAAAAGAGCCAGAGTCCGATAGCACCTAACGAGCCCCGTGGCGCAGAGTGTTCAAGCAGCAGTATTGCAGTCCTAAGCTCTGCTCCCGACCTGAGTTTTATCCCCAGCGGAAGCTGGGTTTTCAGGTAGCCGGCTCGAGGTTCACTCAGCCTTCCATCCTCAGATAAAATACATACCACAAGTTAGGAAAGGCACAAACAGGCATAAGAGAAGGCCTGCGTGGTTAACAAACAAAGTAATGGAAGCTGTAAAAGATAAGAAGGACTCCTTTAAGCGATGGAAAACCAGTCCAAGTGAGATTAGTAAAAGGGAACACAGGCTGTGGCTAATCAAATGCAAGACTGTGATCAGGCAGGCAAAAAGGGACTATGAGGAGCATATTGCAAAAAACATAAAGACCAACAATAAAAATTTCTTCAAATATGTTAGAAGTAGGAAACCAGCCAGGGAGAACTTGGCTGAGAAGCTAAATGCATTTTTTGCCTCCATCTTCACTGTGGAAGATGAGAACTTTTGCCCGCCCCAGAACCACTAATTTTGGAAGGGGTGTTGAAAGACCTGAGTCAGATTGAGGTGACAAAAGAGGAGGTCCTACAACTGATAGACAAATTAAAAACTAAGAAGTCACCGGGTCCGGATGGCATACATCCGAGAGTTCTGAAAGAACTCAAAGTTGAACTTGTGGATCTTTTGACAAAAATCTGTAATCTTTCATTGAAATCTGCCTCCGTTCCTGAGGACTGGAAGGTAGCAAATGTCACCCCCATCTTTAAAAAGGGTTCCAGAGGAGATCCAGGAAATTACAGGCCAGTCAGTCTGACTTCAATACCGGGAAAGTTGGTAGAAAGCATTATCAAGGACAGAATGAGTAGGCACATTTGGCGGGGGAGGGCGGGATACAAAAATAAATTTACTTACTTACTTACTTACATTGATGAACACGGGTTATTGAGGAAGACTCAGCATGGGTTCTGCAAGGGAAGATCTTGCCTCACTAACCTGTTACATTTCTTTGAGGGGGGTGAACAAACATGTGGACAAAGGAGACCCGATAGATGTTGTTTACCTTGACTTCCAGAAAGCTTTTGATAAAGTTCCTCATCAAAGGCTCCTTAGAAAGCTTGAGAGTCATGGAGTAAAATGACAGGTCCTCTTGTGGATCAAAAACTGGCTGAGTAATAGGAAGCAGAGAGTGAGTATAAATGGGCAGTCTTTGCAATGGAGGACGGTAAGCAGTGGGGTGCCGCAGGGCTCGGTACTGGGTCCCATGCTCTTTAACTTGTTCATAAATGATTTAGAGTTGGGAGTGAGCAGTGAAGTGGCCAAGTTTGTGGATGACACTAAATTGTTCAGGGTGGTGAGAACCAGAGAGGATTGTGAGGCACTCCAAAGGGACCTGTTGAGGCTGGGTGAGTGGGCGTCAACGTGGCAGATGCAGTTCAGTGTGGCCAAGTGCAAAGTAATGCACATTGGGGCCAAGAATCCCAGCTACAAATACAAGTTGATGGGGTGTGAACTGGCAGAGACTGACCAAGAGAAAGATCTTGGGGTCGTGGTAGATAACTCACTGAAAATGTCAAGACAGTGTGCGTTAGCAATAAAAAAGGCCAATGCCATGCTGGGAATTATTAGGAAGGGAACTGAAAACAAATCAGCCAGTATCATAATGCCTCTGTATAAATCGATGGTGCGGTCTCATTTGGAGTACTGTGTGCAGTTCTGGTCGCCGCACCTCAAAAAGGATATTATAGCATTGGAGAAAGTGCAGAAAAGTGCAACTACAATGATTAAAGGGCTGGAACACTTTCCCTATGAAGAAAGGTTGAAATGCTTGGGACTCTTTAGCTTGGAGAAACGTCGACTGCGGGGTGACATGATAGAGGTTTACAAGATAATGCATGGGATGGAGAAAGTAGAGAAAAAGGTACTTTTCTCCCTTTCTCACAATACAAGAACTCGTGGGCATTTGATGAAATTGCTGAGCAGACAGGTTAAAACGGATAAAAGGAAGTACTTCTTCACCCAAAAGGTGATTAACATGTGGAATTCACTGCCACAGGAGGTGGTGGCGGCCACAAGTGTAGCCACCTTCAAGAGGGGTTTAGATAAAAATATGGAGCACAGGTCCATCAGTGGCTATTAGCCACAGTGTGTGTATGTGTGTGTGTGTGTGTGTGTGTATATATATATATATATACACACACACACACACACACACATACATTTTTGGCCACTGTGTGACACAGAGTGTTGGACTGGATGGGCCATTGGCCTGATCCAACATGGCTTCTCTTATGTTCTTCCGAGGTCGGTAAAATGAGTCCCCAGCTTTCTGGGGGGAAAGCGTAGATGACTGGGGAAGGCAATGGCAAACCACCCCGTGAAAAGCCTGCCGTGAAAACGTGAAAGCAACGTCGCCCCAGAGTCGGAAACAACTGGTGCTTTTGGCAGGAGCTCACAGGAGCAGAGCTCCGGAACCTCTACATCAGGGGTGGCCAAACTGTGGTTCGGGAGCCACATGTGGCTCTTTCACATGTATTGTGTGGCTCTCAAAGCTCCCACCACCTCAGCGGCCAGCTTGAAGAAGGCATTTGTCTCTTTAAATCCCTTCTCCGAGCCAAGCCAGCTGGCAGCTTGGAGAATGCATTTAAAGTTAAAGTTGCTTTCTTTCTACCTCTACCTCCCCATCTATTGTCCATCCTTCCTTCCTGCTTCTCGAGCATCTGATGTTCATGCCTTGCAGCTCTCAGACATCTGATGTTTATTCTGTGTTGCTCTTACATTCTAAACAAATTCTAAACAAATGTTCTAATTTGCCTGTTTGGTGAAGTGTGCGGACTCTTATCTGGGAGAACCGGGTTTGATTCCCCACTCCTTCACATGCACCTGCTGGAATGGGTTAGCCATAGCTCTTGTAGAAGTTGTCCTTAAAAGGCAGCTTCTCTCTATGAGAGCTCTCTCAGCCCCACCCACCTCATAGGGTGTCTGTTGTGGGGGGGGAGAAGAGATAGGAGATTGTGAGCCGCTCTGAATCTCTAATTCAGAGAGAAGGGCGGGGTATAAATCTGCCCCCACCTCACAGGGTGTCTGTTGTGGGGGGAGAAGAGATAGGAGATTGTGAGCCGCTCTGAGTCTCTAATTCAGAGAGAAGGGCGGGGTATAAATCTGCCCCCACCTCACAGGGTGTCTGTTGTGGGGGGAGAAGAGATAGGAGATTGTGAGCCGCTCTGAATCTCTAATTCAGAGAGAAGGGCGGGGTATAAATCTGCCCCCACCTCATAGGGTGTCTGTTGTGGGGGGGAGAAGAGATAGGAGATTGTGAGCCGCTCTGAGTCTCTAATTCAGAGAGAAGGGCGGGGTATAAATCTGCCCCCACCTCACAGGGTGTCTGTTGTGGGAGGAGAAGATACAGGAGATTGTAAGCCGCTCGGAGTCTCTGATTCAGAGAGAAGGGCAGGATATATATCTGCCCCCACCTCACAGGGTGTCTGTTGTGGGGGGAGAAGATACAGGAGGTGAGCTGCTCTGAGTCTCTGATTCAGGGAGAAGGGCGGGGTATAAATCTGCAGTCTTCTTCTTTTTCTTCTAATGTTTCTGTCCCACAAAATATGGGAAAAGAACCAAAACCGTATCAAGCAAACAGACGGAAATCTTCCTCATGCCACTGTGGCCACATAGGAAAAAGTCATTGAAAAAGTATGATGGGAGCAGTGTTGCCTCTAAGCTGAGTTGGCATGAGCTAGCTCACAGATTTTTAGCTTCCAGCTCACAGATTTTTGTCTTAGCTCAGGAAGGAGGGCCCCAGAGCACACTAATTGATGCGGGAGCTCGCAACTTTAAGGCCAGGAGCTCACAAAGTAGAATTTTTGCTCACAAGACTTTGCAGCTTAGAGGGAACATTGGATGGGAGTCAGGTTTTACGACGACAATTTTAATGCAAGAAGCATTTGAAGGCAGATGCTGAGCTGATAGAATTTAGTCCACCTTCCGGTGATATCAGGGGCGTGGGGCATCTGCGCATGAGTTGTGCTAATGTGCTCCGGCACCTCTTTTTCTACGAAAGGACCCCTGCCAAAGGGCAAGAGTCCAGAAGCATCTTAAACGCAAACAAAATCTGGGGCAGGCCAGCTTTGGGGAGTCACTGCTCTCCATCTCTTCGCGAGTTCTCTTGTGGCAGCATTTTTGGGGTTTCCTCTGTGTGGTTCTTCTGGAAAGTTTTGTCGTTCCGAATGCTGCAAAGGAAGTTGCGGCATGACGACAGCTTTCTTGTCCTGCCGATTTGCGCAGGAGATAGCTCGCAACAGATATGAGGGCCATCCTATCCTTGGGCAGAAATCCCTCCTTCGCCCTCACAACAATGGGAGTTTTGCAACAGCACAAGATAGATGGCAGAGAGATACAGGATTGCGGTTAACAGCTGCACGAGGCTGAGTCAGGCAACAGGGAGATGGGGGTGAGCACTGAAGAGAGTCGCTTTCATAGTCACGCAATTGCTAAATTTCATGAAACCGCTATACGGTGTCCCAGGTTGATGGGTTTGGACACTGCCTGCTCCAGATGCACTCTAAAGCAGGGGTGTCAAACATAGGGCCGGGGGGCCGAATCAGACCCTGGAGGGCTCCTCTCAGGCCCCTGAGCAGTCTGACTGGAATGGCACTCTGCCCATGCTCAGAAGCACCTTGCTCCTGTGAAAAAAGCAAGCACTCTGCATCGGCTCAGCAACGTTTGGCTCGAGGTGGTAGGATTTTTGAAAGCCAAAAAGATAGCAACCTTCCAACGTTCCCTCTAAGCTGTGGAGTCTTGTGAGCAAAAATTCTACTTTGTGAACTACTTCCATTAAAGTTGTGAGCGACTGCTTAATGAGCCAGTTTGGTGCAGTGGTTAAGTGTGCGGACTCTTATCTGGGAGAACCGGGTTTGATTCCCCACTTCTCCACTTGCAGCTGCTGGAATGGCCTTGGGTCAGCCATAGCTCTGGCAGAGGTTGTCCTTGAAAGGGCAGCTGCTGTGAGAGCCCTCTCCAGCCCCACCCACCTCACAGGGTGTCTGTTGTGGGGGAGGAAGGTAAAGGAGATTGTGAGCCGCTCTGAGACTTTTTGGAGTGGAGGGCGGGATGTAAATCCAATATCTTCATCTACCTCACAAGGTGTCTGTTGTGGGGGAGGAAGGGAAAGGAGATTGTGAGCCACTCTGAGACTCTTCGGAGTGGAGGGTGGGATATAAATCCAATATCTTCATCTACCTCACAAGGTGTCTGTTGTGGGGGTGGAAGGTAAAGGAGATTGTGAGCCGCTCTGAGACTCTTTGGAGTGGAGGGCGGGATGTAAATCCAATATCTTCATCTACCTCACAAGGTGTCTGTTGTGGGGGAGGAAGGGAAAGGAGATTGTGAGCCACTCTGAGACTCTTCGGAGTGGAGGGTGGGATATAAATCCAATATCTTCATCTACCTCACAAGGTGTCTGTTGTGGGAGAGGAAGGGAAAGGAGATTGTGAGCCGCTCTGAGACTCTTTGGAGTGGAGGGCGGGATATAAATCCAATATCTTCTTCTTCTTCTTCTTCTGGAGCCATCGGTCCTGAGCTAAGACAAAAAGGTGTGAGCCAGAGGCTAAAAAAATGGTAAGCTAGGTCACACTAACTCAGCTCAGCCCACACTAACAGGAGAGCCAGTTTTTTATTTTTTTATTATATGTACTATATTTATTAAGCTAGAAGATGTTTGACCACTACTGTATTATTTGTCATATCTCATTATTCATACTAATGTCCTATATTTTATTTTCACATTTATTTTTTAAATATCTCACGTTTCACCTATTTAGGTCCATCTTGATTTTTACAATTTTTATGTGGTTGTTGTTGGCCTGCATTGTGCTGTGTATTTGGTCACGGACCGTAATAAAGCAAACTGAAACTGAGAGCAAGTTTGGTGTCGTGGTGAAGTGCGCGGACTCTTATCTGGGAGAACCGGGCTTGATTCCCCACTCCTCCACTTGCACCTGCTGGAATGGCCTTGGGTCAGCCACAGCTCTGGTAGGAGTTGTCCCTGAAAAGGCGGCTTCTGGGAGAGTTCCCTCTGGCCCACCCACCTCTCAGGGTTTGATTCCCCACTCCTCCACTTGCTGCTGCTGGAATGGCCTTGAGTCAGCCACAGCTCTGGTAGGAGTTGTCCTTGAAAGGGCAGCTTCTGGGAGAGCTCCCTCTGCCCCACCCACCTCTCCGGGTTTGATTCCCCACTCCTCCACTTGCAGCTGCTGGAATGACCTTGGGTCAGCCACAGCTTTGGTAGGAGTTGTCCTTGAAAGGGCAGCTTCTGGGAGAGCTCCCTCTGCCCCACCCACCTCTCCGGGTTTGATTCCCCACTCCTCCACTTGCAGCTGCTGGAATGGCCTTGAGTCAGTCACAGCTCTGGTAGGAGTTGTCCTTGAAAGGGCAGCTTCTGGGAGAGCTCCCTCTGCCCCACCCACCTCTCAGGGTTTGATTCCCCACTCCTCCACTTGCAGCTGCTAGAATGACCTTGGGTCAGCCACAGCTCTGGTAGGAGTTGTCCTTGAAAGGGTGGCTTCCGGGAGAGCTCTCTCAGCCCCACCCACCTCACAGGGTGTCTGTTGTGGGGGAAGAAGATAATGGAGATTGTGAGCCACTCCGAGCCTCTGATTCAGAGAAATCAACTATCTTCAGTGCTCACCCCTATCTCCCTGTTGCCTCTGACTCAGCCTCGTGCAGCTATTAACCACAATCCTGCATCTCTCAACTATTCCTCTCCTTCATATGAACATATGAACATATGAAGCTGCCTTATACTGAATCAGACCTTTGGTCCATCAAAGTCAGTATTGTCTTCTCAGACTGGCAGCGGCTCTCCAGGGTCTCAAGCTGAGGTTTTTCACACCTCTTTGCCTGAACCCTTTTTTGGAGATGCCAGGGATTGAACCTGGGACCTTCTGCTTCCCAAGCAGAGGTTCTACCACTGAGCCACCATCCCTCCCCTTCTTCTTAGACTTGTTGCGTTGTCTGACTTGTTGCGTTGTCCGGGATTCCTCACTGCCAGCACAGACAGTGGTGGCCGCAGGTTTTACCCGTGGGCCCTGGGAATCTGTGCCAGCCCCATTGCCAGCGTTCTGCCCCCAAGGCCTAGTCCTCCCCAAACAAATAGGCGGCCCTGCCAGCTCGCTCAGGGTGAAAACGAGCCGTCTGCGGCCCTGACACCCACTCAGGAAGCAGATAGCTTGAGCTGTTGACAGCTGGATGGGTTGAGAGAGTTCCCCTAGGCTGCGGGGAGGAAGCAGTGATGTTCCAAATCGCCCCCGAGCGAGACACTTCCTGCACCCCCGGCTGGGTTGCATTTGGGCTGCTGACCTCATCGGCAGATTGGAGCTCCAGATTGAGCAGCTGCTAAGAAATCTTCACCGGAGGAGGAGGAGGAAAGCCTGGGAGTGGAATCCTTCCCTGAGAACTTGAACCTGGGAAGAGGACCAAACAACAAGACGGACGCTTGAGAGTTCTGTTTTAGGTTTGCCCAGGGTGGGGGTGGGGTGCGGTGAGGAGGGGAGGGGAGGGCTGCCAATCCCCAGAGGGAATGGAGAAAACCAAAGGTTCCGTGTAACCTGCCTCAATAAAGAACCAAAACTGTAGAAATGTATATATAATTAAGCAAAATAGAAAATGAAGCCTCACATAATAAGAAATAAGGAAAGGAAAGGTCCCCTGCGCAAGCACCAGTCGTTTCCGACTCTGGGGTGACGTTGCTTTCACAACGTTTTCACGGCAGACTTTTGACGGGGTGGTTTGCCATTGCCTTCCCCAGTCGTCTACACTTCCCCCCCAGCAAGTTGGGGACTCATTTTATCCACCTCGGAAGGATGGAAGGCTGAGTCAACCTTGAGCTGGCTACCTGAAAACCCAGCTTCCACCAGGATAGCCATTGCCTTCCCCAGTCATCCACACTTCCCCCCCCAGCAAGCTGGGACTCCTTTTCCTGACCTTGGAAGGATGGAAGACTGAGTCAACCTCGAGCCGGCTACCTGAAAACCCAGCTTCCACCAGGATAGCCATTGCCTTCCCCAGTCATCCACACTTTACCCCCAGCAAGCTGGGACTCCTTTTCCTGACCTTGGAAGGATGGAAAGCTGAGTCAACCTCGAGCCGGCTACCTGAAAACCCAGTTTCCGCCAGGGATCGAACTCAGGTCGTGAACAGAGCCTAGGACTGCAGTACTGCAGCTTTAACACTGTGCCACGGGGCTCTATATCAGGGGTGGCCAACGGTAGCTCTCCAGATGTTTTTGCCTACAACTCCCATCAGCCCCAGCCATTGGCCATGCTGGCTGGGGCTGATGGAGTTGTAGGCAAAAAACATCTGGAGAGCTACCGTTGGCCACCCCTGTTCTATATAATAAGAACTAAAGCCCCATATGAACACTGGAAATTAGGCCACAAATAGGGTTGCCAAGTCTAGTTCCAGAAATATCTGGGGGCTTTGGGGGTGGAGCCAGGAGACTTTGGGGGTGGAGCCAGGAGCAAGGTTGTAGCAAGCATAATTGAACTCCAAAGGGAGCTCCGGCCGTCACATTGAAAGGGATCGCACACCTTTTAAATATTTTGTAAATAATTTTG